>NW_010972991.1:16831183-16831386 GCF_000737465.1 Haliaeetus leucocephalus | reverse complement strand
CGCCATGGGCTGCGGGGGCAGCAGGGCCGACGCTATCGAGCCCCGCTACTACGAGAGCTGGACGCGGGAGACCGAGTCCACCTGGCTGACCAACACCGACTCCGAGAGCCCGCCGCAGGAGGGCGGCAGCGCCGAGGCCGGCGGGCGGGAGCAGGGCGGCCCGCGCCCCGGTGAGTGGGGGCCCCGCCGCGGGTGGGCACGGC
>NW_010972991.1:16816507-16831173 GCF_000737465.1 Haliaeetus leucocephalus | reverse complement strand
GCGGGGGAGGGGGCAAGGCTGTAACAGCCGTGCCTGTGTTTGGAGATACACAGCGAGTGTGTATAGGTGTGCCTATCCACCTATCTGTCCGCTCTGCCTGCTTCTCGGAGAACGTCTTTTTCTACCCCCCCCCCGCCAAAAAAAAACCAAACCCAAAACCAAAATGTAGACGCCGAAGTCTGCGCTTAAAAACCCCGTGGGCTCGCCCCGGCAGCACGGTGCGCCGAGAGCATCCGCCGCTGCCGGCCGGCCCCGCAGCTCCCGGGCAGCGCGCCGAGACCGGCCGGCCGCGCCCCGGGCTTGTCTCGGGAGAGCTTGTTCGGGACCGAGAGACCCTCCCGCGGCCGCGCTCGGCTGTGGGAGAGAGCGTGTAAATGCCGCCAGCGGTGTAGTCACGTCACCAGCAGGGAAGAGGACTTGGTCTTTGAGGCTCTTGCTGGGGAATGCGTGGCTTTTTCTGCAGAAGTCGTTTAGGAAATAGGTTTAAAATAAGGAAGAGGTGGTGGTATGCCAGCCTTCTTCCACGCTGCCTCCGGTTAGGATGATACACAGAAAAGAAAACTGATCGGATGGCGGGCTGCACAGGAGCTGACCTACAAGTTTGAATTTCCCAGTTCAGTTCTTGTCAGCGTGGTACGTTCTCAGCTGTGCACCTCAGGTATTTCGGTAGGGACAGACATGGGAAAGGGAATGAGGAGCTCTGATCTGACGTGGGGTTTAAAATGTTCTCGGAATTATTATGTATTGCAGCGGTGCTTAGAAATCTCACTCTAGGGCCAGAAATCCATCGTGCTCGGTGTTGTACAAACACAACATGAAAATGGTCGCTGTCCCAGAAAGATTATAATTTGCATATAATGAAGTAAATGCCTACAGGCAGCTTCAGAGGAAAAGAAGTAGCTTTGCAGACTTTTATAGCGAGCTACAAAGCACCAGGAAGAAATCATGAAAGTGTAGGGGTGAAAATCTAGAAAGGTGAGCATCACAGGCCAGCTGGAATAGGGAGATGATGACTGTGCTGACCGAAACACGATGGGGAGGGAGCGGTCATAAAGGGTCTATGTTGTACTCCTGAAGGCTAAAGAAAGGCTTTGTAGTAATCACATGTGAAATTATGAGAATTTGAAGGTGAGTCGGTATATGAAATGCTGTATTAAAGAAGATTATGTAAGGAATTTAAAGAGATTCAAGGCGATACTGGCCACTAAGCTTGAATGACAGCTGACAGTCTTGTCTCCAGCAATGAAGGCTAAACACGGGGAGCGTTACCTCTGTACCCAGGCTTAGCATTATCTTAGCCATGTTTACTTTGAGTTGGTGCCTAAACATCATAAACAGAAGCCAGATAGTCCAAGATCTGATATTGAATAGGAGATGATAAAGAGGTAGATCAGTTAGTATTCTTCCTAGAAACATGCGATAATTCGATTTGTGTTTACAGATGAGAATACCAGAGATAAGGAGAAGAGGACAACACTCAAGTCCAATAGAGACTGATTAGGGTAAGAGAAATTCTTTACAAGAAAGCCTTGCAGAAGAGATTAGAGAGGAGGGGAATGAGGAGAGGACAGACTAGTACAAGGAACAAAGGAAGGACTGGCAGGACTTCAGGAAGGGCGAGATTTGCCCTTCAACACAGCCGTGGTGGCAGCAGCTTAAGGAACCTGAGGAACACACACTGGTCCCAATTAGTGCCTTGAAAGTCATGAAGTACTTCATTGAGAGCTGTTGTAGGGTAAGGCTTGAGGTAGGAAAGGAAAGGAATAAGGAGAGGTACTCCAGGGGCTAGAAACAGCACGTTCAGTGGATTTACAGATGAAAGGGAGAGGAAGCAGCAACTGGAGGGGCAAATGAGGTCAAGTATGGGTTTAAGACGTGAAGAGGAAAACATGCCTTTACTGTGAGAATTGAAAACTGCCTAAGAGTGAGAGACAAAAGGGAAGAGTAAGGGAGGGGATAATAGCAGGATGGGGGAGATGAGGAGATGGGACGTGACACTGGCGTAAGTGCAGGTAGATTTCTGTAACTGGGATGTAGAAAGGGAGGAGGCAGCCAGGGAAGGGGGGACCAGCCAAAGGCAGCTGGGGAGAAGAGGATGAAGTTGTTCTTTGTCGTTTTTCGCTTGGAATAAATTGGTGAAATTCTGTGAAGAGAGAGAAGTGGAGGCAGGATGAAGGAAAGATTTCAGGAAAAAGCCAAAAGCGTTAAAAGGAAAGAGGGGTAAATCACTCAGGGATGAAAGAATGTATGGTATACAGGATCAGCAAGCATATCAGTGAGGAAAGGGTTAGTAACTACTGTGTATTGACCTTAGTAATCTCATCCCACCCCAAAATTTCATTATATCCATCTCCTTCTGTCAGCCAGCATATTTAGCTTTCTGTGTCTGCTCTCATTGGAACTATATGTGTGTGTGTAGCCAAATGTTTGTATCTTTACTAAAGCATTTTGAAAGCTAAAATATTACTAAATTAAAAAGGAAGTCATGAGGTTTTTTAATTTTCCCTTCGCTTTTCCTTTCTTCCTATTTCAGCTGACCCTTCCTTAGAATATTTGTTCACTTCCCTACTTGATTTTTTACATCCATTTTAATAATGAATATTGCAATCTCCCTATTTTTTACAGGAAGACATATAGGACAATATCCGTTGTTACACTATAGCTAAAATAAGACAGACAACTTTTCCTAGGTTCATGACAAGTCACTGAGAGCCACAAATATAGGTGGTAGCAACTTGTTGCAAGTACACTGCTGAGGCTTTGACAATGATGAACAGGGTAAATAACTGATACGGGTGAAGAAGGGTAGAAAAGTAATAAGTACTTCATGAAGCATTGCAGGTGGTGAAATTGAAAGACAACTTCTAGAAGATAAGCGTACGTACTGTTCATAGGGCAAGCGGCTTCCACGAGGGAGGAAAAACCGCAAGACTCGCAGAGAGCCCATACAATAGAGCAGTTTCTCTTAAGAACATCCATTGCTATGTGACCGAAGAACTTTTCACAGGATTCAGCTACTGTGTAGGCTATAGCTGGGGAAAATAATAGACTACATTTCTGCTTAGTAACCGTTCCTTGATCCTTGCAACCCTTTGCACAAATTGCCTTCTCTTTAGAGGGTCTGATTCAGCTAAGTGGAAGCGTTAGCACAAGTAATGACTTTCTGGGGAAGTAAGAATCTGCAGGAGCAGGCAAGTCCCCAGGGCAGTCACCATGGGTTACAAGCGAACTGCAGGGAAAAGGCTGAACTAACAAAAACTGCACAAAACCTGTCAAGTATTTCGGAACACGTTTGCATAGCCTGCTGTGTTACATTGGGATACCTGGCCGATATATATGTATATATGTGTAGGCTAGTAACTTAAGATGCATAATGTCCCGCCAGAAACCACTACTGTAAAAGTGCTTTATAAACCCATTCAATATTGACTATAACAAAATTTTTGTTTGTTTTAAAGCAGGCTTTAAGCCATCTGATTTCTATTTCTTTCCATTTTTCAGTGACTAAGCTGCTGTATTCAATTATTTTTTCTTTATTATACTTGAAAGTGCCTCAGAGTGGATAAAGCAGCATGTCGCCTTGTGGTCAGAGACCTTACAAACACAGTTTACTTCATGGGCTGCAAACGCCTTAGGACAGGATCTCTCCTTACTGTTTTCCAACAGCCACCAGCACACTAGGACCCCAGTCTTGGCTGGAGATTGTTACTGAAATGCAAATAAAAATAATTAATTTTTAAATGATGTAGCAATCAAATGAAAAAGAATTCTCTTGTATCAGAACTGAAAAGCGGCATATTGATTGCTTCAGGGCTCACTTGTTCAGTCCCTCAACTAATAAAACATTTGTTTATTTTTTATCATTACCTGACTCACAGTACCAGCTAAGCCTTTAAAAACAGACAAGTGTTTTTTCTTCTTTGTACCTTGCACTATTTCTATAGTAAAGACGTTTTTCCTGAAGCATATTAAAGAAAAAAATTATCCACGTTTCACACAGACTCACCTGATGCACTTGGGAGAAAAACTTCCTCATGGTATCAGCAAACGTACCTGCAGTCAGTGGTCTGCCGGGAATGAAATCTGCGATTTAGGATCAGTTCATCCCCTAGTGAAGACATTTGCAAAATAGCTACGAAATGGGGTAGTAGAATCGAGTCCTTTGTAAAATAAATAATGAAAATCAGAGGAATACAGGAGAAGTTTTATCACACTCTAGCAATCTGGCTGGCTAACAGTTTGTCTTGCATAGTTGCCTGTAATATAGTTGCGCATTTATGAATAATTCTTGCTCTTTTCTCCGGGGTTAAATGGCTGGCTTATGCTGCTGCTCTACTATTTTCTGATCGCTGACAGCTGTGGGAAGTTTTATGGACCAGGTTCATCTTTGCAGCTAGGCTCTAGCCAAGACTCAGCATGCAGAATACGGGGTTTCAGAGGTAACCTTTCACAGAGAAGTTTTTGAAAATCAATTTTCCATCCTTTACAGTAGGAGGACTGGAAGCAGCCGCAGCCGACAAGCAGGGCTGTGCGAGCGCCAGTTGCCATAACAACAGGGACTGGTGCTGGCTGGGACCACAGCTGCAGTCATCTGCTCTTTCATTTACCAGGTATACATAAAGTTAAAAGCTTAACAAAAATGAATAAGCAAGCATCAGGTTGTAAATTAAGAACTTGGTGCAGCAGATGGTTTCTTGTAAATCGGGCTGCAGAGAAGTGTTTAATAAAAAATCTATTTTAGGTTAAGAGCCAAAGAGGGATCACTTTGGCTAGTGCATAATAAGGGTGTATCAGGATCTCTTTGTGCTCTTATGCCCATTTACTACTGTTCTTTTATTAACGGGTTGGTTCAAAATCTGCTATGTTTAAGAAACAATTATAGCAGTGATTCTGACGTGATATTTTCAGGAGATAACCTCATTATCGTTCAGAATTACAGTAAAAGTGAATAAATACAGCCTCTTCCTGGACTGTAGACATATTACAGTAATTCCCTATTCCGCCTTAGTCCAGACCTTGGATATAATAATGTATTGGGTTTGCATGGCAAGATTTTGGTAGCGGGGGGGGTTACAGGGGTGATTTCTGTGAGAAGCTGCCAGCAGCTTCCCCCATGTCCGACAGAGCCAATGCCAGCCGGCTCCGAGATGGACCTGCCGCTGGCCAGGGCCGAGTCCATCAGCTACAGTAGTAGTGCCTCTGGGATGACATATTTAAGAAGGGAAAAAAAAAAGTTGCTGTGACACAGAAACTGCAGCTGGAGAGAGGAGTGAGAACATGTGAGAGAAACAGCCCTGCAGACCCCCAGGTCAGTGCAGAAGGAGGGGGAGGAGATGCTCCAGGCGCCGGAGCAGAGATTCCCCTGCAGCCCCTGGTGAAGACCATGGTGAGGCAGGCTGTCCCCCTGCAGCCCAGGGAGGTCCATGGTGCAGCAGTTATCCACCTGCAGCCCATGGAGGACCCCACGCTGGAGCAGGTGGGTGCCCCCGAAGACGGCTGTGACTCCATGGGAAAGCCTGCGCTGGAGCAGTCTGTGACTGAAGATCGGCCCATGGAAGGGCCCTGCTCTGGGAGCAGTCTGTGCCTGAAGGACTGCAGCCCGTGGAAGGGACCCACGCTGGAGCAGTTCATGAAGAACTGCAGCCTGTGGGAAGGACTCATGTTGGAGAAGTTCATGGAGGACTGTCTCCTGTGGGAGGGACCCCACGCTGGAGCAGGGGAAGAGTGTGATGAGTCCTGCCCCTGAGGAAGAAGGAGCGGCAGAGACAGTTTATGTTGAACTGACCCCAACCCCCATTCCCCGTCCCCCTGCGCCGCTGCGGGGGAGGAGGTAGAGAAATTGGGAGTGAAGTTGAGCCCGGGAAGAAGGGAGGGGTGGAGGAAGGTGTTTTTTTAAGATTTGGTTTTATTTCTCATTATCCTACTCTGATTTTGATTGACAATAAATTCAATTAATTTTCCCCAAGTCGAGTCTGTTTTGCCCATGACGTTAGTTGGTGAGTGATCTCTCCCTGTCCTTATCTCGACTCTCGAGCCTTTCATTATATTTTCTCTCCCCTGTCCAGCTGAGGAGGGGAGTGATAGAGCGGCTTTGGTGGGCACCTGGCATCCAGCCAGGGTCAACCCACCACAAATGATATGGTATTTGCTAAAGGATCCCATTTTAATATTGTTTCTGGATTTTAATTATATGATCTCTGCCATTTCAGTTGTCACTAGCCTCTGTATGGAGGACAGTACTGAGGAAGCCTTTCTAATCCACCCAAAAAGAGAAGAAAAGAAAAAATAGCAAGTGGGATGTTTCATACAGTAGGGAGAAGAAGCTTTTGCATCTAGTTTTTACCATCTAGCTTTCAGAAAGCAGCCTTCTTATGTGTATCCTCTACTTTGTACACCTACTTCTTCTGTGTTAACATTTACGTGGCTGGGTAACAGACTTCTTAAATGGGGAAAGTGCCTCTGTAGAGTGGGTTTGTGTAGGTGCTTCCATCTGCACAAGAAGAAGATTGGGTTGAAATCCCTCTGAAAATCACTTTCTTAAAAGCATGATTTGGTAGGGCTGTTCTTCAGAGGGTTTCTTTCCGAGTGGCACCTAGTTTTATGTCATACCTCACTACACCTCTGGAAGACCACATAAATAGCAAACCTTGCTGTCAGTTCTGGAAGTACAAACTCAGTACCAAATGTGGAGGTAAACTAAAGCAATGGTAAAGCCCGGAGCCCCTGCTGCTGCAGAGGAGTTGACCGTTCCCATATGCTTTAGGGACTCAGTCAACCTTTTCACAGCAAGTCTGCAGGAGAAGGGTGGGAATTGTTGCGGGATGGAAGGGAAATAACACCGATGCACCACCCAGCTGTATGCCTCCCTCACAAATGGAAAAATAATCATTTTTGCCAGTAAAAAATTACTTTTCTGCAAGGGTTTGAGAAGGACACCTGAGTGATGGGTTTTGTCAATGACAGGTCCTGCCTGCAGGATGCTCGGAAGGCAATTGCTCTGCAAAATTCCTCGTCTTTTTTTTTTCCCCTTTATATCCTGATTCAGGACATTTAAAAATTCTTTTTTCTTTTCCTTAGGAATGAATTTATACTTTCTGGCCAGTTCTAATCCTGTATTTTCCAGTTTAGGAATATATAGTTCAAAACTAACACTTAAAAATGGAATTAGCTTTAAATGAAGATTCCTGCCAATCTCGAAATAGAGGTGTAATGTATTTCATACAGGATACTCAGTTCAGAGTGCAGTTTACCTTATTGCCCATAGATTAAAATTTTCAAAATTTCCACATTGAGCACATACTGCAGTAACCCAGCATTTAAGTGACAGAAATCTGTCTTTTCTATACCTGTAGTCAGGGATAGAAATATATTTTTTAACAGAAATAGAACTGATACTGCTAGTCCCAGTTTTTTTCCTCAGGTATTCCTGCAGTTAAAAATGAAATAAATTGATTACAGTTAAAAAAATCTAAGATTCAGAGTTGTGTTTTATCTTAAATCAAAATACAGTAATAGTTAAGACTCAGAAACTGAATGATTGAAGCCATGAGTTTATTGTAAGGCTTTTTGTTTGACTTGCATAAAGCAGCACTCTTTTCTAGGTTATGCATACAGTATTTTGAAAGCTGTGTGATTGCGTGCGTTTCTCAGCAGTGACCTTGCATGAAAAACATGGCTTGGTGCTTTACTGTACGCAAATAAATAATACATTCCTATCCCAATTTTATTATGTGATGAGTACATGCATAATTACTTCCTTAGACTGTCGCACTGCCTTTTCTCTTCTGTTTAGGAAAAACACAGGTTAAAAGTAAAACAAATGGGCAGGTGGCAGAGTGATGTTTTACCAGTTACCATGGGCAGCTGTAGGCTGCGGGGTAGGATTTTCCATTTTAAGGTTTTCCTGAACCCACCATTGTTTCTGCATTGCTATTTGCTTGACTGAGCCTTAAATTTTAAGCAGCTGATGAAAAAGAAGTAACGTGGAGCTTCTTATTCCTCCTGGAGGACCATGGATTCAGGCTAGCCTGTTCAGGTGGATGCTCGCTACTGAAGAGCAAAATAATCAGCCAATCCTCTAGTGATACAAAAGAAGTTATGCACAGTACAATCGCTCACCACCTGCTGACCGATGCCCAGCCTATCCCTGAGCCGTGGTGCCCCCAGCCAACTCGCCCCAGTTTATATACTGGGAGTGATGTCATATGGCATGGAATGCCCCTTTGGCCAGTTTGGGTCAGCTGCCCTGGTTGTGTTTCCTCCCAACTTCTTGTGCACCCCCAGCCTCCACTGGCAGGGCAGTATGAAAAGCTGAAAAGTCCTTGACTTAGTATAAACATTGCTTAGCAACAACTAGAACATCAGTGTGTTATCAACATTATTGTCATCCTAAAGCCAAAACACAGCACTATACCAGCTACAAAGAAGAAAATTAACTTTATTCCAGCCGAAACCAGGAGAACACTAAATGTGAGTGATAACTTTTTCACATGCGTACAGATATCTTAAGGCAAAGCATTTTATGATCACAGTCATACCGTGAACCAGTTAAGTCATCAGTATCCTTTCATATATTCATACCCTGTAAGGCTGGAAATGTCACCTGGTCATACAGCCCACTGGTCTTCCCTGAATTAATTCCTGTATGGAGCATATGTTTGGGACATTCAGACTTAATTTAGAGCTTTCCAGTGGCTGACATTTTGCTTAAGCCTTTGTAAATTAGGCCAGTACCTAATAAGTCATTGTCAAAATACATGTCTAATGTCTTACCTGGAACCTTTAGCTTCAATTTCCAGCTGCTGAACCATGGTAAGCAAAACTGAAGAGTCATTTCAGCTCAAGTTTCATGTACATTTAGATGCTTTTCATAAGGATTTCTGTTTAGTCTGCCTAAACATTTTGCTGCTCCTCATTATGATTAATTGAAATGATATTATCTACTCATCTTAAAATTCCATGCGTGATTAGCTAGGTAATGAGAATGATAATACTACTTTCCACTTCTGTGCTGGAAATTAGTCTAAACCATAATGAGTGATGTTTCATTACCACATCCTGAAGGAGAAGGAAAGACCATGTGAATGTCTACAAATCTAAGCCACTGTTCAGAACCTGTCTCCAAACAGGGTGGGTACAGTTGTGGGAAGGATGGTTGAAAGAGGGCCAGCAGTCTGCTGCTTGTTTTCCACTTTGCACAGTGCTTTCCTGCAATGGGAGCTTCTTTCTTTGTATTTTCAGGAAAGGGTATAAGACAGGAACTGAGCCAAAAGCAAGCACCTTTGGAAAACAGGCTGACTTGACTTAGTTTGGACAGCCATGATGTTAGGTATTGTGCATGGAGAGTATAATTTTTAAGGTGAATTTTCCACATAGCCTGTGTCTTTGCATGTGGAGAAGCAGATGCCTGCACTGCTTATCCTTCTAAAATGCAGCATTATGGAAAGCACTTCAGAGGTTTTCTATTTCGCTGTTAGTTTTTCACTTTGGAGGAATGAGTGATCCGTTTCTGGCACATCATGTGGCAGTGGTAAGTTGCTTAATCCATTCTGTCTCGTGATTTTCCCAGGAATAAATGTACTCAGCCTTCAGTGTCTTCCACAATGTTGCCAATTCTTATTCCACAATATAGTGAAAATTCAGTTCTTCTTTCCTGTTCCAGTTATTAAAATTTGTATCTTCATCCATCAAACTCTGTTGTCTTTCTGCCATTAAGTCCTCCCCTAGCCCCCTGATTACAATTCTTTCAGGTTTACCTTTCCTATCTTCCCTTCATGGTCAGACCAATTCCTCCTTATTCTGCTTCTGGAGTCTATTTTCCATGTAGTATCCTTTGTCTTGAGCTTAGAAATGATCACACATTGTTAAAAGAGTGTTGCAGTGTGCTTTTTCTATTTGGAATAAATATAAATTTTATATTCTCCTTTCATTTCATAGATGTGGTTGCAACAGTGTTAAGTTTGTTTACAGGCTAGGTATACCATGATTCTGTATCATAATTTGAAATCAAAATATACCAATATGCAAAGATTTAGCATCTGCCTGTACCTGGGAAATTAGGCCATGTAAGGGATATTAAGGTTTGCAGCTCTAATGCTGCCTTTTTTTGTATTCTACTTGTCTGCTAGAATCCTTGAATACTGTCTAGCAGAAAGCTTCATACTATAGTGATAAATCTCATCAGACTTGCAGAGCTATTTATCGTATGCTTATTTATGCATGTGCATGTTAAATTCCAGTTTTAAAACCTTTTAGAAATTCCTTTTATCTAACAAAGAGGAGCCTCTTGCCTCATTTCAAAACAGCAATGGTAAAAGAAGTTTTGAAATACAGAAATCTATAGGACTCTTCTTTGTTTTATGCTCAGAAATGAAGTGGAAGGAAATAGGAAAATAAGCAAACCTGCCAGCCAAAACTGTCGCAAGGCGTAGTGCTTTGTGTCTCAGTTTTGCCAGGACTCCAGTGTGCATATAGTGATTTAAAAGCATTACATATATTCATTGTAAGCCAGTTCTTTTAGTACTGGACATTTAAAACTGTAATCTTAGAGAAGAACATAATTCCACAGGGCTCCCGAACGTGACAAAACCACGGCCAGATGAGGATCTCGTAGTCTGATTTGTCTTCTGCTGTTGGCTATTATCTGAGCCCCACCATTTCGCGTAAATAGAGAATTTCCTCTTATTTATCAGCTACTTCCCTTAGCGCTGAAAGTAAAGCAGGTACCTTCCAAACAGGGAAGAGGCTGTTCGTGCTCCAGGGCAAGCTGAGTTCCAGTCAGCATCCCCTGGAAGTAGGGGGGAAGGCACAGGGCTCCCTCCCGCTTCCCCGCGCCTGCTGCGCGCCAGGGCTCGGCTCAGCCCTGCCTGGCTGGGGTCAGCTCTGGGGGGGCCTGCCGTGCCTGGAGGGCTTCGTGGAAGGAGGACAGGTCTCCTTCCCCTGCCTTTTCCCCAGCCTGTGGGGGAACCGTTTCGACGGCACCTCTGAGGAGAGACTCCACAGAATTCCGCTGGCCTGTGCAGAACGTGGAGAAGATGCAAAGCCATTGTTTTGTTTTGCTTCACTGTCTAAAATTCGTATCGTATTAGAGTTCAGATAAATCATACTGGGTTCTCTGAACATCTAGGCAGCACATTTATTGCGTTACTGCATTTGCCAATTCTATAAATACAAAACTTTTTTTCTGATGACGTTTTCTTGCTGCAGCAGGTCCTCCCCCTGCAGATCTTCTGGATCCTTCGTCCTGGCTTACAAACCCACTCTCTGCTATGTGTGAAAGTTTCCAAATTCTTTCTTGTTAGGGAAAAAAGCTATTTCAGGTTTCCTGAGCATCTGGCCTCATCCCTGAGGCTACTGCTTTGGAGGAAATGACTTAAACGTGACTTCTCTCACAACCTCCACTCCATTCATTTTTGCTAGGATCTGTGCTATGTGTTATTTCTGCAGCAGAAGTACATACCAGCACTCAGGCCCGCAGACACATAGCTTTCCCAAACATGAATAGCTTCAAATCAGGAAAACAGGTATAGGAAACAGGAGTTTCAGTGCTCTCTATACATACTATCACTCTGTAGCTTTAAAAGCAAGAAACTCAGTGATGGTAACAAATACATATTTCCACTGGAAGAAACTGCATGTTGTGATCAACACTGTTCGTTCATCTTTACCGTGAGTTTTCTCAGAGTCCATTTTTACAGTGCAGCATCTTATTATGCAGGCATTTTCTAAAACAGCATCTTATGCATTATTCATGAGATAACAGCCATGATAAATAAAAAAGGGTGTTGCTGAACCAGAAAATTGAACCTTGCTGGTTTGTTTGTAGTCAATTCCAAAGATAAAAATTTAGCATACTAATCAACAGCTACCCACTTTAAACAAATATGTGCTTGTTATTCAGTAGCAGAGCATGTGACAGCACAGGGTCCACTGTACTGGGTCAGATCTATAGCATATTTGGGTCAGAATTCATGTCCAATTTGGGCCACTACCTGCTGCTTTAAAATCAGGTAGGAGAATATTGTGGCAAGCACATGTGGAATAATTTTCTCCACAAAGGTCTGATACTTTTGGCTGAGATTAATTTCACCTCCATACCTCAAGGCTTCATAGCCCTTCCAAATTTCTTGACAGCATTAGCTATTGCAGCCCTGCTACTTTTTGTTAGTCACAGAAACTTTCAGTTCATCTTGGATCTTACTAAGATATTGCTCTTTTGGTGAGGTCTGTGCAAAGAGATCCAGGCAGACCTACTTTTATGCTATCTGTGGTTTGCAAAGTTTCCTGTAGTCCTGATAACTAAGGGCTACCCCTAAATGTTGCTATATGGTTCCTTCTCCCATTCCTGATCATTAGCAAATATATATTAGCTTTCTAATACATAGATAAGGTCTAGCAAAAAGCCTTGAGGAAGTCATACCTTTATCTTTTGTCATGCACAAAACTGACTCCCCTAGTTCTCTTTTTTCCCCTCTGTGCCAGCTGTCAATCCATGACACTATTTTGCTTTTTACTCCAGTTTTCCTTTCACAATCTGAATTAAGTATGTCATTTCCCCCCCTCTTCACACCATCTTTATTTCCGTACTAAAATCTGGTTAGAAAGAGTTAAATATTAAGAGTAAAAATTTCCTCTCCTCTTTATGAGATACTCTCATAAAGGATCATTTGAATTCTTAAGTGTAACCAGGCTGTATGTCTAAAATTGCCATTCCATGTTTTAAATTTTCTTTGACTTCTCTGTGATTAACATCCTATTTACTGAAACAATCTTTTAAAAGCTTTCTTAGACTGCTCCCTCCCCATTTAAATGTTGGGGTTTTTTTAAAGTTATAAAATATGATTTAAGCATGCTTTATTTTGAATGGACATAAGCTTGCAAATCTGTGAGTGACTTTTCAGCTACAATTTTAAGTATCTATCTCCTAAATTACAAAATACTTGAAGGATGCTGCTGTCTGGGAATTTCTGAAAACTCATTCAAAATTCAAAAATTATTAGGTTTGTAGACAAAAAAACACATGCTAGCACATACTAAGAGGTCTCATAGAACATGGTGGGAGATGGGACTTAGTGACTCTTGCTCTTAGAGAAGTGAGGTACAGCCTGCCAGGAAGATAAGTGAGTCAGAGAGGGAGATGTTGAGAGAGAGAAGTTAGGGCATAAGTATGTTAGAGCCAGTAGAGAAAAAAGGGCATCACAGACCGAGTACTGTGAATGCATTGGTGAATTTCCGTCAGATTTCCACGTGGCATTTAGGAACTGAAAGATGCCTTTGAACAGTACAAACAGTTTACTGCCTACAATTCTGTTATGAAGAAAACTTCTGTTCATTAGAAAATGGTACCTGGGATTAATACATGACTTAATAGTCTGAAACACAAAGAATCATGATGATAATAACTATGGTTAATTGATAAAGACAATTTTAGAGAATTAAGGTAACAGAAGCATTGTTGTGTTCAGAGTCTTCCTTCTAAAAACTCATTTTGATGTTTGCTTGGACACACTGAATTTTTCATTACATTTACAGCAGAGAGAGTAGGAGGTTATGCCAGAAAGACCGGAAAAACTTGGTGTCTTACTGGCAGTCTGAATATTCAACATTAGGGTAGACTATTAATTATGAGTAGCAGCAGTTCTTGGAGAGTTAATTTTATTTATACTGTTAATATAAGCTACATAAAAATACCAGTGCCTTTGTTTTTGTGTAGTGACAATTGTCATGTTCTATTCTCTTTGTCCTCTTCTGGGAGTTTATACTACCTTTAATATGCCTGTTGTTCTCCACATAGGATACATCTTTCAGACAGATTTGTCCTGTCTTGCTGGTCTTCATACTTACATTGAGAGGCCTCTGATTTTAGGTAGCTTTCTGTTCATTACATAGTAATATAATTGTAAAACTGTTCTTAAATGCCCTTCTTTTAAATTGTGGAACAGCTAAAACATACCCAGATATCCTAAGGACCGATTTTTAGTTTTGACTGGTAAAATTCAGTAACTGGAATTGATTTTTGTCCATGTCCAAATTTTTCCAAACTTTCATATTTTGGGAAGTTTGAACAAAAGGCAGTACTTTAATGCCAGCATTTTAATGAGGAAAATAAAAAAAAAAACCCACAACAAAAACCTTGGGCAAATTTGGTTTTTCAAAAACCATTCAACTTGTGCATGTGAAAATACACACATTTTTTGATTATTGATCTGCCGTCTCTGATTATTTGAACTGCCATCATTTGGTGTAAATCATCAGACTTTTTCGTGAAAGAGGTTTTAGGAAAAAAGCTCCTTTGTACTAGTCAGTCATATCACATCTTACTCTGGGTCTACAACTCTGTGACACTGTTTTTGCTGTAACACAACTGGAATCTTTGGTGAATCCTGGCTAAATGGACAAAACAAATGTATGTCCCCTGACGTTGGAGTAGTTGGAAGCAATGTGAATATGCCTCCAAAGGATTTAGATAGCTCAGTGTCGTGGTTTAACCCCAGCCAGCAACTAAGCACCACGCAGCCGCTCACTCACTCCCCCCCCATCCAGTGGGATGGGGGAGAAAATCAGGAAAAGAAGTAAAACTCCTGGGTTGAGATAAGAACGATTTAATAGAACAGAAAAGAAGAAACTAATAATGATAATGATAACACTAATAAAATGACAGGGCAATT
>NW_010972991.1:16787956-16816497 GCF_000737465.1 Haliaeetus leucocephalus | reverse complement strand
AAAGAAGAAACTAATAATGATAATGATAACACTAATAAAATGACAACAATAGTAATAAAAGGATTGAAATGTACAAATGATGCGCAGGGCAATTGCTCACCACCTGCCGACCGACACCCAGCCAGTCCCCGAGCAGCGAATCCCTGCCCCCCCTTCCCAGTTCCTAAACTAGATGGGACGTCCCATGGTATGGAATACACTGTTGGCCAGTTTGGGTCAGGTGCCCTGGCTGGGCATGAGAAGCTGAAAAATCCTTGACTCTAGTCTAAACACTACTGAGCAACAACTGAAAACATCAGTGTTATCAACATTCTTCACATACTGAAC
This sequence comes from Haliaeetus leucocephalus, assembly GCF_000737465.1. Taxonomy (NCBI): domain Eukaryota; kingdom Metazoa; phylum Chordata; class Aves; order Accipitriformes; family Accipitridae; genus Haliaeetus; species Haliaeetus leucocephalus. Next base: position 16,816,170 of record NW_010972991.1, on the reverse strand, counting down.
TCAAAACATAGCACTGTACCAGCTACTAGGAAGACAGTTAACTACATCCCAGCTAAAACCAGGACACTCAGCGAGGCAACTCAGTGAGAAGGACGAGTGTAGCTGGATGAGTGGGGTTTGGTTTGGTTTTGTTTTATTGGATAGCACACCAACCTAAGCTGCTTTCTGCTGCTTGTTTCGATTCTTGTGCTACCTCCCAAGTTGTGCCAGTCTGACTGCTTGTGTCATTGGGTGATGAATAAAGTCTAGGGATAGATTTCAGTTTAAAATAACCCTTTTTTTCCCTCATGCTGCTGAAAAAAGTATTCGTCAAACTGCAGCCTACAGGATTTCTATTGGCCTGGTAAGAAAGGCAAGAGTTAGCTTACCCGTGCAGCCTAGCAAGCTAGTGAAAAGGGAGATGACAGTAAGCATTGCCATGGGGGGGCAAATTCTTTTAAGCACATTTCATGCTGTAAAGATAGACTTGGATTTGTGAGCAATGGGGCTGCTGCTTGGATATTCTCCCTGCGTCCATTGAGAGAGAGCTCATGTATGTTCTTTATAAATAAACCCGATTACATGCAATGAAATACCTGCCTCTTGTCATCCATTTCTCCCCATAATGGGACCAGCCTGGCAGTCCCCCAAACCCTGACGAACCATTCTTGAGGAAAGGGTCACCATCACATTGGTGGGGCTTTGATAATCACCCAGAAACTCAGGTTTTGGGAATGGAGCCATAAGCGTATTCTAGGCTTGCCAGTTCATTTGAAAATAAAATACGTGTATTTGACAGAGCATTGTGATGGGATCTGCTATTTTCCCTGGCCTGAGGAGACCCACAGACTTTTGGCAGGGGTTGTCCTGGCAGAGAACATGAGAATGAAAACAACATTACTGAACCCGTTTGTTTAAATTTCTACTGAAGCTCTACAGTGAAAGACCTAAGAGGATATTTACCAAACTCATGCTGTGAGGATGATATAAATATCTCAACAGTTAGCTTGGTTTAAACGGCACTGAGGCTAGACCCTGGGTATTGCCATCCTGCTAGCTTGCAAATTCCAGATTGTACAGAAGAAGAAAGTTTAACTCTTCCATTTTTGTGTACTGTGGCAAACCCTAAATAGCAATGCAAAAATATTTGCTATTTTAAAAGCAACCATGTGTTCCTAATCTTTTTAAATGTCATTTCTGTTTTGCAATCAGCATTTTGTGTAATATATCTAGTCTATAAAATAGGTGTCACTTTATGACTTGCCAACAAATCTCATGCTTTTACTTCCACTACTCATACATTCTCACTGTAGTTTCTGCTCAGTGCTCATACATAAAGGGCAAGTCACCGAAGTCTTTAAACTGTTGCCTACTCTATAAATCATCTATTTGCCAACAAAATAGAACTCTAAAATAGATTCTTAACTTCAGAATAGCAAACATATTTCAGAATAAAATAAAAAAGGTTTTTGCACTGCTTTTTGCACTAGTACTGGTGACAACTAGGTCACCCATATAAAAATATAGTAGAGTGATAGTGGAAGGCTCAGATACTGATACCTGGTTCATTTCTGACAACTATTGCAAAAAAAGTCTCAACCCTGCAATGCAGGATGCAACAAGGATGCTCACGCTGCAAACTAACAGAGGACAAACAACGAAGCAGGTATACCATTTTCAGGACTGACATTTTCCATCAGCCTCAAGAAATGGATTGATGTAAGAAAAATTGTTCTGCGTGAGACCAAAAGATGCAACACAATCTGATAAATGAACAATTGTGCTTAATAACAAAGTGGCTTTTCAGCTGACAGCTGCTTCACCAGACAATTTAGTTAGGGGCCAGATGGCCAAAAGGACACCTGGTGGAAAGTAATTTAGTAGGATGACTCCACAGAAGGAAAAACTCATAATTCGTATACATTTGAAACATCCAAGATTCAATTAATGGAATTAGTGTGTAATGCCTAGAGCATTTTGCCTGTTCAAAGCTGTGCTCAAGCTTGTTCTCACAGCTCCAGCGCAAGGTGAAGCAGTAGACTACGGCGTGACTGCTGGCTTACAGCTTTGACTCACACGTGGCTAATTGCCTCTCCATCTCCCTTCCTGACAACTGACTTTGTCTATGATATCAGTCTATGCCACTTACTGTTCTGTACCAAGTCATTTCAATGCCTCTCAGCTGGCACTGTGGAGTGGTAGGAAGAGATAAGACCTAAAACACAAGTAGGTGTGGACTTCTGGGAGGTGCAGGAGAGATGAGGTTTACTCTTGTCTTATGGGAAGTTGCCTATAGATTTAGATGGGAGAACAGCATTAGTTTTTATATCTAGCAGAAAAGGCAGCTTCCAAAAACTGAAGTTTTGGGTTTTTTTTAAATAAACTATAATATAATATTTTCAAGTTTCAACTCAAAATCTTTTCTATCAAAAAGTAAATGACTTAGCATTATTAGTTACCACCACTACAAGTTAAACTGTCTTTGGAAAACTCTAACACCATCTTCTGACTGCTCAGGGAAATACAGTGACTAGTTTCTATTTAGACTTCTTAAATCTTCCACAGCTTTAGATATTTTCAGTATCAAGATTTTGAATATTTGGTTGAAGCTTTATTGATTTCAGTCATTGCCTTTGCTAGCTGCTACTGATGTTGCTTTCTACTGATAAAGCAGCTTTTCTTACAGATTTCTGGGAGAGAATTCAGGGCTTTGCTTCCTTTTTAATACCCTTAATACTGTGCTTGAATTCCCACCTGATTCATGGCAGAAGGTTTTGATGACACAATGCACGCTTCAAGTAGCAATGAATTGTCATTGGTTTTCCTCATACTTATTTTTCACTTAGTATCTGTGACTCCTTGCTTCGTCTTTCAGTTTTGACACCTGCATTGCCAGTTAGTAAATCTGCTTTTTTTTTTTCTATTTGAACATAAAGCTTGTTATAAATGAGCTTTGCCAAAAATAAAATTGAGAGCTACAGTCATGCATCCCACTTGCTCTTTGTATTTGGATTTCAGACCCAGTGTTGCAACCAGATGTTTAGTTCTCTGCACTCACCATAAATGACAACTGGTTATTGTTAATGCAATAAGATGAGAAAATTCTTTTAGGCTGGCCAATATCATATTGTACAACACATGCCTTATCCACACAGCTAGAGCAGAAAGCAAATTAATAATTTATTTGATTACTGATAGTCAAACCAGTATGAAATACATTCTTCCTTAATTTCTTTCCTCAACTTCTGATGAAAAAAAAATGTTCAAGGCCATGAACAGAGCTTGGTCTCATCTGTCATGCTCACATCTAACCCCTTCATTTCCCAGAACTGAAGCAGATTTAAGGAGAGCCTCTCTAGGTCCTTAGTTAAACCCTCGGTCATGCAAGCAGCTGTGAGTGTGGAGAAGCCAATGGAGATGTGCAGGTGACCAAAAGGCTACTGATATGCTGCACTCATTAACCGCTTCTCCATGTTTTCTGAGCCAGTGTTTCACAGGGCAGTGGACTATAGGAGAAAAGCCAAATAATGGAAAGTGTGAAGATAAAGGTGACAAAAAGGAGGTAGACTGCTCTCACTGTAGTACCGTACCGCACTTTCCATGACTTGCGCTATCACAAAAATGTGGTGAAATAGAGGGAAGCCAGAACCAGTTATAAACTGCTCCTCAGTATTAATCGCACAGTTTCATGTGTCCCTGCTAGGTCTTCTGGAGGATGGGAAATCAGCTCAGACAGGTGTAACTACAGCATCAGCCACAGCTGGAACGCTGAACACCGAGAAGAGGAACAACTGTGGTCCTCAGTGTGCAAACCCCGTGGTCCCGGGCACAGGAGCTCCGACGCAGAGGCAGAACGGCTGCAGGACAGCAGAGGTAAGAGTATAATTGGGCTCCCTGACACTCAGCACTAGCTTCAGCCAGGTCGAACTTACTTTAGTGACAATATTCCACGCTGCAGTCAAACTGTATTTAATGCCTGGGGATAAGAGAAAATGGCTGCACCGCAGCCATGGCATGATTGAGCCTAGCACCTCTGACAATGCCTCATGCCTGAATGGCCACAAAATTGATGTTTTATCTGGCAATCAGAGTAACATATGCACTTGTTACAGGACCCCCCCCCCCCGCCACTTGCCTTTTTCCAGCTCAGTCCAGCTGTGGCATGTATTGTGCAAACTGTTTAGATTAATTATCTGAAAGGGAATGGATTTTTCCTTAATTGCTGTTTCACTGAAATTACGTGCGCTGCACGAACCCTGGTTCATTCAAGGCTGGATGTGAAGCCTGAAAAAGTCAATGGGAGTCTTTGCAATAAATTCAGCAGGCTTTGGATCAGATCTTCCCCCCATTCTCCCCCTCGCTTGTATGTAGTATACGCTGTAGAAGGATCATCCTGTGTAATGTATGAACACACAAGGCTTTGGGGCTAGACCAAAGCACAAACTTCTCCTGTGCTAGCTGCCTACCTGCCTGTCTCACATATTTCCACCTGTTGTTCTGTTTCTGTAGCAGCTGCTGAGCTGCTGCAGATTAAAGTAATCCAAAACCTATGGTTGGTTTACTGCTTCCTCGATTTCTTAGATGGGAAGACCTCTCAGCACGGCATGTGGTGGAACTGCTACACCCATCCCACAAGAAGCTGTTCCCTCTTGGGAATCATATCCTTGAGAGAGGGAAATTTAAACCCAGGGGGACTGAGCAAATAAAAAAGGGAATTTGGATTCAATTCACCTTGCATTTGCTAACAAATACCACATTGGTACATGCGTGTTTATTTTATGCCTTTGCTATGTTATCTTCTGTGCTGCTATAGTACAGAAACATTCCCCGGTGACATGGATCCTGCTGTATCTTTCCACAAGATACTGCAGCTGCAGATGTATAGGGCCACATTCTACAGCAGCGTGACATCTAGAGCCATGGGTTTGCTGTAAATGAAAAACATAAATGCCTGTCATAGGCCCTAGCCCACAGAGAAAAATGAATTGGTCAGGTTGGATATGGTTGAACAAAACTAACATAATTATTAATCCAATTTGAAAAAGACTTGGCCACACTTAAGAATTATAATGTATGTTGGAGAAAATTGTCTAACTTTTGTAAGTGACTGAAATATTACTTCTGTATTAGACTTACTAGGAAGTATGGGCAAATTCCCACAACATGTTAATAATGTGAGTGTTGACTGTAATGGGACTACTCAGTGAAGTGTGGGTTCGTGAACTGGGGCTCTGTGGCTTTGAATGTATCTTCCTGCGTTTTTCTAGCTAAGATAAATTCAATAATATGTATCTGTACTGTTGCAAGCCAGTGCAAACAAAATTTCTGATGATAAGTAGGGCATTTACGTTATTCTATGCATCTAATGCAGGTGTCTAAGAAAGGAAGGTAAGTTGTCCAGACTTCTTATAGTCAAAAAAGAAATGTATTTTCCTACAGCAAAAGTGTAGTATCTAAGTGAGGCTCCAGCTCTGGTTTGCCATTCTGAATTTCTGTTTCTCCACTGCCTGTTTAGGGAAGTGTAAGATGAGCAGGTTTCCAATTTGGACACCTAAAGTATAGGTGCCTAGAGTTGAGAATGTGACTATCCCCCCAACTCAAAATGTGCCCATTTTATTCATCTGAATATTCACATTGACGACATTTTTTCTTTTAACTCTACGTGCTGTAGAATAGAATGCGATGCAGCACACAGTGCTCTCAGGAGACTTGGGTTCTGCCACCGGTCTGTGGGGTAGTAGGGGGTAAATTGCTTTACCTCGCTGTTTCTCATTTTCTCGGGCATCAAGCTCTAAAGCTTCCTACTGCCTTACCCCTACCATCGGTTATGTGTCAGGGTACAGTTTGTGGTGTTGAAAGGGAAAGGGTTTGACACGGGCTGCATCTGGGAAATTTTAGTATCCTCTCATGAGGGTAATGTTAATACAACTTGGAAGTAAAAGATGCTGATGATGAAAGGATTCCTAATATCAGTGAAGGCAACAGAATGGTTAGGCACCCCAAAAGCAAAGGTGGTATCCAGATTATGTCACTGACTGACAATAACCTGGCTGGATTTTCAGGATATGTGTAGTCTTTGGAGAGTCCTTGTGTGAACAGGAGCATGGGGGGGAGTGGATAGCAAAGGAGCAGGTGTATTCAGGCTGCAGAAATGTGAAGTAATACGCAGCGGCAAATAAACACCAGGGTTTGCTCTCAGGTAAATTTGTACCTTCCACTGATGTCAGTGGAAGTTTACCAGACATTTTTCCACCTGGCATTGTTGCCATATAAATGATGCCTAATTTACCTGGCATTCTTGACACTTACAAATTGTCTCATGAAACATTGGAAATGCAATAATGAAACGCACCTAACTCAGCTGCTCTGTGTCTCTTTCAGCCTGATTCTGAGTGTCCTTTGCTAGACCTATCCAGTTTACTGCGCAGTATAGTGCGTTGCTTATGGCAACAAGCAGACAGACTAGGAGATGGAGAAGAATAAATTTAAATTAGGGATGCACTTGCATGCCTCAGACGGACTGACTTTTTTGAATTTTTGAAATAATCTGATGAAGCTCTGAAGGGTATATTTTGTACTTGGGTCTTATATGCAGGCAGAACTAAGTTATTCTGAAACTATATTTTCACTTAAGAAACATAAAATAAAGTGGAGAAAATTCTGTCTCAGGCTAGTCACACTCAACTCCCAGTGACATCAAAAGGAACCTCTAATTTCCACTTCTGGACTGAAACCAGATTTATTTGCTCTGCTTTTAGAATACACATGTGCAGAGATGATAATTACAGCCAAGAGGGTTGATCCAAAGTCTATGGACATCCACAGCCCTAATAGCAGTTATAAAAGCTTGCATCCATGCTGAATGAGAACATTGCTCCACATCACAGTACTGTGTGAAGAATGCTGGAGGCATTCTGTTTATTAAGTAGAACTGTTTTCATAAATTAGGAGGTAATCATCAATGACTCTTTGTGCTGTCAGTGTGGAACTCACTGTACTGTTTAAAACTTTCACAGAATAAATGGGATGCACAGAAAATGTCCACAAAAGAAGTCACCATTAATGTTACAAAAAACATCAGACAAAGTGACAGAAGGAAAACAAAGAATTGCGTCAATTAACAAAGGAAAACGCAGGTGAGGATGGACCTAAAAATGCTTCGCTGTGCTTTAAATGTCCTCAGTCGCTGAAGATATGAAGATCTCCAGATGTTCCATGTTGAATACAGCAGGCAGCTGCTGCTGAGTGCCTTCAGAAACATGTCTTGTAGAAACCAGCTGCAGACAGTGTAGGATGTTTAGATGTCATTTGTTTAAAGCAGTGGCACTGCGCAGACATATGCCAAAATTTGTACCATTTGGTTTTTACTAAGTCCTATATTATCTCCTTGTGTATGTCCTATTCTGCATTGCTATTAGGATGAGGCCGGATGATGAGGGGTACATTTCTTCTCGATTTAAACCAGGAAATGAACAAATTAATCTGCATTTTCAGTCATAAGGGGTTTCGAGTGTGTACATTCAAACCCACGGAATTCATTTAAAGTGCTCACTTTCATAAAACTCGAACCCAGAGATCTCAGAAAGAGACACATAGGTGGCTTCCATTAAATATCTTTGAAACTATATTTGACAGTTTTATATAGTTCAGTCATATAGTAACCTTTTTACATATTAGCCTTTTAATTACTTAGTTTTAATTTATTTTCTGTATTGACAGAATTTGAATCTTAAAAACAGTAACTCTCATATTGATCAGCCTTACTTGAAGTTCCTAGTCTTAGCTGGAAGGTAGGGTTCTGGCTATTTGGTTATTTTATACATGCCCCTTTAATTATGTTGAGGCCCAGACTGACCTGGAAAAAAATGATCACTAACATTACATGAAAATAACCATGATTCTTAAAACAGTATTCCAATGACAGCTCCAAAAATGAACTTTATTTGATCAGATATAGTTGATTTGCTGTGCAGGGCTTATTTAATTTAATTGTAAACATCCTGTATCATAGTACTCCATGTTTATCATAAATTTACAGCTAAAAGGAATATAAGTGTTCAGCGTAGTAAAGACCAGGAATTAATTCAACATATTGCTTCTTAATATAGAAGTATTAATATATATTCTCTGTGAGTTTGTCCATTTATGAAGATAAAAGAGGTAAATTTATTTGCCTCCCCCATCAGACATATGTGAGTATCCTTAGAGGGCCATTTAAAATAACTAGTCAAAAGGTGTTCATAACAAACAAATGGCATTGGGAACAAAATTATGAACTGTAAGAAGTCCTTTTTACACATAGGCAAATAAGTATAAATAGAATTGTGGGACTGAATCCAAATTTATTCCATGTTAGGATCGTTTTAATAACTTGCTGCTGGGTATGTGAGTATTTAATATGTTCCTTGGAGTACAAGTCTGTGCAATAGGGAATTGTTTATTAATTATTCCAACACAAAGGCAAACTTAAATCCAGAGTTAGTGCAAGATTTTTGCATACAATAGCATACATATAAGAAATATTTATTTTTACATGTCCTAAAAAGGGGCAAAGAACTTGTCCTAAGCTTTCTGCAGGTCAGTGTGTTATCTAGTAAGTGATCTTGTGCTGCACATTTATGTAGAAGAACTAAAGAATATTGAAAATAGTGTTGTACAGGTAAGACAACAGCAGTCTGCATATGTCCTTCCAAGCTGTGGCTCTCTGCCAACTTGCTGGCAACATTATAGGAGAGGAGGGGACTTGACTCACTCTAACAATAAACAGTGGCTGTAGCAGATCAGCAATATTAATTTAGAAATGGATAGCCATTGTTGGTGGCCGTGTACCGACCTAATTGAAAGCACGCGTTCAGGATTCTGCATTATTAGTGTAGAGCAGAAGACGAACCATTTCAGATCTGTGCCAGACTTGTAACCCGCTTCTGTTTCAAAGCATTTACTGAAAGAGAGAGTGCTGTATAAACCCGTATGACACAGGAAAGCTGTAGAAAGTGATTAATGATGCTGGTGTGCGAAAGGGTAGAGGCGATTTTGAAGGCAGGCAAAAGGGAAGGTTCATTGTGTAAGAAACTGTTCCACAGATAGTTGCCTTGGGTGGATACCATGTTAGAGTGAGCAGATGCAAGAACAAAGGAGTCCTGGCAGTGAGATTATTTACTAGCTAAGAGATTATTTTGTAATGATGTGCTGACCAGATGCATCTGATGGCTTGGGTCACGCAACAGAAGCAAGCCTGCAACGCTGCATAGCGCATCAGTATGAGAAACAGTCCTAGCTGTGTGTCCAGCGGTCAGCAGGGAGGCAGCTTTTGAGTCTCGCGTTCAGAGCATGAGATGTGATAAGATGGTTAGCAGGAGATGGCCTTGGTACATAATTATCTGGGCAACACAACTGACCTTGCTTATGTTGACCACATCCACCATCAGGGTGGCAGTTGTGGAGTGGTGAAGGCTGACTGCCCTGGATGACCCCTCTGTCTGCTCATGATAACTTTCCTGAGCTACTTCAAGATCCCATAAACCTGTTTATATCCTGAAAGCTAACTTTAGGGCATTCAAAGACTGGATCCAACTTCTGTGGTACAAATGATGTCTAGTTACAAGCAACTTTATAAAATCTTCTCATGTAACACATTACTGTTCTTATTCATTAGGTGGTAACTGAAAAGAAATTACATTATGTCTTAGGTGGCTTCTTAGTTCTTGATGCATAAGCTTCCAATGACCTTAATAAAACTAAGACCATGTTGTGGAGATGTGGATCGTGCCTCTGTACATAGATATGGTTATATTTATGTTTTCTTTACTTTCCTTCTAGAGACAGCCACCAGTAGAAACAACCAGTTTCTTTATAAAATAATATACCACTCTGTATAATTAAGGGTGACAGAATATAGTCTGTACTGCTTAAGACAATTTAAAGTCCTAAAAATAGATTTGTGTGCTGGTTTTAGTGGAAGAAGCAAGCTCAAAGAATCATCTGGACATCTTCACTCCAGGTGGCCTTCCTAGGCGTGAAGAGTCTTATTTACAGGGTCTGTTCTTCGAGTAGCATCTTTCAAATATAGAGAGCTCAAATAGAGGAAATAAAATAACTGTGTTAGAAGACATAGACTTTTAGGTAAAGGACCTGCGGACATCTCTGTCTTCTTATATGACAGGATTTTTGAAATGTAATTTTCCCCCAAAAGATGTTATGCCACTTAATTTTTTCGATGTCCCTTGGCTGCACACAAGGATTTCTACAGTTACACTGAAACAACACACTTTCTGCTGGAATGATTTGCCAACATGTGGTGAGTTTTTGTGATTTACCTGCGTTCAGGTTTTAAACAGAAACAAACTTATTTTGTCATATTTCTATAATTCCAATACAATGTATAGATAGGATTTTCCTCCAATGTGTATATACATGTAAAATACATTTTCTTCCACTATGTGAGAAATGGAATCACTCAAAAGAAAGTGGACATTGGGTAAAGAAGAGAATTTACAGTTACCCATAGATATCATTAGGCAAATTCATCTTCTCAAAGACTCAGTGCAATCTTATCTTTCAGTATTCCTTCATCTTGTCCCTTATGCTTCCTTAATGTATTTCATCATTTCACCATTACTGTAGGACATGGACTGGAAGACACACAATTTTACTATGTGACAGAAATGATCTTGTACTGAAAAAATAGGAAAGTATAATTATTGTGTAAGCAATATATGAGTACTGGGTTAAACATGCATTCTTGTTAGCTGAATGACTGAGATCGCATACAAAACAGAAAACAGATATTTTTTATCTTCCTATTATGTTCATATACATATATATTCATATGTGCATGTCTCTGCGTGAGTACATTGTAATGTCTTTAGTGTGTACTTCTGTTCTGCAGTTCAGGCATGTTTTTTTGCAAACATTTTACTTGTGTTTTTAATTCTGACACCCAAGTGTAAAATGATCTAATGTTTGAACGGAAATCTGTTTTACACGCCTTATGAAAAGAATGAGCTATATAGTTTGTGCACAGAAATGGTGTTTGAAAAAGCAGGCTTCATTTTATTTGGAAATAATGAATTATCTATCTAAATTCAAACTAGACTAACAGGAGCATTTTTGTACTCTCATTTTATCTGCAAATTATTGAAGATTGACCTTGAACTTGAAGATGAAAATAAAGAAAATTTTTAAAGTGTCTGTTTATTACTCCATGCATTTTACGTTCCTGTGTTTGCGGTTGATGTATCTTTAAGAGCTAAGACCAAAGACTGCGAAGGTATAATGAGTGGTTCCCACCTCCTCTCTTCATGGAATCAGAATATTTCTGTATCTGATGTCCTCAGGCTGTGACTCATGGACTGTGTGGTCACATCAAAGAAGCTAAAATACATATATTCCCCATAAGAAATTGCTGTATTTGCCAAAGAGGGCTTCTGAGGTCAAAATGAGAGGAAATGTAGCTCTGTAATTATAAATGGGAGAGTTTGTGGTTGCTGTCATGACTAAAGTGGAAGACACTGGGAAACTGAGACATTTTCTCTAGTAATATGTCATACTACTGGGGGGAGAGAGGAGACTGAGAACTGAGAGTTATAGAGCCAGCTCTGAGCTGCCTCTACAAATAGCAAATTTGGTACACGCTGAGGTAATCCTTCCCCATTACGCAGCCTCGGGAAGGTCCCTGCTGAAGCTCTCAGCTATTTCTGGCACCTCACTTCAGGAAGGCCGGGAAGAGACCAGCAACGGCAATCGTCAGCCCTGGAGGAGGCCCAGTCCCCCAGGAGGGCCGGAGGAAGGCCGCCCGCTCCGCGCGAGAGAGCGCTGATGGGATCAGGCCTGTGGTCTTCCTTTACACTGACTGGGAAGAAGACAAGAAGAATTGGACTTAAGGGGAAGTTGGAAAGATTCATGCCAGAAAATAAAAAATTTGAGGGTCAGTAAGTATTTGACAGATTGTCTAGGAAAGTTTACAATCACAGTAGACAGATACCTGTTGTGTGGTGTAGGGAGAACTCATTCTTCACTTCATGTGGTGTTCTATCACAACCCACAGAAACTGGGGTTCTACTCAATTTTCTAGAACTTCTTGTTCTCCAAGGAGGTCCCAGTTCAGGCTTCGGGATAGTTATTTCCTCTTCTTCCTGCAGAGAATATTAAGCATTTCTGATGTTTGACATAGCCGTATCCTCTTCTTGCACAAGATATTAATCGTTGCTGATGTGTTTGAGACCCTCCTGTAATGTGGTAAAATGAGTGACTACTACAAAGGTAGCCAAATGTGAGAGGAGGATTAAAAAGTACCACAGGACACAGCAAGAAGCGAACACTGCTTGGGGGCCTCACTGCCATACACAGCAGGTACAAGAAGCTCTTTTTTATATGTAGCCCAGTGACATACCAATGTAGACATGACTTTAGTGAGGGCTGTGCATTTGGGTCCCCATTAAACATCATATATCTATGGTGTTTAGAGTTTTTGGTGACACTGAAAAAAATAATCAATGAAATAATGACAAATTCTAGTCATTACCTGTGCAAAGATATAAAAAAAATATCCAGTAGTCTGGAAAGACTGGCAGCCAAGTACAATGCTGAAGAAAACAGCACAAAGCTGCTGCTAGAGAAATTGCATGGCCCAGGCTAGCAGCAAACCTGTTAACTGCCTGTGGTCTCCAGGACTCCAGCAGCAACAGATTAGCAGCCGGCAGCCTGGTTCACATCCAGCAGGAGAATCAGTGGGGTGCTGAGAGTAAAGGGGACATGGTTTATTTTCCCTGTTTATTTGATGCAGGTGTTGTAAATGTATGAGGCAACTAGAATATATGGCTAATAAAATACCCTTGCTTCTGCCTGAACTGGAAAGCACAGGGCAGAGAAAGGAGCTGCTGTGTTTTTAACCTGTGCCATAGAAATAAATTCACAAGTTTTACAGATAGCACTTTTTTTTTTTTTCCCAAATTACACTGAATTTTTAAGATACCTTTGTTAGTGCCAGAAAGGGTTACTCTTGCTGAAATATCATCCCCATCCTAACTGCCTGTGCCTCTGGGTGTTGTCTGAGGAGTAGCTTGTTCTCTTTGATTCCTGGCCAAGATGCTGACACAGCAACTGGTTTGTTTCCTGTGGAAAAGGAATAATAGTATCAAAGGAAGGGCTTTCAGATCTGCCAAAAAGAAAAAAGATTTGGGGAGAGTCAGGCGTGTAAGAGCCCATGGGGACCCCACAAACAGGATGCTTCAAATCCGGGGGTCAGACTGTGCCTTGCAAGCAGAGCCCTTGTTGCTGCAGGGAGCGATGGAGGGGGGGAGCTTGTTGCAAATGAAGGCCTCAAAGCAGTTGGGGTTTAATGGACTTTGTTCCTCTTGTGCCTCTGGGGAATACGTGCCAAGGTGGCACTTCTAAAATTAAAGCTTAGGAGGTGTTACGTGATCTACAACACCGTGTACACAGTGCGTCCACAGCACATTTTCATTCCACAGTGAGGCAAATTTGGCCTCGTATTTTGAAGAATGCAATACACTGCAATGTTTCAAAATTAAACCTTCAGTGTCCTCAGGCCAGCCATCCCCTGTTGCACTGGTGCCTTCTCAGGTGCCTCCTTTCCAGATTTTCTCAGTGAAGGTTGTGGAACAGGTATCAGAAAGAAATAAAATGTGGTGGTCTAAGATGCAGAGATGCAAGACCTCTTGTTCTGTCCTCTTATCATCCTGGGGTTTTCAAGTCCTCCAGTCTGATTTTCAGATTTTTTTTTTCAGGTAGCCTATGCATATTATCCAGAGTTAAAAGCCATTCTCCCGCCCATGAGTAAACTAATGGCAAAGTTGGATCATTAATATAGGATAAAAGGCGAGCTGATTCACCAGAAAAGACATTTGTTGACATATGCCACTTTAACTAGATAAAATCCAAGTTTATTTGCAACAGCTCCTTGCACAGAAAAGCTCAGCAAACACTAAAACATAGGAAATACTCTAATCTTAGTGGTAGAACTAGGATGTTCATAAGCAAGAAGGAAGAAGGGAGAATGTAATAGCTTTTCTTTTCTTTCTGGAGGATTGAGCATCATTTAAGTCCTGAGTGAGAGAAGTGGGAAGCCTTTGTAAATCTGTCCTTGGCTAGACTGTTTGAAACAAGCAGTTTTAGATTGCTGTGGGTGCCTGCTGAGGAAAAAATAGAGTTGAGGGAGAAAGAAACAGAGTGGTGTCACAGGTCAGGACTGAGCTGTGCTGCCAGTTGTATTAATTAGCCTTGCTTGCACACTCTTGCATTATAATCAGTATTATTCAGCTTTAATTTAATTTCCATTAACCTTTGCAAAACACCCACATGTTTGGATACAGGGAAATACGTCTGGGGCATTACTGCATGCATAGAAAGAACAATTTGCTCACAGTCAAAAAGCAGCTTAAGAAAAGGCACCATAGCTAATCAGCAGCCTATTCTTTATCAGCTATGAGGAGCTATCAAATGCAAAAGGCATGAAAATATTTATGGTCATTTGCTCTTACCAGGAAATAAAAGTATTGGTCTTGTTCATGCAAGGCAGATAGACCTTTCTGGGTCACGCTTAGTAAGCGGCTTAATATTCAGTTTACTTGACTCAAGGGCTGAGGGGCTGATTGGAACCTAAAACATCAGGTGCTGAGTCTTGTCCATGTCCCTGAAGCACCCCTTCTGCAGTGCTGCAGCACCTACCCTATCCTCAAATTTGTTCTCCCCCCCCAACATTTTTTTCCGCTTCATTCAGAGTATTAATATGATCTAATTTTTGCAGCACGTTATTATACACATTATTATATTATAGAGAGAGTAACTTTACCAATTCAGACATGGACGTGGGGAAACTAAAGCTCGTGATCAAAACTGTCAAGCACAGGAGCACAGTTACTTCTCATCAATTCACTGTCTGGCCACAACCCCACACAAGTAGTGGGAACTGTTGGGACGTAGGGAGTTCAATATTAATGGACAGGTATAGTGCTCTATGCAAACGATATTCATTATTCATGTCTCCAATTCAAAACCATCTTTCAGATGAACTAACATATTTAAAATCATTGCTGAGGCAAGTATTTTACACCCACTTCTGGAATGCAGTACTTGACTGCTCTAGCTGGGATTTCACACCTACCAAATAAGGATTTTCTGTCCCTTTTCTGTGGTTGATATCATGGCAATCTTTAGACAATCTAGAAGAATAATTAAAAAGTACAACAGAATAACTTCCAGAATATACACTGGGCCACATTTTCCAGCAGGAAATTGCTGTCATCATTGCTTATCTGTCTGGATGCTGTGTTTTCTTACAACGCATTAATTACTTACATCTATGGTAAGAAAGCAGCTTCTTAAGCCTGTACTCTATAGGTATTTTTCAATTCCCTCTCGTAAGTTCTCACTGGCGTTTCATGTTACAAATGCATTTTTATCACACAGTGCGTCTATGCTGCCAAATCACTTAACTCCAATACTTGCTCCTGGATCCTAGTCCCAGACCATTTGCACTGCACATATACACGCATGTTCACTCCTGGTGAACACGGGAACAAAACAACTGGTTCCGCCTGCAATAAAACCGGGCTTTGGCCCAGGAGAAGGGCTGGCCTGGGACCTGCTCGTTGCAGGCGGTACGAGCTGCATCCCTCTCCCTCTGCCCTACAGATACCTCTACCACCCCGCAGGCATCCCAGCCTGGCACACCCATGGACGCCCTTGCGTTATGCCCCAGGGCACATCTCACAGAGCATTGGTAGGGTGTTATAAACTGCTTCTGTGAGCTGCAGAGCAATCCTTTAATTACTCTGGGAAAGGTGTTTTCACACATCATGAAAGCCAGGAAAGTTCCTATCAGCTCCTCCTTCCCAGCTTCCTGGGGAATGTCACCTGGGCAGCACAACTTCAGCCCAAGCCCTTAGCTTTTAAGTCTCCATCCTCCTTCTCCAGGCAGAACGACCCCACACACATTCCTTGTTTCTTCCATAGCTCAGCCCTCCTGGGATCTTGCATTTTTTCACACACTTATATCGTCACAATAGGCCACTCCTTCCGCTTTCACTCATCACACATTTCTGTCCACTTACGTACACAGATGCTCTCCACTCAGCTACACAGTCAGCTGTGCTCCAGTTACAAGTACTACCCCACTGCATCAGAAATTACAGTCTGGGTAAAATCAGTTGTTATCTTGTGTCATTACTGTAGGCTGGTGCCTACAAAGGGCTGTTGACAAAAATGCCACAGGGCTCTCAGAAGGGCTCTCTGTGTCCGTGGCTGTACTGAATTCTAACTGCCAGTCCTCCAGGACAGTCAGTACAATTTACAGGGCTAAAGAAACACATCTTATATGCACAGAATTTATTATTAGTCTAATAAAAATGTTAACAGTCCAAGAAAGTAAGTACTATCAGTCCAGTTATACGGCGATATACTAATACTGATAGTCCAAACTGTCCAGTTATTACAGCCCATTCCCAGGAAGGACACCTGCTGCTCAGCACCCACCCCACTGTCTGGGGATGTCCTCATCCTGCCCGGCTCCTCTGCGTCCTAGGGTCAATGGCACTGGTCTTCTCCAAGAAGGAAGGGGGGAGCCTGTGAGGAATATGAAGTTAATGTTCATAGTTTTGCACCTCATCTTCTCCAGGAGGAGTGTGACTGATGCTAGAGAGCTTCTTCCTCCTCACTGTGGGTATGTCTGGAGTAATTTTTATGTTTTCTAACACAGACTGTTTACTCGCTTGTTCCTTATCAGTTTGCAATTTCATGTTTTGTCTGAATTTGCTATACATAGCATATTTTACTTATGTTGGAGGCTCATTGTTTGTTCTCTTTGTTATCCTTAAGACATGTTTAACCCAATCCAGAGGGTTGTTCTCCTCTAGTGACTAATAACTGACCATGCATGACTTGTGCTTACAGTCCTGGCACCTTTAGTGTCAGTCTGCACTTGCACCTTGAAGGACTCTACTATCACCCTGTGCTTGTACTTGCAGGGACTTCTGTTACAACCCCGTTTTCCTTCAATCACCATAAAGCTGTAGCTTTCTGATAACCTAATGAATGTTCTATTAGCACAACCTAGTCACACACACATGCTGGCTTTAGAGTCAACTGTCACTTTACAACAAGAACAACCCACCAGAAGACACACATTCAGACACATACAGCCACAGACACAATACTCCGTATCTACCAGTTGTGGCAATATCACTGGTAAGTCATCGATTTATAAACATAACCAGTGCACTTAAGGAGAAACAATCTGGATGATGGCTTCAAAAATGTCCACCATGATCATACTTCCATAGGCAAAAATTGGTGGTCTTAAGTGTGACGAGGTTTCAGAACACTGTCCTCTGCCATGGGCTTCTGCCAGCCACCTCCATCAACTGTTGGAGATGCTCCCCTATACAAGAATTTGGTATCCAACCCTAGTTGTCCCAGGTGGTCCTGCCACATCTTAGTCCCACCAGGAACACCGCTATCCTGGGTCACAAATCTTTTCTGAACTACAGAGAAACTGGCAAGAATATTGTTCTGGTGACTCCTGGCAGTTCATGTCTCTCAGGTCCATATGCTGGCTTCCCTAGGATGGATGGCTGCTCTACTTGGCAGGATTGATGTCTCCAGCTCTTTTGGGGAGACTTTGTTCAAGAGTAGGAGTCAGGTTTTGGACAGACCACAGGTAACACCAAACTTTCTTCTACGTGAATGTGAGCAGTAAATACAGCAGTAGCAGAAGCACCAGAAAGCAGCTGCAATGGCAAGTGCAATGGCAGCAGTGGTGCGCAGCATTTTCTTGCAGTAAGAGGATGTCAATGTGGGGAGTGCACAGACAGTTTTTGAGGAGTCTGCTGATGCAGTCATACATGAGACAAGGAAGTGCCATACACAGCACACCAGAAAAGGCCAAGGGTTGAGCCGGTGGAAAGTCTGCTGGATACAGACTAAGCAAGTTCCATGACTATGCCGTGTGGATGCAGCCAGCTTGCTCTAGAAGGGACTAACCTTGACATTTTGAAGATAAGCTACAATAGGGCTGATGCCTTCAGAACTATAGCTGCCAGCTGCCCATAGCTGAATTAGGATCTGGACAAAATTTGGACTAAGGAAAGTCCATATGATACTCCTCACATGAAAGGCAAAGTTTTTAATTTATCTCCACTCTTGTAATTTGTAAAGTCTGGGTTACTTTTAATTATACACCTGGGAAAACCGATAAATTAATCCTTCCAGAACTGACCATGTGTTACCCCTTTTTGATCAAAGTGACTAGCACAATTCACATCATTTGATTTAGGAGGACATTTTGATGACAGATCCAGGTGTCTTTGCTGTAGTCCTGTTTATTTATAGAAAGTACACAAAGTCAGGTTGCCCTGGCCATGGCAGGATGCAGGCAATGGGAGGTAATTTCTCTAACGTCTCCAAGCACTTCTGTGACCAACATTTGCTGAAAAGTTTTGTCTCAGCTCTTTCTCCTGGCCACATCAGCAGTGCTTCTCTGACTCAACACTCTTCAAGTTAAGCAAGTCTCGTGACAAAAGCAAGCGATACATACTCGCAGTCTCTATGTCCTCCTTGGAAGATCCTGCAGTGATTCAAAATTTGCCTTTTTCCTACATCAGAGAACCTTCTTCCACTGGTGGTTTAAGCACATGAATTACATTGCAAAGCAATGAGAAGTTACCCTAGGGATTGTCAGTCACCCTGTCCCAGGTGGGAGGTCAGTCATTCAAAACCAACGAGTGATAACTTCTCAAATGCATTCGATTACTTGTGGTTATCCACTTAGATTAATGGCAAGTCTTTACTACTGTCTCAAGCACATTGTGTCCTGAAAGTCCACTGTCATAGGTATTAATAACTGAGGACTTTTATTTTGGATGCTTTGAGGCAGCTGGAAAGCTGCTCTGTAAGAGGAAGTACTGCTGGTTCTTATTCACCACATTTATCATCACCTTACAGACCTCTCCAGTGGTAAATTAATGATCTTTTCTTACTGGCTCAGGATATCCTGATTTATGTCTGCTCAGTTCTTTGAACTGTTTCTCTTCAAATTCAAATGGTGTTTATCCCACATACTTGAACAGTCAGTGCTACTGAATTCTTAGATATATTTCTGTCCTCTCAAAAACCTGTTGGAGATTTGCTTGAGCAAACCCAGGTGACCACTTTTTGACATGAGTAGTACAATAAATAAATACATCTTGCCACTGGTCTCAGACTGCCTGTTGGACTCTTAGAAAAGTAACAGCACGTTCCACTTCTGCTGGGTATTTGGGATGTCTTTGAGGTCAAAAGAGATAATGATTTCCATCTTCATTTGGCAGGCAAGTTCAAGCTTCGCTTAGCCACACCCGTGCAATTTAGTATAAATTGTTTCTACTCTATGATTTTCTTCCATATATCTAAAATAGCAGTTTAAAACTCAGTGGGGATAGCTCTTTGTGACATCTTTCTTCCTCCATTGACTACTTCGGTTGCACCTACCAAAGGTAAGTTTTGATTCAAGTGACACTGATTTTCACTTCTAATACCATTGCATTTCATGCTGTCTACTTTCTTAGCATAAAGGCTTTAAAATAAGTGTATGTTGCACATTCTTATGAAGCCCTTTATATTGCCAGTGTGGTATAAGGTGACTTAACTGTGGGCGAAAATGAGTGGGTTTGTAATTTTTCCAAAGTTTTTGTATATATAATTTTATACAATATAAAAATAAATTACTTTTGTGTGTGTTCACAAGTGAAAACAGCCTCTTTCTTTATTCATTCAACATGTATTATGCTGCTGCTGTTCTCCCACAATAGCCCATAATCCAGAAGAAACCATGTTGCTTTACTGTCAAGTAGTATGAAAGTAGAAAGCTCCAGTAATGCAGCTTTGATTTTCTGCCCTTTTTATTGCTTTCAATTTGAGAAACAGGTTAAAACCAGCACTTGAACTGACACAGCTAAAGCTCCTGAATATAAAGCAGCTTTAGATTCTTCCAAATTGGTAGAAATTTGAGAATTCTTTCTTGGCATTCAACAGTTTCACTCACACAGTTCATGTAGAGCTCAAACAAAAGCTCAGCTGAATTATTCTCTTTACTCCCAGGAGTGTAGAAACCTTGTATTTGCTAGTGGCTGAAGAAAAGACACAATGCAATTGGCAGAGATGCAGAAACATGTATATCTTACCAAAACAGGCACAGAGAGGAGAATGGAATGAGGGAAATATGAATTATGGAATTATGGAAATGTCAGTCCATTGGATTAAATCCTGTTGCTAGTTATATCCATGTAAATCAATTAATACATTAGAATTTTTGATATGATAACAGAATTTGTTCTTCGTCTTCTATTAAAAAAGTTAGTATCTGGTTTTAGTATAAATTACTCCACAACACTTGCTTAACACCTTCACCTGAGTTTTGGATTAATTTGGTGCAAAATACAATGAGACATGTGTTAGTATAATGCAAGTACAAAGAGAAGAATAGAAAAAACCCACTATTTTTGTCTGTTATTACTGATTTGTATTTATTTTCAGTCCCTTTGCACAGGAGGAAATAACTGCTCTTGAGTGGTGAAGAATGAAGTTCCTAGTTACTTTTTTTCAGTTCTTACTCTATGCTAGCTGTTATGACATTTGATGCACAAAGAAGAGACAGTAAAATTAGATTTATGAATCCAAGGGCCAGACTGAAAAATCCTAGCTACATTACTCCAATTGCATTTCCAGCAGAAATTGAGTTGGGTGAGTTAAACTGATTTTGGTCTTGTGTATCCATTTTGCTCTACTGACATTTTGAAAAGGTCCCAGGAGCTGTGTTACAGTACTTTTGGTGTGTAATTTCCCTTCTCTTTCTGACCTCTGTAAACAGTACTGCCATCCCTGGATGTCCCTGCTCCCCTTTTTAGAGACTTGGACTGCTTGGTTGGCCTAGTCCCTTAAGTGCTGTCAGTATCTTTAGGTCTGTATCTGCTACCAGCCACGATCAGCCTCTCCATCTAGATGCTCAGTAGACCTATGGCCTCTACTAGCATGCTGGGATTGTTTTGCTTATCTTCACTTTTCACCATGAAAGTCATTGGTCCTACAGCATGGTACAGCTGCAAAGTTGGACCAGACGTAGAACCTCCTCCCAGACTTATCCCTAATGCGATCATTAAAAACAATGTTCCAGAAGGATGTGTACTTCTAGCATGTCATGATCCTGACTGAACCTCTCAGATGGTCCTTAAACTGCCTGAAAGTCTGCGTAAATGGTCATCAGTGTATGGGGTGCTCACCATGGTCATTTGTGCACAGCACAGGTGTAAATGCAACTTATAGCAGTGCAGGAGTAAAATTAAGGCCCTGAGGCAGACTTGCAAGACAGTTAAAACCGATAATGAACACTTCCCCTTTGCTAAGTCATTGTCCTCTGCTAACCATGAGGATCTGAACTGTGTTCTGTTGTGGGACAGAGGCATCACACCAGCGCACATGAGTGTCTCTGTGGAAGGAGACATGGGCACCCCTATCATTCAAGGGCAGTTTGGGTCCTCTGAGGACAAAGACAACCATGATGATTAGGCTGCTGTTGGCAAGGAAGACCAGAGAAGTTTCCCGTGAGCCCTAAGTGTCTCTTTGTCTCACAGAAGCTCTCTAGGATCCAGGACATGATGGTATGAGTGCGTTCCACTTTCCCTTTGTAAGAGGGAATGCTTTATGGATACTTCTCAGCCATATTCGCAGTTTGGAAACCAAGACCATAAGCCTTCACAAACCAGCGCTCTGAGAAGGGTGGGTTAGGATTCCTGTGTCACACACATACACAAATCCCACCTCGCATCTCAGGGTTCTCTTCTCTTTTCTTACTGTTATATGCCACATTTTTGCTTTGCTTTGCCATTCTGGATGCTTTGTAAGATCCCTAGTAGTTGCCAAGAGCTGAGCTTTAGAAGTTCCAGTAAGTACACTCTCACCCAGCCTCCTGTCTGCCCTGCTCAGAGAAGCAAAGAGCCTCCTGGCCTTTCTCTCTGCTTCTCATCCCACTGCCTAGGAGAAGCCCGTCCCTCTGTCCCTTCCCTCTTGCCTCTTGGCCTTCCTTCTCTATTTGAAGCTTTACTTTTTGGCTTTTGGCTTCCCCTTTCCCCTTCAAGTTGAACACATCCAGTTACATGGCAGAAAGACCAAGGAAGAAAATGAAGGCACAAACATGGAACCAATACACTTTGTTACAAAAATCGTGTAAAAATACGTAACTGAGTAGTGGTTAGCCCCTCCTCTGACTTCCGTTCTCTCAAATAGTCTGTCAGTCATGGCTGATGATATCTGTGAATTACCGAAACTCTGCTATGCCAGGTGGGAAGACAAATTCGAATGTTAACTAGATGTAGTCAAGAAAATGTATTTTTGTGCTTAGAATCAATTCCTTGCTAATGAAGCATTTTTTTCTGTTTATGACCTACTGAGATTACTACTGACACTTCCTAAAGCCTTTCCTTTCTCATTCATTATTGGCCTTGTCTATTTTTATTTTTTTGTCTAACAATATTTCACATTTCATTTTTCTGCCATAGTTTGTATTTGAGATGCTTTCACGCTCACACAGTTGGCTCCATAATCTTTCTGACTACAAATTCCTGGATGGAAAGGCTTCATTTCCAGACATTGACTGGTGATATAATGGTTGATTCTAAACAGCAAGGATGAAAAGACACGGAAGGAGACTGAGAAAATGAGGTTTATATAATTTGTAAGTCTTAACAGTGGTCAGCACTATCTCCCAGGACATGGTATAACTGGTTCCATAAGCATATTTTGCAAATCCTAGTTTAAAACAGTAATGCTGACACAAGTCCTGGAGTGCAGCAGATTTTATTAACCCAAGAAATGAGTTGTTATGTGGTTACAGCTACCCTAAGATCTAAAGTGTGACTCATTTTTGTATTCTGCATTGATCTCAGGCAGAACTGTACATCTCAGCTGAAAACGTACTTAGTATTCTGCATGATGTTTCCATTTTGTAATAGCTTGGGAGTACCTGTGAAGAAGCTTAGGAAAAACCGATCCATTCATTATTTCTGAGTATTAAGACCATAAGATTCAAATAATTTTACTGTCTTCATAAACAGTGACAAAAAATTTGACAGAAAACAACTTGCTGTTCTATTTGTAAAAATGATGGATACAGTGATGATGATACTTTCTACTTAATTCTTAAATATTAACAATAACTTTACTCCATAGAATATCAAAGAAATGCTATTAAAGATAAATATGAAATCATGAAGCAATGAAAACCAAAATACTTCCTGTTTGAACTTATTCCTTCACAGTTTAGCAAATAGTGAACCTGCTACTCCAGAAATCCCACTGGGAGGAGGTGTTGGGAGGACATACTTACAGACAGATCTGATTTTTTTGTACAAGGTACTCTGTTATGTATCTCCCCAGAACTTGGGAAGTCCCTGCAGCACAGGATTGTTATGATGGGAAGACAGTATGCATTAGCTGGGTATGGGATGGGTGTAATTACCAATACCCTGGAACAGTGCTGTGGATGCTCATTATCCTGCCTTTAAGATGTTGATTAGTACCTTTGGAATCACCTTGTAGTAGTTAGCGCCTGAGCTTCCAAAACTATTGTTTTCTTGTATCCCTGGCATCCTCATGTTTCAATAAATGTCTTGAACTACCAACTTAAGCAGCATTTGAAATGTGTGAGAAGTCAATCCCGCTTTGCTAATTGCACACCGTATTGATAGGGACAGTTCAACTCAATTCAATGCATCAGTGTTTTGGAGGGAGTGAAGAACAAAGGTACGCTATACCCTATTAAGTCAGGACTTTCTGTTTTGCTGTCAGCGTCACTCATACCTTGCCTGTCCACTCTAACAGAGTGCTTGGTTTGTATCAGTCTTTTCCACTGGAAATGACTCATGCCCTGTAGCACAGATTTCCTTTCCCCCAGCCTTTGTGACATTGTCCAAAGTAAGTACCGCCCCAGCCACAGAAACAACGAGAGAGGATGGGCTGCATCCACAAAAACACTCACTGTCACTGCTACTGTTACGGTCACCCAAGAAGACAGGCTGCAGATTTATCAGGAGTGAAGGCGGCTGCTAAAAGTCCACAAGGAATGAAATATCCTTGATCGTCCTTAGGAAAGTTTACTTTTTACAAGCATATTTCCTGTTTAGTTTACATTGTGCTTAATATCCAAGGCTAGATGAGGTAACCTGTTGGGAAAGGAATACTATTAGCATAATCACTGTTTTATTAAAGCAACGCTACGAAGACACAGTGTTGTCATTTACAGACAAATGAAAGATGAGATCCTTCTAGCATAAAGGAAATCAACATCTTCTTATGTGTGGGTGCCACAACCCACACAGCCATAATATTTTGAAGGACTGAAGTCTAAACAGGTCATACAGTGTTCAGGGAAGAAGATGACATGTGTTCCAAATACCCAGTAATGCAGTAGCACATGGCAATGCATAAACCTTCTGGCTTTCTCAGTATGCTTCCTTCTCCAGTTTTCATTGCTGTTGTGCATCGCAGGGGGTGTTACAGTTTATAGGCTTTATGGGAAAAAAAAAAGTTTTATAAAGAAAGGTTTAAGATGACACATCTGCATAAGATTGGAGCAGTGCTCAGAAAGCATTAACTCATCAAAGACTGGATTTTCTAATTAACTAGGAGGTTACTGTAACACATCTATGTGTTCTTACTAAGCCTTTCTCACAAGTTTATGTGTTCAATTAAATGGTAGAGTTTTGACTTAGGAAACACATTCGGTTTATAAACTGTTTTCCCTGACTATTACTGTAAATTAATAAGAATAAACTATACCAATAATGCTGTTTTGTCTAGGGTTTTTTTTTTTTGTTTCCAAAATGCATTTGAGAAAAAGACAAGAATTACACTTTTCAATTTGAAGTGTCACAACAGGATTTATTGGTGCCATCTACCGGCTATTTAGTCCTTTTAAATTTCACCAAATAATGAATAATGTGTTTTAAATGCAGAATAAAAGGAACATTATGAACCTTATAAATGAATCAGCCAACATCAAACTATGTAATTGGCAAATCTGTAACATTAAAATTACATTAAGTCAAACTTTGGTACAATGTTCCAACAGTGTAATTGAGTTATGAAGCTTTTAGATGTGCCAACAGGAGAAAACTCGAGCCAGCGTACAACTACTCGTGTGCAGACTCCAAGCACTAAAGCCACACACACAGATACCCCTCGTGTCTCAGAGGTAGGCTTCTTCCTGACAACTGCCGCCCATTTTAGATCCCTCCTCCCTAGTGCAGGAGCACGTGGGGCACTAATACGTCCCCACAGCAGGTAAATGTCGTCACATTGCTGTTTGCCTTTCCTGGAGGGGAGTCCCCACAAAAATTTGAAGGAGAAAAGGGTGCTTCAGTTCACAGTCCAGGCAAGCTGTCAACATTTCTGCTGAGGATGGGTTTAAGCTAGTTGGATGGAGGGAGGGCAGACGATCTGTTCCACCACATCTGTCGCAGAGGCGGTAGGAGCCAGCAGAGCTTGGAAGGGAGTTGTCGTTGGCCACTGCTGAAACTCCCTCTGCTACAATAATCGAAAGGCATCTGAAGATGACCTAGGGTTTAAACAAGGCTCTAAATCACTTACTTAAACTCTTTGTAGTAAAAATTGCTAAACTATAATCATTTGAGGCGGTGCTGGAGAAAGGTCAGCAAATTAATATTACGTTAACTGAAATGTTAACAGTATCTCCAGTGCCAGGTGAGCAAAGTACTTACATATCCAAGTAGCTGTATCCCTAACTGGCAATATATTTGAGCACATGCTTAAAATACTTAATGATACTTAAAGGTGCTTTGCTAGATACCAGTGAGAATGCTCACATTCCTCACTCTGGTTATTCAAGACCTTTATAGAGCCAGAAACAAATATATTTAGATCGCGGCACTGAGAACCAACCTCTGGAATAACTTGCTTAGCAGCTAGGTTGTGAGCAAAGAAAGTATATTAATAAGGTGATTGAAGAAAGGGCTTATCCTTCCTCTTCTCTGCCTTTTCCCATCATCTAACAAAAACAGGAGAGTCTTTAAGTAAGGAAAACAATGTTATTTAGCCATATCTGTCTTTCAGAGATTTAATTTATGTATGAAAATGCATTCTGATG
Source organism: Haliaeetus leucocephalus (assembly GCF_000737465.1). Lineage (NCBI taxonomy): Eukaryota > Metazoa > Chordata > Aves > Accipitriformes > Accipitridae > Haliaeetus > Haliaeetus leucocephalus. The sequence goes on along the minus strand of NW_010972991.1, from coordinate 16,790,039 downwards.
GAAGGAACTAAGCCACCACTTTATATAGTGCCATATTTATACAGTGTGATGCTAGCGGAGCTTACAGCTAAGGCTGCTAAGCTCCTCACAAAACCCTATTTTCAGGTGGTTGTTACTTTGACAAATCTCTGTCGTTTGGCTGAAATTTCCACACTTTGGATTTTTGTCTGTTTTTTTGAGCAAAATTTCTTATTAAGCTTTCATGAAAGTCATGTTAGACATGCTGGTTTTCCCATATTAAAATTGTAACAGAAGCTTGTCTAAGAATTTGTCAACCCCTACCTACTGGGAAGTAGAGACTTTTCACTTGGTATAGATGGTCCTAGAGAGTTCTGCTGCCGTTTCCATGAAAATGCCTATAGGCTTAGTCAATGAAACTAGAAAGGAAAGAGAATTCAGCAGAAATCTGCTGGAGTGTGAATCTGCACTGAACATGTCCCTGTCCCTGCAAGGTTTCAGCGTATCCGAGGAACTGATGGTGTTCCAGAGCAGAGAGCAACTCGGCAACTTTATCGAGGGCTGAGCAAGGATTTCCTTAGACTGGCTTCTGCAGACGCGAAGTGGGGAGACTGTCTCTCTTGCATGTTCCTGGTGCTCTCACTGCCAGACCCACACAGTGTGTGGCCTCTCAGAGCTCATGAAAAGAAAAATGTACTACTTCTAGGGTGGGAAGGAGATACTGAGAGAGACTAGGACAGAAGCCAGCTGGAGGATGAGAACTGGAGCGATGACAAAGGGTAATGCAGATGAGTGTTTTCATACACTAGAGCACATTAACTTCCACAACCTGCAAACAACATTTCATTTAACATCACCTGTGAAACCTGCTGGGAAAATGTTAGTCACCTCCCGATTCAGTTGCTTGTTTGTACAGCAAATTTAATTCCATCTATCAAGTTACCCCATTTGCTCAAATGGCAGAGCTATGTGGACCTGTGGCAGGTAGGCAGAATCCTCCTGATGACTCATACAGGTGCTAAAATGGTTTCACGCAAGGGAATCTGGAGTGGCTTTGTGCTTCTGTGGGGTGACACAGGAAACGATACACAAGAGATCTGCACGAAGGCGGGGGGGGGTTTAGATGCTCGTGGTCCTCTGAACAACCATGTGCAGCTTCACATTCTCCACCATCCACCGTCGGATTCTCTGGGTAAACGTGCCTGACTCTGCAGGGACTACCCTGGGGCACACCAGCAGAAAGGCAGCACTGCCTGAACGTCCTCAAGCCATTTCTAAACCTGGTTTGCATGTCTCGGCATCTGGCGTTTCCTGTTCCAGCCCTGGAGCGCGGAGCGAGTTGCACGGCTGAACAGCAGCCTGATGAGACCTCGCTCGGGTGGTGCCGCGCAGAGAAATCCCGTCACCTCTGCCTAGTAACCTGCAGCATTTCTACAGTTAGGTCTCATCAGCTCAGGCCCGTGTTTGCGAAGACAGGCAAGCGCTACTGGACGCGTACTCGTGCCGCAGGACAGTTCGCCCATCCTTGAGCCGGGTCTCTGGAAGAGAGCGCTAGCCCGAGCACCAGAGCCGCGGCGGCGGTGCTCCTCCCTGGCCTGAACCCTCACTTCCCTGCGTTCTCGCCTCGGCATCCCTTTCCTTTGCAAATGCCTGAAATCGCTTCCCTTTCCTTCGTTGAACTCAGTCGTTCCCCATCGACTTCCAGCACCCACCTCCTCCTCCTCCTCCTCAGCCCCAGCCTCACCTCGCGAGGGCCCGCACCCCTCGCCTCAGCAGGGTTCGGGCGTTTGGCAGGAGGCTGGCGGCCAGGACGCGGAGCCCGGGGCCGGGCCGCCCGCGGAGCCCTCGCACCCCCCGGCCGCGGCGCGGCTGGGGGGGGGCCGGGGGGCGGGGTGGCAACGAGCCTGGGAACGGCTTCCACAGGCGGGACAGGGTCACTTCCCGACGCTCGGCAGCCCGTAAACCGCCGCGGTATAGCGTGCTGCGGAGCTCACGCCGAGTACTTTTGTCAAAACCTAAGTGCCGGGTACGGCTTGGAAGGATTTTTCACGCCGCCCGCCTCCGTGCCAGGAGACCCCGGCCCGCACGGCGGGGCGGGGCGGGGCGGGGCGGCCCGCACCTTCCC
>NW_010972991.1:16745730-16787638 GCF_000737465.1 Haliaeetus leucocephalus | reverse complement strand
CCCGTCCCGTCCCGGCGGGCGCTGCCGTTTCTCCTGCGGGCTTGCGAGGAGGAGGCCGAGCTCGGCCTTCGGGCGGGCGGTCGCGGTCGGGTTGTTTCTGCTGCGAATGACTCTATCCCGTCTTTTCCCGCTTCTGCAGCGTGCAGGCTGGAGGAGGAAGGGGGTCGCTAAAATTGCGGTCAGCCGGGATGGGGAAATGCCTAAAGCAGCGGTGAGGAGTCTGATCGTCTGCCTCACTGCCTGCGTCCCTGCCTTGCACCGGAACGGGCGGAGGAAGATGGGTGTTTTTATCCTCGTGCAAAGCTGGTCTGTCTAACTACTGAGCAGAGCTATGTGCTGAAGTTGGAGATCCTGACAAAATGGGAGTACTTACCTTCTCTGCGACCTGCAGTTTACTTCTAACTCTGGTGCGAGGACACAGTTTATTCACATGTGAGCCAATTACTATTTCCAGATGCTCAGGAATGCCTTACAATATGACTTTTTTCCCAAACATCATGGGACACTATGATCAGGACACAGCTGCTCTCCAAATGGAGGTAAGTTCTCCCACCTCGACTGTAGTATGTAAATATAAACACTGTGAAACAACCTTTTTTTGTCATTGAGAAATGGTTTGTGGCATCTGTTGCACTGAATGACAAAGCAGATAACGTGTAGTGACTACATGTTCCTTTGAATTTTTCTGCAGTGCGCTAGAGCTGCTTGATTGTTTAAGCACTGTGTAAGGGAGATACAGACACACACACCTTGGACCCTGTATTAGAATGGAAGGGGCATGGGTGTAGCACAGCAATGTGGCTATTTGGAGCTCTTTGGCAGAGCTGATCACATATAACCCAGGCACCTCCTTGATACACAGAGTAATTCTTGAAATTCTTTGGGGACATAGCTTATGATATCCTGGCCCGCCTGAACTCGGGTAGTGCAAAAATAATGTTTAGAAGTTGCTCTGTTCCTCTCTTAGCTTATGTCTGCTAAGAAGAGGTACCTAAACTTATTCTTAGCCCTGTCCTCCATTGTGTTTTTTACATTCAGTTGTCTTCTGACTGAAAGAGCAACTTTCCTCTTTTTTTTTTTTTTTTTAACTGAAAACAAACACTTTTCTTACCTGAACTGACTGTAACATATGGCTCTCTTGAGAATATGCCACCTTGTGGAAAGGCTATGCTGACAGCAATAGCTATAAAGGGCCAGAGCCTCTCTGGGTGAGAGGCTTGTAAAACAAGTTTTAAACCTGTTTTAATAATGGCTTTTCAGTGGTAAGAGGAGGGGGAACATCTTAACATAGGTCTTGAAAAGCTTACCATCTTGTGCTGTGCAGAGAGTGAAACAGAAGTGAGTTGAAAATTAAGAAGTTTCTGGTTTGGAAAAAAAATATATATAGCTGGTATTGGAGGTGGCTACTATTACTAAAATCTTATTTGCATATTCTTTACTGAGCTTGGAGGAGGAGCTATGTTCAGTTGCCAAAACATTTTTTTAGTGTTGCTTGGGATAGTCAGGATTCCCTATTTGGCCTCTAGCTGCCAGCCTGGAAGGGCATAGGCTTTGGTCTCGCATTGTGTTTGCCACCCCATTGTAGATGTATGGGAAATTCTGGTATCAAATGTTAAGACACCTGTATGCAAGCAACTGAATTCACCCGCAGATCTCAGATGAATTGTGGGCTTTTAAATTGGAAGGCAGGCTATAGGCTTCAGTTGTAAACTCTGTGCAGTGGTGTCTTCAGTCATCGTTTGTCAGGAATGCTTGCTACAGTGTCTGCCACTTCATCTCGTCAGGTATGCTGCTGGTTCTTACTTGGTGTGTCTTTAACTACAACTGTTGAGCCAGCTTTTGTCAGTATTCATGCCTTCCAGTCATGCTGCTGTTACAGCAGAGAGACCACAGAGTCATTTTTATTAGTTTGCTATGACTGACTTTTCTGAACTGTCAGTAATTTGTGCCTGGTGCATGCCTTCTGTGTGGAGGGAGTTCCTTCTGGAAAGGGTTCATGGCTTACCTGTTCTCATGTAGCTACTTCATCATAAAATGGGTGTGGTAGTGCGAAGTTTTGTTTTCTCTGTTTTTCCATCCTGTCTCCCTTATAACCACCTGTGGCTACTGCAGTGGTTGATCGCTACTCAGCCAACTGACTGGGTGGCTGTGTGGAACAACAGTGTCTATTAGGGTTTGATTTCCCTATCCTGTTTCAGTTGCTTCCTAGTGTCCTGTCATTGCCACTGTCTGGCCTCTAATTTGGTATACCTCACTACTCCAGTGTTGTGCAGACATTTCTAAACTACCTAATGTATATGTGTGCTGATCTGCCTGCCTTTATTTGTGATTTAGCAGTGCTGATTGACTCTTTGGTCAAACTGAATTTTTCAGACAGCTGCTTTACTGGTGAAAGGGTAAGGAAGTTTCCTCCCATTCTGTACATAGCTTGTGTTGAATCTGTTGCTGATGTTAGATTGGAGTTAATATGGTAAGCTTGTGGTGGTTCATAGCTGGGCCTTTTTTCTGAGGGACACCAGTGTGTACCAATGTCACTCACACATTTATATGTGATTCTACATGGTATTCAGTAATGGCACCAGTATAGTTTGTCCATGGTTGATTGCAACAGGAAACCTCAGGATTGTCAAAGGGTTCTGCTTTTCAGGGGACTTGGTGTTGCAGCAGGAGAGGAGGAGCTATTGACTTCAGGAATATTGTTTCATTTCACCTTGCAGCCCTAAAGAGGCAGTGGGTTGGGAGGTGGAGGAGACTTCTGTTGTTTTAAGAGCTTGAATTTTTCTGTAATTGGTAATCCAAACTTCGTTCATACCAAAGAAAGAATTTTAATAGTATGTTGGTTAAAACTTTCTTTTGATCCTCAGTAGGAATGCTTAAAGGCTGTGGTTTTTAATTCCATCTTGCTCTTCCCCCTCCCCTCCCCACAGCCTGTTCTCAAGACTGGGCATGGTCTTAGGATGTAAACACTGGGGTTTGAGATTGAGGCTTGTAATATTTTCCTCACTTTATCTTAACTGACTTTGAGCAAGCTGCTTAATCATGCAATCCCAGGGCACACGGTGGAGCCTTCAAGAAATCCAAGTATTTTGTGCAGAAAGGGCCTTGATGTTAGTCGTGTTTTCTGCACCTATCCCCTCTGGAAACTTCTTCCCATTACTTACTTGGAGTGTTTACTCCCAGAAAGAATCAAGATTTGTCAAGGATACAAGTCTCACCTGAAGGTGAAGTTCACTCTCCCAAACTGGTAACTCTTTCCTTTGTCCCACTCTCAAGGCTCTACAGGTGTGCTCTCCTGTGGGGTGTCTTGTATAGCCAGAAGAGCTGTGCTTTCCATGTGTGGGAGCACAAAGGCTTCTGTGCAGTTTCTCTGCTCTCTGGAAAGGTGTTGAATTGGCATTTCTGGGATGGTGTCTTCATAGTAACTCTCCAGGAGAGGATGATGTGGAGCCACTGTCTCAGGTGGTGGTTGTCCTTCAGGAAATCAGCTGATCCATGGTCTTAAATTTCTGCCTCGTGTATCAACTCTTCATAATGATGTGTTATAAACAAGAACACGGAACTGATTAGAGCAGGAAAAAAGACTTGACTCAATCTTACAGCCTCTGTTATGGGAGTTCTGGCTAGTGATGATAGTCCCTCTGGGATCTTATTTTCTAAAGTAGAAAATTCATGATTTCCAGTTGCTCCATCCATCCCCCCAATTTTATTTATTTATTATTCTAAGTTTTCAACTTGTGTATTGGGTTTGTGTGGCAAAGTTTTGGTAGTGGTGGGCCTGCAGGGGTGGCTTCTGTGAGAAGCTGCTGGAACCTTCCCCCATGTCCAACAGAGCCAATGCCAGCCGGCTCCAAGATGGACCTGCCACTGGCCAAGGCTGAGCCCATCAGTGACAGTGGTAGTGCCTCTGGGATAATGTATTTAAGAAGGGGAAAAAGTTGCTCCACAGCTGCAACTGGAGAGATGAGTGAGGACATGTGAGAGAAACAACCCTGCAGACCCCCAGGTCAGTGAAGAAGGAGGGGGAGGAGGTGCTCCAGGCGCTGGAGCAGAGATTCCCCTGCAGCCCCTGGTGAAGACCATGGTGAGGCAGGCTGTCCCCCTGCAGCCCAGGGAGGTCCACGGTGGAGCAGGTTTTCTGGCAGGACTTGTGACCCTGGGGGGGACCCACGCTGGAGCAGTTTGTGAAGAACTGCACCCTGTGGGAAGGACTCATGTTGGAGAAGTTTGTGGTGGACTTGTCTTCCATGGGAGGGACTCCATGCTGGAGCAGGGGAGGAGTGTGAGGAGTCCTCCCCATGAGGAGGAAGGAGTGGCAGAGACAGTTTATGTTGAACTGACCCCAACCCCCATTCTCCATCCCCCTGTGCTGCAGGGGAGGAGGAGGTAGAGAAATTGGGAGTGAAGTTGTGCCTGGGAAGAAGAGAGGGGTGGGGGGAAGGCGTTTTAAGATTTGGTTTTATTTCTCATTATCCTACTCTGATTGGATTGGTAATAAATTAATTTTCCCCAAGTCGGGTCTGTTTTCCCCATGATGGTAATTGGCAAGTGATCTCCCCCTGTCCTTATCATGACCCACAAGCTTTTTGTTATATTTTTCTCTCCCCTGTCCAGTGGAGGGGGGAGTGATAGAGCGGCTTTGGTGGGCACCTGGCATCCAGCCAGGGTCAACCCACCACTACTTGGCAGATTAAGTTTAGGCTACTTGAGTTTGACTTTGTATTTGGATTAGTTTTGTTTATACAACAAATGGTGATTTTAGGAAAGAAAAACCACATGGCTTTGTGGTGTAAAGTTTTGTGTTTTGTGTATGTTAGCTAAACAGCTGCATGATGGTGGAATCTAATTATTTGCAGATGCTTACCCTATCTGTATCTCAAAACAGTTTAACAGTAACACTGCTCATGTTACTACTAGTTCAGACTAGGAGGCTGAAGATCTAGGGTTTGTCTAGTGAGGAAAATGGATGGACGCTGGTTCATTACAGCTATAGTTAAATAGGTGTAACTCCCCCTCGTGGTCATCCACAAAACCAAGTCACTTCTAAAGTAGTTCCTACTCTAAGTATCCTGGGATAGGTTGTCAACATGAGGCATTATTTATTCCAGCAAGGCAGAGAATATTACTGTGTCGTAACTTTTTGTTCCTATCTCTCTATCTGTTCTGCTGCGATTCTGGAATGTGTCCACCATAGACAAGCCCTTAAGACTTCCTGACCTGGGTAAGATCTATGGCTCTGTAGAAGTACAAAGGCAAAAGGATTGCCAGTGAGTTTTTAAAGCAGACTATACAAAACACTGGAAAATGTCCCACAGAGAACAATGAAGTACCTCAGAGAGACTGGAAAAATGATTCAGTAGTAAGTTTTCCGTTCACTTCTGAATTCATGGCCATGTGCCAGAATATGTGTGCGTGTTTCTGTGGAGTGTTCAGTGCAACTGGCTGCAGCAGTGGGAGAAATTCTATGAGAGCTAAGGTTGGTTTAAACTAACAAAATGAGTTTGAAGTGGATTAAGAAGTACCTTCAAAAGCTTAATACTGAAGTTCTGTGAGTTAAAATTTTTAATGTAATCACTTAATTTGCTTCCACTAAATGTAAATTTACAATTTATTCAATATGAAGATACTGCCAAAAACTGGAAACCTGGTGTCTGGCAAGCTTAAATCTGTACATACATGTGTGTGTATATACACACAGGGAAGGAGGAAGCTGTCCACCTTCTGTAGGTTGGGAGTTTTGGGGAAATAAATGCTGTTTTGTGTAGAAGGTTGTTACGGGGGTGTTCTGTGAAATAGCACAGGTGTGAATTTACTGAAACCTCTACAGACAGGCATCCTGCCTCTCCCTGTTACTCCATATGACTGGTGCTTGGTGTAATATGTGAACCACTAGTACTTAAAACTTGAAGCTTAAATCTCTCTGCTCTTAAATTTTTGGTAGCTCAGCTTCAATTAGGAAAGCAATCAATATTCTCTGTCAGCCTGGAGTTACGTTTTTGTTCTTGATGCTGCCTCAGAGCCTAAGTTGGAGAAAGGGTGCGGGGGTGTGGACATTAACCCAATGGAACAAGGACAAGGAGCTCTTGAATTCATATTTTGCTTGTAACATTTTTGCTGTTGTTTTACCATATATCGCTGTTACTAATGGGCAGGGAAGGCTTGTGTAAAAAGTGGTAAATGTAGCATGCTGTAAATCATATGTCAAACTAAGGTAACTTTTGCGACCACCACTTTCCTCTGATAAGCTAGAAAAGATTTTGGTGGTGAAACAGCTAAATTGCTGCTTGTTAAATGAAAGTTGGCAAATGCCAAAGTATTTTTTTATAGACACTTCATATGAATCAAGGGAAGTACAAAGCAGTACTACAGACTTCTGTGCTGAGTAAGTCTCTAGATGTACAGGATAGCTGGACATGAATAATTCTGGTTTGAGCATCACCATGTGGCTTGTAGAAAAGCGTTGGTTAAGGGGTCAAAACTATATGAATTAGACACATCTATGTCATTTTGTACAATACCATACAAATTTGGGAAGTGTATTTTCATTTTTGCACTCTCTTGCTCTCAGGTGTTCCAAAGAAACGCAAGTCATCATTAGTTCTTACAGTGTTTCTTACAGCAACACATTCATAAACCATCTTTGCTGATGCCTGTGGATACACTAAATTACAGCCACTAAAAAAGTGTTTGTTACCTGTAGTACTGAGGCCCTTTACCAAGTATGATTAGCTTGTGCAGATTGTCTGAAACCAAACAGGTGAATGTGTGTAATCCTATTATACTGGCTTTAAGCATATCAGTCACCTGCAAAATCTAATGCTGCTTTGTCAAAACAGCATTCCTTGTCCACTTGATAATTTGAATAGTACTCCCTTGCTCCTTGTTCTGAAAGGATGCTGCTTAGAATGCATGGGGGTCCAAAGTAATGCATGCTTGATAAAGAGAGGATATTTACCCTATGGTGACTGGGGTTCATTGAGATGGTGCTGACAGTGTGATTCCCAGAGCCTCATCTTCATCCATGTTCAGAGGCTACGTCTACACTAGCAAATAATTTGGTGTTACAGCAGTGGATCACTAGGTGAAGTTGTTAGCACACTTCTTACCTGTCCACTGCATGAGACTGAGCGGTTTTCCTCTGGGCTAGATTTAGGCCACTCCTACTGTGCATGAGGTCTGAAGTTGGCCTACAGAAGGCTGTCTTCCAGATCTTTCTCAACAGCAGACCTTTCTGGGAAATACTGTGGTATCCTTTTGTTGGTCTCCTGCAGATTGCTGTCCCTTCCACAGTGCCCTTTCTAGTGTTCATGTGTAGCTGCAAGCCCTGGTGGTTTCTGAGTCTCATTGTGCAGCCCACATCTCAGACCCCCTCTTCTCCACACTCATATGCTAAGTGTGGTCACTGGCTAAACCAAGGCACTGTAAGTGTGGAGTGATGGGCTTAGTCCTGTGGCTGTAGCCTACTCCAGAAGGACACCTGTGAATGAATGGAGTCATGCAAGCTTCCCTAAAGCTGTTTACATAGAGAAGGAAAATGTGGACAGAGCTACTGAGTTTGGAACTGCTTTGCCTTCATTGATAGGTGGCAGTTAGGGCTTGGGAGCTGAGCCCAGACTGATGGGAACACGTCATCCTTGGAGGTGGGGAAAGCCAGCAGTGGGTACAAAGCTTTCAGGCATGGAAAGGTGCAATTTGAAGATCATCTCCATGGTTTTTAAGGAAGTGGCTGTTGCCCTGTGGAGCCTCATGAACTTCACCTGGTCAGTAGCAAATCCGGTTAGGGAGGATAAGTCTGCTGAGGGTGATGAGGTGACCACGATTTCAAAGGTCATTCTTCACATTATCTTCCTTTGAATAGTAGACAAGTGGACAAAATTGTATATCATTGTGTACAGGTGGTCCACACTGTTTTCCCTCTGCTGTCCATGAGTTGTCAAACTGTGTGGGATCAAGATCTCATTAACAGCTCGCATCCAGTGTATTTGGCCTGTGACAGCTCTGGCAACAGCAACTGGATTGTCTTGTAGGTGAACAACCAAGGTATGTTTGTGGACATCTTTGCAAGGCTTCTGATGCTTATGTCTTCTACAAATCTCGTGTAAGAATGGAAGATGTTTCTGATGTCTTTTTTCTGAAGAGAGCTTTGTGGTGTTTAGGTGCCTTGCTACATTTGTGAGAGATGCTGTTTGTCCACAGTGCTGCATGGGTCATGAGGCTGAATGGAGCCCAGGCCCTTACTGCATGCAGGTGGAGGTGGAGTGCAAGTTTAGTTTCCCATTTGCAAGATGGATGTGATGTTCAGGATGACAACTCGGCTGCAGGATATGCCTTCACTGATAAAGGCCACAAAAAGCAAATGGTCCAGGAAAAGAGCACATGGGATAGGGGATGTGGTCAAATGTCAATGCTTTCTTTTCCAGTTTGACAATGTAATGATTAAATATGACAATTTCTAAAACTACTATTGTGTCATGTCTCTAGTTCTCTACTCCATTCCAAAGGAGGGGGTGGGAGTGTCTGCACCACAAAGCTTGCTGCCTTTTTTTCCTCTATCTGTTTGCTGTTGATTCACCAGCCCTTTGGGGCAAACGTGGTTGCTTTGTCTCCTGTTGTCTTTTTGGACGTTTTCTGTGTATTGTGTGCAGCTGTGATTGCTGCATCACAGTAGTAACTTGCTTGCCAGAGGAAAAGATGCATATGTCTGCCCTCTTTTCCTGAACTACACAGTGGAGATGAGTGGAGACTTGCTTGCTTGCTGTTTAGCTATTAGAAGAAGGGGAGGTGTGCAGGGGAGCATAAGAGCTGTGTAATCAGCTACTGTAAATGGGGGCAGATAAACTTGCTATGATGTAGAGGCATAGGGGACAGGCCTGGATGATCAGTCTTTGCAGGACAGAAAGGATGTCCTCTTTCCAAAGATACCTGCTACTTTCCATCCCTGCAGTGAGACAGATGAGAGCTTCCTGGGAGGGGGGTGGAAATCATCCATCTTCCGTGTGCTTAAACTTCTGGTGGATCAAGTTCTTTCAGAGAATAACCACATCCTTCCCAGTTGGCTCATGCTGTATTCCCTAGAGGGCCTGCACAACCATATTTCTTCAGTCCCAGTAACTACCACCACAAAGCACCTGGTGGCCAAACTCTCTACACATTTATCCTGTATACAAAAATTAAAAGCAGCTTTTCAGAGAGGGACTGTACCCATCCAGCCTCATGGTGACCTAGCAATACCTGCTTACCCAAACTGCATGTCCCAGCTGCATACTGCTTCACATGAGCTAATGCTCTTGCTAGGAAGGTATAAGGTGCACCATTTTAAGCAAAGCTTAAGAATCCAGCTGGGTGGGGGATCTCTCTGGGGAGTATGCCTGGAGCTACAAAGAAAATGTTACATGCTGAAAGTTAACATGGCCCACGTGATAAGATGAAAGGGTAGAAGAAAAGGTGGCCTTGAGTGTTTAGAACAGGAGAAATAGGGAAGATAATGGGGGAGAAAGGCACCATGGCCAACAAAATGAACACTGTGGGCTGACAATAAGGAAACACTGGCTAATACAGGCATTCAGAACTGGGGAGACCAGGAGGGATCCCAGCAGCTACCTTGCTGTGTTGAGCATGCTGCCTGCCACCCTCCCTTGGGTGCTTAGGTGCTTGTGGGTAGGGGTGAATAGCAGTTATTGGTATGGATGGTGGTGTCTTTAGGATTGGGCTGACTTCTTATAAGCCTTCATTTGTCTGCCCCACCACTTGCTGCTATCTATGGTCAACAGTTTGGCAGTTCTGGAGGGAAATGGAAGGTCTCCTGCAGAAATTGCCACCCCTGTCATATATCTAAAGCCTCCTGATCCTTTACCAGTTGGGTAGCAAGGTGGGCCAAGAGGTGCTCTGGTCATTTTCCATGTCCTTGGTGGGCCTGTCAGTGACGACTTACGCAGTGTTGTTTCTCTGTCTGCCTTCCCCAGTGCCACCTCAGCTGCCAGGTGCTGCAGCATCGCCTCAGGGGTGACCCCCCCAGGGTATGTGCTGCCTTTTGCCTGCAACGGTCTAGGAATGAGATGCTGGGGGAAGGGGGAGAAGGAAGAGGTGCCGTTGCGTGTGCCTCTTGTATGGAGGTGCACGCATCCTCCTCTTTATCACAGGCATCTGTGAAGGAGAAGAAAAGCAAATGCGAGTTCTTGACTGCCTCTGAGGTTACAGTACAATAACATGGCCTGTGAGCTCCCTACGGCCCCCAGCTCCTCATGGGTGAAGGTTTCTGCAGCGTGATGGAGGTGCTGGGGGTATACCTGTTTCTGTTTAGACTGGCTCCTGTGAGGGCTGGGTGAAAGCTCACACCAGGTTGTCCCATCGAGTAGTGATAAGTTACTTCTGTGCTACAGCAAGCAATGAACTGTTGGGAAACTGTCTGCTTTGACTCTGATCTCACTAGCAGGAGGAGGGAGGATGTTTAAGGAGTCAAGGATTTGGGTGGAGAATTCGGAGGGATGAAGGAGAGTCCGTGTGAGGCAGTGTGTGCAGAAAGAGGCTCCTGTAGTAACTTCATTAGCTTTAAGAGAGTCCTTTCTTATATTTGGCTATCTTGGATTTGGAGGAAGGAGGTTATCATAAAGTAATGGGGTAAAGGAATTAGCTTCTTTCCTTAACAGCTGCCTTATCAATCCTTTAGAATTTGGATTTATTTTTTTTTTAATATTATTTAAAAGCAAGTGGGTTTTCTTGCTTTCTTGCCTCTCAGGTTGGCCTTTGTCTCAGAATAAATAAAAATTAAGAGTAAATAAAAGTTTTGATTTTTGATTGATGCATACATATGTCTACAGAGCAAAAATCTAGCAACTCAGGTTATGATTGGTTTAGACATTTTATCTTCATAAAAATAAATAACTGAACAATAATGCTACAGAAGAAATATACCTCTGTGGAAGATAAGAACTATTTCCCACAAATGCTTAGGAATGAAGTATCAATTTTTTTTCAAAGAGAGATTTTATGTGTATCTTTTAAAAAATCTTAAGGACTGTTTTTCCTATTACAATAATGATCTACTCTGAATAATAATGATAATTATTATTAATAATTATAATTTTCTATTTTCAGGCTATAGTGAAGATGATAGCTATAGAAGTGAATTTAAAGTGGAAGGCCTGGTTTTCCATTTTGCGTGCATACTGATCTTCCTAGAAGCAGTGATTTGACAGAAAATTACTCCGGATCAAAATTTACAGCAGATGGTAGATGCTAACTATATAGAAAGTTGGCTTCATAGTGAAAGCTTCCCAAACACAAACAAACAGAGGCTGCCATCCAGTTTTCCATTGTTCTTTTGAAATGTCTCTGGTTTGTGGCTCAGACTTTCAAGTCATTCATTTCTAGTGCTCTGTCTGACTTGTGTTGGTCTGTGCTCCTGTGTTACTGAGAATTCATTCAGAAGATCCTGTCTGCCTTGTCAACCCATGTGCATGACAGAAGCAACTTTTGCAGATTTTCTAGGGACTAAGCCAGTCTATTTGAAGTTCAGGAAAGCATTTGATACTGTACACAAAAACTGTAAAAATTACTAATTTCTGTAAACTTTCACTAATCCATTCACTTTGTTGTGATGTAAAAAACAACGTCAGTCAGGCATGCACAAGTCAGATGACTGAGTTGAAGCCCATGAAGTTGCAATTATCTACCTCACCACCTGCAGTTTTTACCTCTGCCTTCTGATTTCAGTATTTCCAGTTGGTCATACCTTGGGACACTGACACACTGCTTGGGGGGCTGTGAGACAAGCTGTGTCTCATTTTTATGAGACATAGGCAAGAAATCAATGGATGCGGTTACTTTTCATTTTGTTGGATTTGGGAGACTGAGAGTAGCAGTTAATTATTCCCTGTTAACATGGGAATTAACTTCATAAATCAGAAGATTTTCCAACTTACAGCATCTCTATCCCCATCTAACCAATAGCATGGCTAGCCCAGGTCTGTGAATAGTGGAAAACTTGATGCAGGCAACAGTGTGGCTCCTTGCAGAGCTTCCTCAGGTCTAACGGGGTCAGCTTTGAGCCAAAGGTGTTGTGCCATATAACTGTGTTCCTGGGTAGACTCGGAGCAGGATCGGCAGCCGTGTAGAAATGGCCCCTGGATGGTGTTGGTCTGTGCAGAGCTGGTTCAGATGCCTTTGCATCCATAGAACTGGCTTTCTTGCCATCCCGATAACACTGTAATGATAAAGGACATCGAATGTTCTGGTGTCCTCCTAGTATTAGCATGACTTGGGCTTAGAAAAGGGGAGTTAAGTAATTTGTGGGAAAGAGGACTGGTTGTCCCTTCCAGGCTGAGCTGGCACTGACAGGTCAATCTCTTAACTGTATCACCTTATTTAAAAAACTTAAATACTCAGTGGAACAGGATCCCCGCTTTCTCTTCCATGAGCATACCAGTCACTAAGCAATTGACTTAAGCTCTTTTTTTTTCTTTTTTTAAGACTGCTTAAATTTTTATTTTATAGACTGGCAGAGAAAGTGTCTGAACATGGATCCCTGAGCATTCTGAGTAGTCTGTCACATAAACACTGCCTTAGAGCTTGGTGTTAGTTGCCTAAGTTTTGGAGATCTGTACCATTTGATTCCTGCTCCTCTTGAGCATTTTCTTCTGGCTGTGAGGTTATCTCACTTCCTGAATACTGTGAATGTCCATTCTCGGGTGCTTCTCTGCATGGACATCAGATAGGGAAACTGCTGTGAGGACTTTGTGAAGTGCCTGGAAGTGAGGCATCACAAGTTTCTGTTGCAATAGCCAGTCCCGTTTGTGGATCTGGCTCTTAATTGCTTTCCTTGATGTCACAGAAGACTGACAGAAGGTTGCCTGAGAAGATCAATCCTGCCATGACTGAGATTTTCCTGATTTAGTTTATGCGTGAAGTAGGCAAGGACGAAGGCGTAGTGCAGGGTTACTACTCTGGTAACTTGGGAGGTGCTGTTTCGTTAACATGCGTCTCCACACTCACAAAGACAGGGGGAAACATGAATCTGGTCTTTTTCTGGAACCAGAACAATAATGACTTCTGCTGGAATTCCCTTCAAATTAGGAGCTTTTTTATAGATAGCAGATATCAACAGTATTACTGGTAGTCTTCTAAATTGTGTTCTACACAAAAAGTTCAGTAGTAAATCCATTTACTCCTGTAATACATGGCAAATACATGAAGAATGTAAGATTATTTTGAGGTTCTTCTGCTACCACAGTCCAGATGTGATGAAGCTCTGTCTAGACTTCAGATGTTTGAGGGCCCACAGGGTACTTTCCTTCAGTTAACTTATATTTGTCTGTCTTTTATGCTCTGTATAGTATACATGGAGATAAAACCATATATAATTGAAAACTTTGTATAAATAGTTGAGTTCTGTAATGCTTGGGAAAACTCTCTCATGCTTGTTTTGGACTGTAAATTGCAGAGGCTGGAATATCTATAATTTAGGTCAAGCTATAATTTAGCTTAGAACCACAAAATGCAGTGAATTTTGCTAATAAGCTATTTTGGAAAGTATTGGAATACTTGGACTTTAGTTTGCTTCAGAATAACTTCTTAGTGAGTTGTAATATTCCTTTGTTTCTAACCTTTGCTATAGTTAAAAAAATACAGATACATGTATTTTTATTTTGCATTTAAAAATACTTAAAGGGGACATGGAACTAAGTTGTACTACAGAAAGAAATTCTGTAGGTGCTAGTTAATGTAAAACAGTCTGAAGCCCTTAGGAATAAAAAGCAGAATAGCCTGCTTTAGCTTTCTGTGCGTGTGTCTGTGTATACTGTCAATGGCAATGGCAAGTTTAGTGCCCAGTTGTGGTGTTGGAGTAGTGTTTTGGAGTTTGGGGGTTTTTTTGGTGCATAAGTGCCTTGCTGCCCTACTGACCTTTGAAAACCTTCCCCCATGTGCCTTGTCCTTATCCTGGTTGGATTTCTGATTAATATTCCCATCAACTTTGAACAGCTAGTATGAAGGTTCAGGCCTGAATATGTATATTGAGGTATATTGCATGTGTAGGGGTGAATGATGGTGAAGAGTTTGCAGATATGAAAATATATTGAACATTTAGATGATGAGTAATTCAGCTCACTGTTTGCACAGCCTGGGATCTGAACCGATGCCTGGCTAGTTTAGCTTGAGGCAGGTGTGATGAAGTTCTGGCCCACCGAGTCTGCACTGCATGGGCACCTGGCTGCAGGCTGCTCAGTCCCTGGGCCACTGGTATTTACAGCACAGCATTTTTTAAGATGCTGCCATCTGACCTTGCCTTCCAAGTGATGATGTTTCAGGTGCTGACCAGTTGGCAGCTCCCATACCTGTACAGCTGTGGGAGGAGCAGACTGCTGGGAACAGTTCAGTTTATCAACTGTTGCAATTTAAGCTGTGCCCACGCTTTGTTCAGAGTCCTCGGAAAGTCCAAGGGCATGCGTTGCCTTTGTTGTTCAGTTGAAGGGCAAAGATGAAAGCTCGTATCTTTGCAAACTCCTTTCATTGCAGAACAGTGTTGTTTGGTCCACTTGCTTGTTTACTGCATTCCCCCCTGCCCTGCTCCTTAAACTCCAGATTGTCCTTGAGTAGGAAACTTAAACTATTTTGTCTTTTAAACTACAGGGATAACCTACTTTCTACTCTGACAAAAGATTTCATTCTTATCTCTATAAACTGATCACGTTTAAAAAACGTTTGACAAGCTTTTGAATTAAACATGACTGCATTTGCCTTAATTATATTATGAAACCTGCAAAAAGTAATGTTGCTTTGTTTAAAAGCAGCTTATTAAAATAAGTCAAATTCATGTGCTTTTGATGGTTTTCTTTTACCTCTGTCAAATCAGGGTGCACTAATGATGCATATTAAACTTATATATATTCATATCTAAAATATTTTATTCCAATCAGTGAATTTTAGTCCTGAAAAACTTTTGTTGTAGAGAAGTTACCCATGTAATTTTAACTGAGTTTAGAAAATATAGATTATGACTGATACTTGCTGCTGGCAGCAATAGTCAATTATTACCCGCAGCTAAGGTAGTGACATGGAGTATGTGGGCCCCCAAGTTAATTCATACCATCTTTGTTGGTAAAGGATGGTTGACATTGCACTAATGTTCATGAGCTGCACCCACATTTCTGTTTTGCAGCTCTGCACTTAAGTAGCAATTTCTAGCAGACGTGTAGCAACAAGACGCTGACATTTAAACTGCCTTAGAGTCCTGCAAAATAGTTTCTAAATCCTTACATACCAACTTAAAAGTGTGTTTATCTTGCCTTTGATCCATCAATGTAACTTCCAATAGGAAGAACCTAGTCTTTTCTCAACCTTGCTTTGAATCTTAATCAAACTTGAAAATTTCATCCTTCATTTAGTTTTATGTGTTAGGACATTTATTTATCATGACTTAATTAATTGTGCATGAATTAAAAGTCAGACATTCTTGGCAGCTGATTCACTGTGGCCATCAGCAAATTACCACCCTTGCCAGCCCATCTAGGAATTTTATGAAGGCATTAATCTGTCTGGGTATGATGCTAATCTCGTTCACATCCAGTCCAGAATAACTCTATTGAAACAATAATGTAGGATTAAATCAACCGTGCGATACTTATTTCACTGTTTTTAATTGAAACAAATTATCATTATAAAAGTGGCTAAAGATACTGTGAAGATTAATTGTTAGTATAGCTCTGTGAGTATTAAGAGTAATTACTGCCTGTTCTTTTGAGACCATTTATGCGTACCATGGTTGATGGTGGCTGTATTTCCTAAGTAGCACATATGAAAGTGTGTGTATTGCGTTTAGGTTTTGAGGTTGTACTTTAATTCTGTAGTGACACTTACTGGACAGCAGTTGTGTTTAACTCTGGTACTGTAAATTATTAATCGTTAATTGTTAATTATTAATCATAAAAGTGTCCTGTGAGGAGCAAGGGAGTTTGACTTAATGATGGGTCCCTTCCAACTTGAGATATTCTATGATTTTAATTATTAATCATTTAGGTGAGATGTTATTTCTTGTAAAGCAGGTAAATATTTCATGAATAACAATGTGTAACTTTAATATAGGTAGGAATCAGGAGTACACAGTGTAGTATATGGTTGTAGAAATTCAGATTTAAGTCTGTGTTTGCTTCCAAGATTGAAATACGCAGTTAGGTAAGTGACAAGGTTGTAATGTTGTTGCTTTAGGTCACAAGATTTGTATCATATCATGAAACAGGTACCATTGCTTAACATTGAGACAGTTGGTGTCTGTCATTGTTTAACTTAGTTAACCTCAGTGTTAACTAGATTAACTAAGCTAAATGTTTTAACTTGGTAGCTAGACCTCAGTGGTTAGGAGAGTAGGTTGTTACTATCTTAAGTAACTGGCTCCAATGGCTGAACAAAGGCTCTTATCTTCTGTATATGTCAGCAATTCAAGATATTTCCTGTCTCTTACAGTCAAGGTTTGCCATAGCTGATTGTAACAAATACATCAATGTTTGGATCCACTGTTTTCTGTATTACTTAAATATTTCTGTGATATTAATAAGCAGGGTACAGGAGAACATTTTCACTTACATGTTTTGACATATGTTACCAGTTATACATCCCAACCCTAGAGACATCTGATCTTCTCTGGTAATACTTTCTCTAGGGTAAAACTGAGATGAGGTAGGACAGAGCATCTGCACTGTCTGTCTGGAATAATGAGCTTGTTTCTGTTGTGTCTTGGACTTGTAAGCCTGCTAAGCACAAAACAGAGAAGCAAGCTGAGCACGAGATTCACATACAGTTCTAGGTTGCAATTTACTTGTTGGCAAAGCATATTTAAGAGCATGTTTGCACCTAGCCATTTATTCTGTACTCTGCACCATTTGTTTTCACTTGTCTCAGTTGTGCTACTGTTTGTAGGACCACACCGTAACTGGATTTCCGAGATAGTTTGGCTTTGCTTCTGGAGAAAATATAACATAGACATACTTTGTAAAGAATCTAGGATTTACTAAGTAAGGTGTTGGTGTTTTGTTCAGTGCAGAGGATGGCAGGAAGATGAGAATTTCTATTTAAGGACTTACATTGGCTTTGTGAGGCTCCATTCTTGGTTTTAAGAGTCTGGTTTCACTTTATTTTTAGCACTACCATCACCAAATCTGCAGGTTTTTGTCCCTGTTCTTCATGTGACAGGGCAGTGGTTGCTAATGCTAGAAATGCCAAGTGCCTTGGTTTCCTGGAAGAGCCTATTTCGTGTGATTGTGCCACCTGCGGATCCCGAACTTACTGAAGTGGAGAGGACTGTGGTACTAGATTCTCAGTTTAGTCCCAGACTTGGATGCTCAAGACATCGGTGCGTGCATGTGTGCAGGTTACTCAACTAACCACTTGGGTAAAAGATGGTTGGTGGTTGAGACACCCATGGGCTAGATAACACCGCCTTGAGCAACTGATTCTTAGTGTCAGCTTGTGATCTTGGCTTTACACTTTTTGCTTACAGGCCTTGCAGCTGGAGGAGCAAATACTTTGGTTTTGGTAAGATTTTGCTTTTATGGTCCATCAGGAAATGCAGACCTGTTATTTTCTATAATGAAACATTTCCAAATTGGCTAGCTGGAAGTGAAGCCCACATTTAAAGATACCTAATTGTTAGCAGAGTTCCAGGCACAATTCACTACCTCTTTTGCTATTCTTAAATGGTAAAAGTAGGCAGTTTCTGAAAATAAATCTGTATTTTACAGATCCCATTTGTGTGTGCTTGAGGCAAAGTTTTACATTTTACACAGTTTTTTTGCTTGAGAGAACTCATTGCCTGTAAAATCTATTGGAGTTTTTTGAGGGACTCGATACATTTGTTGAAAGGGGTGGTTCAGCCAGTATAGTATACTTCAGTTTGACATGGTCATAACCTACGTTTTTTAAAGAAACTATGCTGGTGACCCAATGGGGACTTTCTTTTCCAGTGCTTGCCTAAAGAACAAGAAGAAAAGTAGGAATAAATAAATGTTATTTTACAATGAAGAGTATTAAATCATTAGCTGATAGTTTCGTCCTGTACCAAATAAATTACTAGAGTGGTTCTCCCAAGTCATCTGTACTGAAACATCTGATACACAGCTAATTCATAAATGACCTAGAAGAGGGATGGATAGTGAATTTGCTGAGAAACAAAATTGACTAGAGAGTTGCAAAAGGGTCTTGTGATAGATGCAATTGGACAATAAAATGGTAGGAGAGATTTAGGGTTGGTAAATGCGGAATAATGAATATGGGGAAAAATAAACCCCCACTATCCATACCAGTAGGTGGGCACAGTATTATATTAGTTACTGTCACTCAGAAAAGAGTCTTTGTTGTCACTGTGGAAATGTGAGGCAGTGTTCAAATGTAGTCAAGGCAAATAGAAGGCAAAGTATATTATGACAGGAATAGAAATGAAAATTTGAAACATCATTATGCCAATGTATAAATATAGTATGTAAAAGATAGCAGGATGGCAAAATGACATGGAAAATGTAGAGAGTAATCTGTTAGCTGTTTGTCAAAACACAAACTAGGTTGCAAAACAAGGAGTTACAGTAAACAAATAAAATTCAGTATTTTCTCAGCAGTGCCTGATTAAATTATGCAATATAACTTACTGCTGTAGTATTTTACAAAGGGTATTAGTGTAAATGATTGAAAAAGGGATTAGATGTGTTCTAGGCAGAAAGGGGGTCTGTCGGTGTCTTTTTCAACACAATGGTGGTGTTATAACCTGCAGCTGGCTTCCTAAACCATTGATTGTAGGAAACTGGGAGGGGTGTCAGCTTATCATAGAATCATAGAATCGTTTAGATTGGAAAAGACCTTTAAGATCATACAGTCCAACCGTCAGTGCAACACCACCATGCCCACTAAACCATGTCCTGAAGTGCCACGTCTACACATTTTTTTAACACCTCCAAGCTTGTCTTATTATACCCTCCCCTTGCTACCAGCCAGGGTGAGAATGGGGTGGCCAGCTCAATGCGCATTTGGTCTGACTCAGAAGGTCGTCTTGTGCTTTCAGAACATCAGACCTCCTGCTCTTAACTTGTGTTCATACTTCCAGGAGTCAAAAGGTAAATATTTTTAGCAAGCTGAAAGAAATCTTGTAAGAACAACTACTTTTGCCAGCCAAGTCCTTGGATTTCTCCTCTGATTACGTTACAGACTGAGCGTAGCTTACTTCCTAAAATTTTGTATTTATCTGTTAAGGTAGTTTTGCATTTAAATAAAATATGTTCTTTAAACAACAGTATTTAGCCAATGACAAAACTGTAGTAAAACTCTTGCAAACATTTACTTTTTGCTTGTCATTATCTGCCTCTAATCTACAGTATTATTATGTAGTGATTCTTGTGATATTTTAGCTTTTAAGTATCTTCATATAACAGAAACTCTGTTAGAATGGTAAAGGTTGGTTTTATGTCCTGACTTTCTTCACCAGACATTGCTTTTTTTTACACTCATTTTCTGTATCAGGGGAGCAAGCTTACAGTATATAGCCTTTTTAGCTATGTTGGAAAATGCTGTTTAAAAATTGTTAGCTGCATTTCAAAATAGCTATTAAAATATCTCTGTATATAAAGTTGGTTTCATAGATATGAATGTTGTTTGTTTGGGTTTTTTTTTTAATTCTTTCTTTCTAGACAAAATACTGCTGTTTTACCTAAGTCTGCAAAAGTTCTTGACTGGCACCCCAAAGCTTGCTCTAGAAAATTAATTTTATTTTTTATCAACTGAGATGAACTGTGGGTGATAAAAAGGAAGAATTCATAACAATCAAGACAATTTCTACAAGAATTACTTTGAAAAGTAAACTCCATTTCTGTAGGAGTTGTATATGACTACCCAGGCTATTATCTTTATTTTATCCTAAGGGGCAAGAAGTACAGAGCTAACATATATTAACCATTGGAGCAAATAATATTTAATTGAAAAGGAAACAAGCATGATTATGCAAAGGGAATTTAATTCATTTAGGGTTAACTCCTGACTCCTTTTTTCATCTGAAGCTGTGTAGCATTTAGGAAATATTCCAACTTATGGAACTGGAGCACATTATACCAGAGCTATACTTCTTTCCTTGTCATAAAATACTCAAGTCTCGGGTTCCTGCGAAGGCAGCTCCAGAGCAGACGTCCAGAGCGGGGATCAGACTTCTGTGCGCCTGCTGTAATGGCATCTGCAGATGCAGCACGCAGCCGGAGTGCTCTGAAGGATCGTGCCAACATTTTTTTGGCTTTTCATAAAGCATTTCTATGTTATTCTTGCTCTGCCTTATCTTCTCCTTTCCCCCCCACCCCACACATTCCTACATTTATTATAAAGGTCCCTTGAGGATTTGTAGATATTCCCTTTTGAAGGGGAAAATATATTTATCAATGTCTTTTCTTTTAAACTGCATGCTCAGTAGTAAGACTTGCTCTTTGGGTATGGATGTATATATATATATATATATTAGAGATACTTAAAAGCTGACAGAAGTAAGGATGCTATTCTGGACTCAGAAGTTAATCCTTCCTTTACCAGTCATTTGTTGAATATTTGAGAGACATAGCTGTTAATGGCAAAGAATTAAACAAAATTCTTCCTGAACAAAAATCTTACTAACAGCTTTGCCTACTTTGAAAATATTGTGCAGTGTCCCTATTTATCAGCACGTTCCAAAGTGTGTTAAATACAGTTTCAGCTTTCCTGATGCATGAATTTGACTATTTATGTGTGACACAGATTCCTTTTCCCTGAAAAACAAGAAGTGTTTCGTCAAAACGCCTACTTAATAAGGACTTAGGCTGACATGATGCTGCAGATGGATTTCACCCTGAGCCGTGGGTTAGTTCCCTCAGCGTGGTGTTCAGACTGGCTTGTTTTACTCTCAAGGGCTGGGTCGGGAACGCGTAGCCGGCGCGGCAGACAGGGCAGCGAACGGCAGCCTGCAGTGGATCCGAAGCCTTGGGAACCAGCAGGGCCGGAGCCTTTCGACACGTGCTCCTCTTCCCTTCGTGTCCTGTGGGCAGCCTCCGCAGGCCCGGCGAGCGGGGCGGAGGAGCTGACCCGTTATTCCGCGCATCCCCCCGGCCCTCTTATGCATGTCAGGCGTCGCGCCCTGCGTCCTGGCAATGCCTGGCGCCTCGTGGCCCTAGCTGATCCGTGATCTAGCGTCCACGGGCCCAGAGTCACCAGCAGGTCACCGGCTGCGTGGTTGGCTTCTTCGGTTTTATTTCCGCTTGTGCTCGCTGATGCGAGGGCCTGCTTACGCAGCCCCCCGGCACCCCCCCTCCCTTCTGCTGGCACTGCTGCTCTAGAGGTGCAGCCCACCTAGAGGTACGGCAGCGCGCCTGGGATGCTGCTAGCCTGTCGTCGCTTGCTTCCCTCAATAAGCTGCCCTTATAACGACACAGCACTTGCAAAAATGACCGACAGCTTCTGGTTTGTCTGAAGCTTGCACACACAGCAGTATTTTGGCTAAAATAATTTTCCCTAGTAATCAAGTTGATAAAATGTACTGAAGGAACATCGGGCTTTTTTCCTTAAAAGCCTGTCTGACTGTAAAGAATGGATTGAATGAATTAGGGGGGGGAAAAAGTTGCATTAAATTTCATTCTGTGAATTCTCTGCTAAGAATGGTCATCAGTTATTCACTGCCTGGTGCTCGGTAATGCAGGTAGAGAAATTCTCGGTCATGTTGAAATTTTGAAATGCAGTGTTTCAAAAATGAGGAATAATGACATTTGGACCTCATTAATCAAAAAAAGCCAAACCTCTCTAGCATCGGAGAAGATGATGAGTACAACATACCACTTAAGACTGAAAATGTAATTTAACAGGAACTACAGAGACAGACACACCTTTGAAAATCTCAGGCCACTTTAGAAGCTGACCGGTGAACATAGGAACTTAATGTTTTACCCTATTTTTTAAAAATCTTGGGCTTTCATAATACCTTTCAGATATCTAATGTTGTCAAATAGGAAAAACCAGGTTTGAATAGTTAGAGACTGGCCAAGATCCCAGGGCAAGGGGCTGGGCTAGAAGTGCTAACGGAGCTTCTCACTGCTTAGACCACTGGCTTTGGCTCTTTCACAACTGCTGAACAAACACTATTTTCTAGTATCTTTTCAAACCTGCAGGGGAACAAATGTGAGCCATAGTGAAGAAAGTTAGTTTTGATGCCTTGAATTATATTTTTAAAATTATTAATCAAAGCCTTTTTCTTTCCCCTAGCCTTTTCTTACGCTTATGAATCTTCACTGTTCACCAGATGTCCACACATTTCTGTGCAAAGCCTTTGTCCCTGCCTGCCTGGAGCAAGTTCACGTGATTCACCCTTGTCGAAGCCTCTGTGAGAAAGTGTATTCTGACTGTAAGCAGTTGATGGACACTTTTGGTATCACGTGGCCTGAAGAGCTGGAATGTACCAGGTGGGGTATTTTTCATGTTGACAGGTGGTAGGGGTGACATTTTCATATTTGACCTAGACTCAGTTGAAAATCTGAGGCAGGATGTTAAATACCACCTTGCTGTAGCTTCCTCATCCCTGGTGACCCTATAGTGCTTATGCATAGGACTATTTTTTTATTAAAACTTTTTCATTATTCAAATGATCACCTATGTTTCCTGCTTGTGACTTTTTTACAACAAAGTTCTGCAGCAGTTCTTTTCAGTATTCAGATCCTTGCTAAAAGAAGCTTTTTACTGTAAGTTTCTTAAAATTTAAAATATTAAATGTTACAGTGTAGATTTTGCTTTGGTTTCTGATCTCTAAACTAGGGATGGTCATACTTACTTCATGGGGGTTTTATAAGTAATTGCTCACAAAATAATGAAATATAAAAACATTCTGTATTTGAAGAGACACAGAGCATTAAATAGTAGAAGCCATATCTTACTCCTAACCGCTTAAATGTGCAAATTCAATCTTGTGTTGTTTTTCCTGTACTGCCTGCCAGAAGTCTCTTTTTTAAAATTTCGCCTTTTTCTCAAAGGTGTTCACAGGTCTGTTCCAGAGACAAGACCGTTAATACTACATTTGGGGAAAAGTTGAGTCTATATATATTAAACGGAAACCACAGAAAACACTCCAGTGTAATCTTCTTGAGAATCTGACCTTCAGCTGCAGATATTTATAAATTAAGGCCAGATGGTTAGGATTTTTTAACACACATCAGGGCAAGAAGTACAGGGAAGGAGCAGAGAGTGGAAACTCAAGTCATTTTGCTAACCCCCATGCAGTTGCTAATCTGTAATAGGGCTGATGGAGAGCTAGGACTGTAGTCCTGTGCCATGATCTCTGGTAGAAATCCGTATTGGAGTGAATATGACAGATGGTATTAATGCCATTTCCCTTAATTCTGCAGAAAAATTGAAGTTGTGGCGTTTTAAAACAAGAAGGAATCAACTTTTCCCATCTAGTGTGAGCTTCTGTGCGATAGTAGTGCCACTCAGAGGAGCAAATGTCTTCAAGAATTGTTTTGAAAAATTAGGAAAGATTACGAGTGAAGCCAGTTACTCAGTGTATCTTTCAAATGACATCTTAGATCAAATTACATTTTTGCAGGAATCACTGCAGCTTTAAATTATTCTGTTACTGCTAGCATTTAATGAAGATGAACCTGCTCTGTTCATACGTGAAATGATGTCTCCCCAATAGCCGGTACAGAGAAGTCCATGTAATGCAGGATGCTCTTAAAACAGCAGATGTTCTCCTGCTGGAGCCCATGGAAGAGGAGCTGGTGTGAGGATGGGCAGTAACTGGAGTCCTGAGATTCACACTCTTGTATTCTTACAGATATACATAATGCCTATTAAGACATGGGTGACTAAAGTCCGCACTGGTGCCGTGCATACTGGTCTGACCCATGGTTAATGAAAAAATCTGCTACAGAATCAGTTTTCTTAATGATTGGTCTGGATTTATTTGGACAGCATGATAATGCAGAGAAACAAAGAACTGAAGTTTTTTTGCTCAAGCAGAGCTTGGAAACTGACATCGAGGGATTTATAGTAGCGTTTGACAAAGAACATTTTGAGATAACAGAATCTTACTTTAAAAGCTAGAATGCAAAGCTTGTTCTTTTAAAATACGTGCTTAAACTTGGAATGCATATAAATATAAATCCCATTTTGAGTAAATGCTTACCTGTTTGAGTTATACTTACATCAGCTAGTTTGAAGGTATGTCTAACACTGCTAATACTGTGTTAACCATATAAAAAGGTCGCGTATTGTGTCCAATTACATGTTTGAGCAAGTGAGTCCTGAGCAATTTTTAAATGAATATTATGGAGCTAGAAAAAAAATTGCTAAAATGGTGACCTTTTTTACAATGCTTATCTTTTCTGCTTTTGTCTTTTTCAGTTAGATGGTTTTATAGTTGTCGACAATGAAATTTCACTATAACATAAAAAATTATAATAATAATCATACAGTAGTCATCAGTTAATTCTAGATACTGTCAGCCTTCTTTCTTTGTTCCTTGATTGAAGCTTGCATTTGACAAGAGTGTTTTCTGTCTCCAACAGTCTACTGTTAACCAGCTTTAAAAAAAACAGCTACTGTAAATATTTTTATGTACATATGTTAAAAGTTTAGTAGAATTTAAGACTCTAAATTGCAATCTGTGTAGTGTTTCGTAAGCATTAAAACAACAACCAGAGAACAACAGTTAAATAGCTGTTTGAATAGTCTTCTAAACTGAAAATATTTGAAGTCTGTTTTTTAAAATGCTGCCTGATTTTTTTCATATAATGCACATTTTGCATTATCTACAAAATTTAACAGTGCTTAGAATCAGATTTTTTTCATATTTCTAAGAAATAATCATAGTGAGAATGAGGGGTATTAAGGTATTTCCTCTTCTGTTTATTTATCTAGACTAGTCAATTGTGATGAGACTGTTCCTGCCACGGCTGCTGTAACTACAAACATACATGGAACTCAGAAGACCCCAGGCCAGACCCGAAGGGATTATGGATTCTGGTGTCCACGACACCTACACACTACCAATGGACAAGGCTACAAGTTTCTAGGAATTGATCAGTGTGCACCCCCATGTCCCAATATGTACTTCAAAAATTATGAATTGGATGTTGCGAAAAGCTTCATTGGAATAGTTTCAATCTTTTGTCTTTGTGCTACGCTTTTCACATTCCTGACTTTTCTGATTGATGTTAAAAGGTTTAGGTACCCGGAGAGGCCGATCATATATTACTCCGTCTGTTACAGCATAGTCTCTCTAATGTACTTTATTGGATTTTTACTTGGGAACAGAACTGCCTGTAATGAGGCAGATGATAAGTTAGAAATTGGTGAAACAGTTGTTCTTGGCTCCCAGAACAAAGCTTGTACTGTCCTTTTCATGGTTTTGTATTTTTTCACTATGGCAGGAACTATATGGTGGGTGATTCTTACAATCACTTGGTTCCTGGCAGCGGGAAGAAAATGGAGCTGTGAAGCTATTGCACAAAAGGCCATGTGGTTCCACGCAGTTGCTTGGGGAATACCTGGTTTTCTAACCATTATGCTCCTTGCAATGAACAAAGTTGAAGGGGACAATATCAGTGGAGTCTGTTTTGTGGGTCTCTATGATCTGGATGCCTCTCTGTACTTTGTGCTTTTGCCGTTGTGCCTTTGTGTTTTTTTTGGTCTCTCTCTTCTTTTAGCTGGTATTATTTCTTTAAATCATGTGCGGCAAGTCATACAGCATGATGGCAGAAACCAGGAGAAGCTAAAGAAATTTATGATCCGAATCGGAGTTTTTAGTGGTTTATACTTGGTGCCTCTTGTAGCACTTCTTGGATGTTACATCTATGAACTGGTAAACCGGAAAATCTGGGAAACGACTTGGGTATTTGACCACTGTGACCAGTACCATATTCCTTGTCCTTATCAGGCAAGTAGCAGTTTCCTTTATAAATAATACTTGAAATTTAATTAACAAAAACCCTTATGCATCACTATGTCTGCCATGTGGTTAGTAAATTATTTTCACGTTAAGTAATCAGTTCAAGAACATGCACTGATTAGTTTCTTTTTAAGTCAAAATAGGTGGTATGGTACTTTTGCTTTGAAATTTTTCCCTAATCAAATTGATAGCACTCAGCAATTCCAACTCACCGCTCTAAACGGAATATATAATCTTTGTGATATTTGAACTTCATGTTACAAATTGTGTTGAGGGAGGATCGTTCTTTACAGTGTCTGTTCCTAAAGGTAGTTGCTCAGTATTTGGGTGCATAGCTCAATATCAAAGTACCTAAGGTGAATTTTCATCAATTTCAGTTGCAGCTGAAATAATGATTCTTGAAAATTGAGTCTAAATTGGATTTAAAATGTTGCTTATAACCATAGTTTTAAAATCACTCTCATCTTTTTTTTCTTCAAAGTGTAGAAGTGTAAAACACTTGAAATTACAAAACAAATTTCCAGTATATTTTTTCCATGATAGCTGTCATTTGCAGGCTGATTTTCAGTAATGTGAAGAAATCTTTAAAAAAACCCAAACAAACAAAAAGCAAGTAAAACCAAAAAAACCCAAACAACCCAACAGCACTTTAAATTGCAGAGCTGTTTGTATTTAACATTTGACTCCTTAAAAAACCACTTCCTTGGAAAGGCTTTTAAAGTGAATCTGCCCATATTCAGTACTCTATGGATTTAATCTTTTGTAAGTACATAAAAATCCCTGCAATTGCAAGTAATTTGTGGTTTGTTTCTTTCCATTTAAGAACAAATATAAAACAAGACTCCATCACTAAGAGAAATGCGAGTGTCTCATGTCATCTTTCATTGCTTTGCACTTACCATCTTATGTTTTTACTGCAATAAACTATGATTAAAAAGAGGAGTATAAACACAGGCATTATGGAATGATAAGGCTTGATCCTGCTGCATTCTTAAACATCCTCTATATCCTCCGTATTGAAGTCAGTGTAAGCTGAGAGTAGCACAGCTCACAGACTTCTTGGGTTTTTTTTCTTCCATTACCATTCTTAACGAGTGCACTTTGTCTTCGGTGGGTTTTAAACTGAGCTCTGTATCAACCTAAGTCGTCCAAAATACACAAGGCTGAAAACAAGGCTTTTATGCTTTTCAAAAAACCCACTTGTTTTGTAGTGCTTAAATATAACAGCTTGGCATAATAACACAGAAAGAGCATGTATTCTTAGCCTTTAATTAACCCATTGGAAAGAGTAAATAGCAACAGGGAATGTTACACAGACGTACCTAATGGGATCTGTCCCTATAACAAACAGCGTGTGCTAACTGTGGAGTAGCTTAAAGTGGCATGCTCGGCCTTGGCTTACCTGAACTAGCTTGTAGACATTTATTACATTGGCCAGATCAAAACCAAATAAAAACAAACTTCAGCTGAAGTAGCTAATGTTACCTGGCTAACAAAAGCAGTGACTTTCATAGATGGGACTGGCAGATAAGCCAGGTAACGTAAATTAAATTTGCAGCATGGGAGCAGGAGATAATAATCTCTTACTGAGTTATATGTCTCAGCTCCTATGATCCTGTTCTGCAAATAGGTGGATTAATTTTGCAATAAACAGAAAACTACTATGTAGTTCCCTGCGGCTCCTTGACGATGCTGTCTAATCTGATTAACTCCCAACTCATCCACTTACTGTTTCTTTTAAGTTGAAGGGATAAATCTTATACATACAAACTATTTCTGGAGAACATGTTTACTAATACTATTACCCCCCAAATTATGTTTCCTTTCAATTTAAAAGAAAAATATTTCCTTCTGACTAATCTCCTCTCTGTGTATTCAGCTGTAGACATTAACCAGGTCTGACTTGACTGTACATGTCTAACATTTGTCCACAGTACAAGCCTCAACAAAGAACAGCAGCCGTAAGAGAAAGTCTCTCTTTTACATAATTTGTTTGTTTTCTGCATTTAAAAAATTAATCAACAAGTATATTTTCTTCTTTGCATTTATTAAACTTTGTTATCTTATAGGCAAAGGCACTAGCAAGACCAGAAATATTTTTGTTTCTGATGAAATATTTGCTGACATTAATTGTTGGCATATCTCCAGTCTTCTGGGTGGGAAGTAAAAAGACCTGTTCTGAATGGGCTAATTTCTTCAACAGAAACCGCAAAAGAGAGTAAGAACAATTTTTTATTCCTGTTTTTTAAAGTGTATAGTTTAAGATGAGTTGGATTTCAGACATGTTTCTTTAAATATAAGTCAGGTAATCAAAATGTTGTCCTTAGGCCCTTTCTTTTTCAGAGTCTTAATGCCGCATATGGGCATCAGCAAAATTCCATTGGAGTCTGTGGAAGTTTTACATATGCGATGACTTTTTGACAACATTTTCAGAAGATAGAAAATATTTTCCTCTGCTGATCTGTTCTCTTTCATAGAGCAGAAGACATATTGTTGTGTTTAGCATTGGCTAATAAATCTCTGGTTTCCAGTTGAATGAGGGAAGATAATTTCAGCCATCAATTTAGATCTTTTCACGTGTTCAGTTGGCACAGTACTTAGCTGTGTTTACTATCATGCAGTAATAACATCCTCTGCTTTTCTCCTCTGCCAGGCTTGTCTTATTTTAAAATTAATTTTCATTGACCCATCTTTAGTATCACTTTTATTGTATTAATCTACAGTTCCTCATTTTTTTTCTGAAACAGAATAATTCAGTTTTATTACTTAATTTTAGTAAATTTGTATCTATGGATTTAAACAGATTATAAATGTCATCTCCATTTCTTGTCATTTTTTCCATTCCTTTTTTTTTTCCTTGATTATTTCTTTTTAGATTATCTGTGTTACTCGTAAATTATACTGTGGTTTTAGATCTTTTCATTTCTTTGGATTTCCCAAGGCAGCAGTCCTTAAGCTCCTTTTATTTTACATCTACATTCCTTGATGGTGAGCTTATAGCTTCCTTTCCCTCTCCCCTCTTTTTCCATTTCCTGTATAATTTTTCGTGTGTTTCAGATGTTAACTGCTTTCAGCTGTAAGAATTTAAAAATAACAAAGTCAATTTTGTAATGTTTACCTTTTTTTCCACTTGAACGAGGTTTACTTTACATAAAGTTAATTTGGTAATACAGCTGCTTATGAGCTAATCCTGCTTTCTTCTCTTAGATGATTAATCTACTAAAGTCATTGGACCTACTTGCAGAAGTAAGAAATGTACAAATCTGCTTTATTTAATTGTTCCACAGACACAATTACTTTGGAGCCATTATGATCAGATTTTTTTCTCTTTTCACATGTAATTTTCTCCCTCGTTCGGTAACATCCAGCTCAGATTGCATCTTTGGTTGCTATTCTTCCACTTTTTTTTGTGTATGAAGCTATATTACATTGTATCTAAGGTTATCCTCTTCATTCAGTTACACGCTTGTATTTTCTTTCAGTCCAATCAGTGAGAGTCGAAGAGTGCTGCAGGAATCATGTGAATTTTTCTTGAGGCACAATTCCAAAGTTAAACATAAAAAGAAGCACTACAAATCAACTTCACACAGATTGAAAGTCATTTCAAAGTCAATGGGGACTAGTACAGGTGGCACAACAAATCATGGAACTTCTGCAGTAGCAATCACTAATCATGATTACTTAAGCCAAGAAACTGTTGCAGAAATTAAAACCTCTCCAGAGACATCTGAGAAAGAGATAGAGGCAGACGGAACGTCAGCCCAAAGAGTCGAGGAAGGTGAAAACAGTGGAGATCAAATGTTATCTGGTTCTAAACTGACCGTGGATCAGGTGGAAAAAAGAAACAAAGCAGATAGCACATGTGATATGAGCAGCTTGGCTGAGAGTATGAAGAGAGTAGGTGAAGGAAGGTAAGGCTCCTTAACTCAGTCTTTTGCTTGTTTATGAGTATTGCCACTATTTTTGTACATTTTTTATTTCTTCCCTCTGAAGAATCACTATACTCTCAGTATACAATTAACCCTCAGTAAGTGTCAAGAGTACTGTAATTCTTACAAACTGTTTCATATGGGCTATTTTATATTTTTGTAAGATTCTTCTTCTCCTTTTAAGCATTGAGTGCTGGAGCTTCAACTTGTAGGATATTCTTGTATTGTTGAACAGTGACCCTCAAGAAATCGGTGGCTGCAATGCAATCATTTTGAGAGGTGACCCTAAGCTTGGAAGAGTATACAGAACTGTATTGTGTTCTCTTGAAAAGAATATAGCTTAAGATATATTATAATTTCATTGCTAAAAATGGGGGTTTTTTTCCAGTGTAATGCACTGTGCTTAAAATTGACTCCCTGTGTTTTATTTTTCATTACTTACAGAATAACTCCTAAAAATGATTTTGTTGAATCTCCTCCATTACAAAGCAGCTGTTCCCAAATACCTGATGTCTCTCAGTCAGCTTCCGTATCACTACTTGTCTACTCAGCTTCAGACACCAGAAGAGAGTTGGATTCAGGAAACAGTTCAAACCCTTGAAAGATTGAAATTTTATATGAACATTTTCAATGTATAAAACTGATACAGATTCTGTGTTACACTGGAAGTAACGGATATTCTGTGCCTTATTAAAAAACACACATATCTTGCTTTGCACTTAAAAAATGTTAAGTTTTGTTGTGGGGGGCAGCTAGCAATAATGTACTATATTTAATCCTATCCAGGAATAATGGAAATTGAAGTTCTCTAGGACACGGCTGGACTGACTAGCAGTAATTTAAGAAAAAGACGAAAGAAACAAATATTATTCCCAGTATAAAGAACACTTTGTAATGAATTGCATTAAAATAATGCTTAGAAAGCACTCTTACTTTTCAAGGCATAAAAGTTCTGTCTGCATCTTTGATATTTTTCAAAACTTGTTAATTTTTTTCTCTTCTTTACTCTGTCTTAAACAGCAGTATCACTTAAGGGATACACAAATTTATAAATACTCTAAATTATGTGTCATGATGTATCAATTATAGCACTGTTTTGTGGTAGCTTGTACACTGAATATGAAAGGGAATCTGGAATTGTGGTGATTTATTTTGTACATAAAAATGAATTTTGTAAATAACTGACTGCATAAGGTCAATATTTAGAACTACTGTTTTGTATGTATTGTACAAACTTGGTAAAGTTAACATGCTTCCATTAGGTTGTTACTAAAGTCAACAGTCCTGTGATGATCAGACAATGTTACTTAGTTCTGAGTAAAGCAGATTGTGCCTTTATATATAACATGCACCATACACTGTGCATTTGGGGCAAGACTGGTCAGACATCTGTGCATCCTGTTACAGGGATCATGCCTTAGATGCAGCACTGCTTCAGAAAAATGCTTCTTGGAGCCCCTCCTGGTGTGGTGTTCCAGTGCATCATGCCAAAGAAGAAAACACTTCAGATCTCTCGCGGCATGGGGGACAGAATCTGAAGTATACACTTTGCGGTTTTTTACTGAGCTGCAGTGAAATTATATGTTTCACATTGTTTCTATGCAAGTAACTTAATTTTTTAGAATTCCCTAGGGAAACATCTTGCAGAAAATAAACTGTTGAGTTATTAATATACAGGCTTGTTTAACAATATATTTACTTAAAAGAAGACCTTAATACTTTTTCTACAAAGCTTAATTTTCTATATGCTACAGCAATATATTTTCTTTAAATCAAAAAGGCCTTAATACATGTAGCCTTCCTTATGATAGGGTGGTTCTCAAGAGCAAGTACTACTGACGTGGATAAGAATTTCATCGTTTGGCTCTTAAGAAATCCTGGCTCCAATGAAGTCAATGTGATTTATTGCTTGAGATAATTTGGAGCCAGGATTTTGCTGTTTTCTAAACCTGAATGTCAATGGCTTTTGTAAGACTGTTCAGTATCTTGATTACTAATAAAAATATTTCTCAATATTTTGATATTATGCAGAGAAATTATTGTGTTCCAATTTGGGCAGCATTCATGGTGATACTTTCAACAATCAAGCAAAATTGCGTGGGTCAAAGGTCATGTAAATGCTGAATCAACAGGAACTACAGTTCTGATAAACCAAAATTATTTGTTTTATCCATCGTGTATTAAAAATTGAATGTATTTACCTTTATATTGCAGCATCTGCATTTTAGCATTTGTAATTTATTGCCTTAAATAGGACATGTTATTTCTTTCATGATTTCCCCATTAAAAATATACAGAATTCTTACTGCTGAGAAAGTGAGAAAGATCCGAAAAATCTCCTGTGAAAATGCACACTAAGTGCCCTTCATTGTTGTAGTCATGTTTGTAAACGGGTAACTTTATATACATGTTCAGTAGTTTTGTTATTACTGTCTTTGTTCGTAATAAAATATCCTGTTGTATAGTAAGAGTTTCCGACTTGATATTTCTTATTAACTATATGTAGCATGTTTGTTGCTCTATTACTGTAGTATTTTTGCACCGAAGACACTTGAATGTATTTTTTTCTTAGAGCTGTGTGAGGTAATAAGTATTGCAGTGTTTTTATCCCTCCTGTATGAGAAACTGAGACAGAACAACGGTGGGAATTGTTCACATGAACACGGAGAGTTACGAAAGAATGAAAAACTGAACCAGGTCTTTCATCCTAAGGTTTAGAGCATTCTTTCTTTCATGACTTCTAGTTAAAGACCTCCTTTAGATTACATAGACTATGTATTTCCACACTATGTGCTTGCTGCAACCTTCTTAAAATGTCGATACACATCTTTATTTAATATTACTCCTTTTTTCAGGTAGTTCAGAAGGTCACTGCTCTAAAAAAGATTAATACAAAGTAAATCTGAAGATACAGCAATACTGTGGGTTTAAAAATAGATGCATTTTCAAAGAACTGTGAAATACTAAGCAGTAATCATAACATTCATTGGAAGTGAAATGCATCGGTGGTAGATGGAGACTGTAGCACTTGTGTGTTCCCATGCTGCTGTACCAGAAATAACGTACAGACTGTGAATTCCCAAGGTGACCTTTATAGCTAAAGAGATTGTGGTCTCCGGATGCTTTAACCTTGAAATACCCAAGTAGTAACTGGAAAGTTAAACAGCTACTTGAATGCCCACAAAAATGATGGAGGGGAAGAAACTGAAAGAAAAGAGGTGCAGAGATAAGTCAGGGTATGGAAGACTGCTGTACAGTGATGGACTACAGAGAAGCTCATAAATGGTTTATCTTAACAAAAGGTGTTTGGGTTATTTGCTTTCGTCTGTTATCTGACCAAAGTTAAAACTGAAAATAAGCAATTGATATTAAATGGGCTTTTCTTAAACTGCAAGAATAACTTCTTACTAGAACATCACCATCAACTGAAGTCATTTAATCGAGACTGGCTATCTTCTGAAAGATGCTCTATAAAGCCAACAGTTGAAAAGATTGGTACAGCCGTTTTAGTCTTGTATCCTGCCTTTGTTTGCAGAAAGCTAAAATAAAGGGTACCGACAGCTTCTCCAAGCCTTAAAATATGTGTGCCAAATGGTCTTTTACTTCCCTTCTTTCTCTTAATGGATCTCTCATAAATCACTTCAAAGCATGCATTACACTGAGTTTTCAGGTTGCATATAAAACCTTTCAAAGGACAAGATAAATTTAACATACTAAATCATATTTGATTTATGATATAAACAGCACCTGAAATTACTAATACAGTAGTTTTATGGTACATGTCGTGTATACTGTATTTTACCCTCCTATTTTCCTAAATTTTTTTAGTGAAAAGTGGGGTAAAGTTTACCTGGAGTATAAAATAAATCTATGCACATATTTGGAAAAAAAAACCAATCCAAGTTTGTAAAACTAACCTGGGATATGGAAAAAATGGTTATTTTGTTTTTAGCATTTAAAAAGATAATAAGAAAAATTTCTGCAGTATTTAAAACCTCTTTAAATCTTCTTGCTTTTTGAAACAATTCAGGAATGGAGCACTAACAAGCTGAAGCAGCATACAGTTTTCTGACAATTGTTCAAATGATTTACAGAGAACTGTAGGTCCTTTTTCTTTACAGGATACAGAATATACTTGGTTTAAAGACAGTCAAATCCAGTTGAATTTCAGAAGCAAAAATAAAAAAAAATTTAAATATGAAAAGTTGATCTTCTTTAATAAAAATAAGTTCAGCATTCTGCAAAGCACCGAAAAATGCAGTAGCTGAATAGAATGAGGAATCACGTTTCCCTTTGAAGTTTGACCACCCAGTCTCAGCGTGCAATTTCAGAAGGCTGCACATCAAAGGAGAAATGCTACATCCCTCCCTTGACACTGGCCACTTGTTGAATCGGTCTTTGAAGGTATCTGACAGCTCACTGTTTGGCTGCATTCACTGGTAAAGATCTCTGCCAGTATTAACCGCTGGTATTTGCAGTAATTTCGATGTCTGGCACCAAAGGCATTTTAGAGTCTCATGGGAATAAATGTTATTTCCTGTGCATTACCTTCTTTTGCACTTATTCTTTCACTCTTATTTTTGTCATACTTATCTTACTTACCTTTTTTTTAATGGACTAGAGTTTAACTGTAATTAAAGGAGTTGGGCAACCTATACCACACCTTCATGAGCTGTCTGCTTTGGATCTCTAGAAGCAGAGCTCAGAGTATCTTTCTGATGTAAGTCTTTGAAATTCACTTCTGTATATTAACTGGATTTTACTTCCTATTAAAAAGCACTTGAGATGCAAAGTATAATTAAAAGATTAAAAACATGCCAGGACATTTATATCTGAGCTCTTCATTAATGCTTGTTCCCCCTAGTTCAATTTTGTTCATCAAAACTAAATCTAAAATAAAAGTTTGCTTTATTTCAGGTCTTACTCGTTAAAATAATGACAAACATAAGTTATCTTTAAAGATACAAAGATCTTCCTTCATTAAATAGCTCACAGCTGGTTTCTCAGCACAAACAGGAGTGGGAGAGGAGAATGGTTTCTGCAAGAAGAGCTGTGTGGAAGAAAGCAGTTTGGGGGGAAGGGAAGTGCTAAATGGGCACTCGGTACGGGGTGTAGGTGAACTGGAGGGACACTGGTCTGCAGCCTAGAGAGCATACTGTCAGGTGTGGCCGTGTAGTCATGAGAGAACATCAGGTGTTTTAAGCGGAGAGGAGTACACTGATATTTTAGGACTCACTCTTGACATACAGGGTGAAGAGAAACGGCAAGAAGGAATTTTACTTCCATTAAGTAGGTTTGTAAGTCACAGAGGTGATGGTGGGATCATTCGACGTGGCCACCAAAGGGATCTTAACAGGAAAAAGGATGTTCCGTGTTGGTCCTGTATGAAGGATGACCAAAGTATCTATATTTTTATGAAGATAAATTGCATCCCAGTTTATCTTCCTGATGTTCTGCCTGACCATATGAAACTGGGTCACAAGAAATTACATGGGTACAAAAATAAGATACTGCCAGATAAGGTCCTGGAGGAAATGATTAGCAAGCTAGTTAATTAGTCGATGGCTTAAGCTAGCTGGGAAGCTGCATTCTCTCCACACCCACCTCTAGCAGTATCACACCTACTATCCAAGAGTGCATGCAAGTCTTGATTGACCCAGCCGAAGACGGAGGATTTGAGGATGCTGAAACAGCTGAACAGGTTTCTTGGCACTGGGTTTGGGTCACTGATGTTGCCCACCGGACACAGTCCTCTCTGGGGCTTGGTCTCCTTCCAGATTCCTACGGGCAGGGCTGCGATCCAGACTTCCAACTAAAGACCGAGGGGATGCACTGCAGGGATTACCAATGCAGACATGTATCATTCCGTGAAACGTGAAAAGGTGGCACTGACAGGGGTGTGACATGCCAGTGAGTGGATGAGATGCAAATGTGTTGGGCTGGCTGAAGTCAGGACTCGCCATGGAAATTAATTGGAGCTCTTTTCCTGTGATTATAGTGGGCAAGATCATCCTGAGAATGGACACTGTGAGAGACGCTGATAGTTGGGATGGGGTTCTCTATGGAGAGAAATGGAAAATCACCAAGCCAGTAGGAAAACCCAAGAAAGCATACCTGATAAAAAACAAGCGAGGTCTTTGCTTTTTAAATTAATATAACCTCAACAGCTTTAGATATTTTTAGGGCACCCATATGAAAGTTTCCCTACTTGGCAAAGAGAAATTGTGAACTTGTAAATGAGATTTTTAATCAACCAAGAGGTGCTGTAATTACAGCAAAGTTACAAGGACAGAAGTAAGGAAACCACGCTAGAAACAAAGTCATGCCTCACAAAAGCATAGTTAGATGAGCACCTCGTGTAAAAATTGTAACTCAAAGATGGACTTGAAAAGGCATTTTTCTTCACGGGAACCTGTTGGTCTTTTGCTGTTCTGGCCAAACACCATTTCATCTCCACGTGAGCCAGGGATTCAGTGTTGTGCTTGATCCTTTTTTCCGGTGCCGCTACACTAGTCAGTTATTGATGCAAGTCAAATAAGATTTCTCTTTTAGCACATATAATAATTTTAATGCAAGAGTTTATCTGTTGAAGTATCCTCGAGGCTAGGTGTGGGATGAGCCCACTGAAACGCTCGTGGTGAACCTCTCTGACAGTGCCCGACCCAGCAGCCCCTATGAAGAGTGGGTCACCAGTGACCAGAGGAGGTAGGTGCTGCCCCGAAGCTCCACAGCCCTGCTTGCAGCAAGCCATGGCGCTGCTTCGCTGAGGTCAGGCCACCTGGGGGGACAGCGTGGACGTGAGAAGCCGGGTCTCGGGAATGCCGCGAGCTCCAGCACTACGTTCCACAGGCAGAGCCGCGGTGACCGTGCACGTTCAGATCTGTCACTGCTGCTGTGGCTCTGCCCCCCTCGCTCTGTCTCCTCTCTGAGACAGGGGGTTTTGTGCAACTGTTGTGTGTCCTGGGCCAATTCATTTGTTTCTGTGACCAAATCCTCTTGCATCCACAGGCTTCTGTGTATTTTGTGTGTGCCAGCCGTGGTGGCTGTAGACCTCTGCTTTCTGCAAGCCGCGCTGAAGTGCTACGCAGCCCTTCCTCAGCCTGCAGCCCGCTCCTCATTGCTGCCTTGCTTATCCTGAGGAACTCCTTTTCAAAGGGCTTGCTGGATTAAAAAAAAAAAAAAAAAAAAGCATTTCCAAGTTCAAGTCCATTCCTTTAATTTCAGGATTATCACTAATTTGAGGTACTATCTTCCAAAACTGGAAGGACAGACCTGTGGCCCTGCACTTGGTGAATGGTGTAGAAAACCCAAGATTGTTCCCTTCAGTGAAGAAGCTTTCCTGTCTGGATGCAGCATTGTATTTCACATCCTAATAACTATTTGCTAGCGCAGGATTCAAGGAAATGTAGCTTTTCAGTTCCGCAAAAGGCCTTTCTATTCATTGAGTATTCATGAGGCAGCCAAGTAATTTTTCTACCATTGACTAATTCAGAGCCACTCTAATAAGAAAATATTTCTCCTGAGCCTCAGCTCTCTCCCTGCACATGATAATTCACTGGAGGCCCAATGAATTTAACTTAAAACTGGACTGAATTAGTTTTCCCATTCTACCATGTGCACAAGTCCTTGAACAACCTGATCTAACTGGACCTGCTTCGCCCAGCTGCACTCCAGACATCCCTCCCAACGCAAACATTTCCATGACTGCAGCCAAGGATTGTGCCGAGGATTGTCTTGCAGAGGTACGGACCAGAGTCCCTCAGAGTCAGACATTTGCCACCAGCAATCAGTGAAAACAGGTCTCAGTATGGGCTTTTCGTCATAAAATTTACACTATGGAAATGTCTGGATATCCTGAGTTATCCTTTATCAGTGAAGCAGACAGTTTTCCCAAATAGTTTCATTGATGTTTAACTCTGACAATTTGTGAGTGGTGTTTAGTTTAAAATATTCAATGCTTCCATTATTTTTGTAAAAGCCATGGCTATAGGGAAATGCAACTATAAATCAACTGATGACTTGGACAGAAAAAAAGATCTGCCTAGAAGCCTCAGCAGGCTGTGAAAGGACCTGTTTCCACAAGCTGAGCTCCTTGGTATCTGAGCTATGTCCTGGTCTTGACTTGTTGGTAACAATGTTAAAGATTTATCTCCATAGAAAACTTAATTAATCTGAGTAATAAAAAGTGTTAATCCTCTCTCTAGTGTTTTCTGTTGTGCAAATATACAATGTTTCCTATAGTAACATTAAGAACTGCCGTGTGCTTATTCAGAAGTAAAGAATTAACACTTAAGTCCAGGATTTTTCTCTCACACTGGGAAAATGCCATCCTCCTGTATATGGACACAGGAATCTTCTGCAGACAAGCCTCCCGAGGGTTACCATTTGCTTTCCTGACAGTTATGCCCCTCTTGTCTCTGACAAACTCTGTTGTGCTCTCACCTCTGCCTGTCCTTTCTGGCTGTCATTCAGATGATCAGGGTTTTTTTTCATGGCTTGCATAGTGAACTGTTAGCATGACTTGACTGTCACCTGGAGGTACAGAGTCTCAGCAAGCAGAATATGGATACAACTTACGCTTTTAAGCTTTTCTCAAAGGCAGAAACAGGGCATCACTGCCTATTCTAATCCACTAAAAATCTGCCCCAAACTAGTTTTTAAGATTCAAGTGTTAACACATGTACCTGCAAAACACTGCTGTGACTACAATGCCATGCTTATAATTTTATGTAGAAGCCACTGGAAGATTTTTTTTTTTAAATAAATAGGTGTATCTGTGCTAGTAAAGTAACGAAATAGAGGGAGAGAAGTTTGGGATTATTTAAAAATATTAAGCGTGCTCTATAAATAATATATTTAAATTAAAAGGTGTTAGAAGGGATCGAGGCCATCATCCCATGGATTTTTAGACAGTTCTGAAGTTTTTTTGTGGAAGAAAATGAAATCTATTTCTTAAACCCGTAACAAATTTTCCTGAGAGCTCTTACTTTGGTTTTCTTCCACAGCAGTACAGATGGCTTTTTGTTTCCTCAATCAGACAGGCAGGCTGCAAGGAGCCATTCGAGAAATTCAGCAGTCTTCTCTGATCTCAGCGTTTTACATGGACTTACAACTCACCCTAAAATAGCAGTAATAAAGTGAACAAGAGCTAAATGATGAGCTCCACAATTAAAAGCACCGAGGGTAGATCAGCAAAGATCCTGCGTGTTGCGATGCTGAGCACAGCATTGCTGAGCCTGAGCTCTCTGCTGCTTACCCTGGGGTATGCATGTGTTCCCCAAAGCAATGCATAGATAGAACTGACAATCACAGTCAAAATCCCCAGACATCACCAGAACAGGGAAATTTATAAAGCAGCAAGAGTTAAAAGCAGATGAAAGGTCCAGGTCTTGGCACTTACCTTACCAGGCCTTTTTGTGACTCAGGATCCTCAGCCTTGAACATCTAATATTTAGACACCTAAGCCTGGTTTTCCTAGCTATCAAAAGCCACATCTGAGAAGAACCTATTTCTAAGTGGTTAAAGCTTCTCCTCACTGTATAAGGAGACCCTTCCATCAGATATGGGTCTGTTCTACCAGATTTGGAATATGGACCTGGTCTTCTCTACATTAACCATGGGCAATGGCCTCCCATGATAAAATGCTCCTAATCTTTCCTACTGCAGTTGTTTCACTTTCTGAAGACCACGGAATGAATAGCAATTATTTACTGGTTGAATTCAAACCAGTGCTCTAATAAATAGTATTCATAAACTGGAAGAGTTTGCACAAGAAAGGTGGAGAGACCCAGAGACCCAGTGGGCAGCCCCTTGAATTTAAACTTTATAGCTGAGGTGAATGGAACACATGTGTGTATGAACACATCCTCCTCTCCAGGCTTGTGGGGCTGGTTTTTGGGATGCTGAGAGGCTATGTGAGGAGGCGGGGAAACAGCTCAAGTCGTAGCAGAGAGACTGCATGCATGGCACCAGCCTGGCGGTGGGAGCATCTGCTGTGCCCAGTGCACTGACGGCGTGACAGCGACCTTGAGTGCGCTTGCCTGGATTGTGCAGCAGCAGACTGACTGCGTGGAAGATTTCGGTGACATTTAAATGGTGGATGTCTGTACCTCATCATCTTTGCTGATATGTTCGTAAAGCCACATATAAAAGATAAATTCTGTATCATGTGGTAGTATGGGTAAGGTGAAGGAATCACTAGTTGACGTAACATGGATTTTGGTTTGAAGATGCTCAGGCAAATTTATTACAACAGCTCCTTTTGCCTGGGAAATATTTAAGGCAAAGTAGACCTGTAGTTCTGATTCAATTCGAGTATCTCACCAGCATTCAACAAAGGTTGCTGCCCTCAGAAGCATTTAAATATATCAAAAGCCCACAGAGCATAAGGCTAGCAGATGGCAAGGCTTGCTCGGACTGAAGCAGGCTGAGGAGGATGTTGATGCTTCTGTTTTCCAGATGGCAATGCACATTGCGAGTCAAATGAGCGCTAGGAACTGCACAGTGCACTTACCAGAGCACAAAGCAGATGTCCCACTATTATTTGCTATGACCTTCTTTTACGGCGCTCCTCGGTTTTCTTCCCCTGGCAAAGCCAGCCATTTGGAATTTAAAATCTTCTGGCCCAGACTCAAACTCTAATGGTGAGCAAACCCAGGTGGGGAAATGCATATGGATGTATGTGTGAATTTTGTTATCTAAAATACTCAGTAATCGTATTAGGAAGGCGTACAGTGCTGCTGTGCTGTGTGCTTCAGCTATTGCACCTTGCCTGAAGAAATTAATTCTGTAACGCAGAAGTGTGGCAGTCTGGGAATGGATGTGCCTTAGCAGCAGCCCGTACAGATGCTGGGGATCCCCAGCCACTTGGTGACAATGCTTGTGTGAACATGCACACTACAGAGAAGTCAAACAGTACCATCCTCACAGTATTGCCGCCAACCTGGACCAGAGGCAGGAGGGTTTGCTGGCGGCCGGCGCACAATTGCCCAATGAATCCTCTGCATGTGTGTGTTCGTGGATGTTCACCGAGGCTGTCACAGAAGCAATTGTTATAATTAAGGATTTAACCTCATTCCATAAATTTTCCCAAGGTGTTTAGGGAACCATTATTATTTACTAGCCGTTTTATGAAGTCGGCTGGCTGTATCGCTGCACTTCTCCAGAAGGCAGGAGCCCACACCTCAGTGACGTGGCTGACGTCAGTCCCAGTTCTCAGGACAGAGTGTGACAGGGTTGATGACAGCAGTGTGACCTGTGCTGCAAATCTCAGTTCACTGCTATTGTTCAGCCAGTGCGGACGTGGAACGGGGAGAAAAGCAGAAGTGGCTTAAAGTGCAGAGGTAACTGCAGTCAGAGCAACATGAAGAGGCTTAGTGTAAACAAAAATCTGGTTCTGTGCGGTCTAGCGTGAACGGCTCAGCGACTCATAACATGCATTTCTAGAGGAGAAATGTGTGGTTTTGTTAAACACTTCAGAAAAAAAATGTATTGAAGCGTATCTCCCCCTTCTGGAAACTCTACCTCTACAAAGCGCGCGAAGACTGCGGCATACAGAAGTTATCTTTCAAGCATCTGTTATTTCTATTTTTAATGCTTAAAGACATACAGTATTCTTTATTTTATAGTGCTCATTTCTAGTACGATGAAAAGTAAAATATTATTCGAAATGAAGGCAAAAGGAGATGGTTTACGCTGGGCTGCCGAGGGCTTTCCTCGCGTTATTAAATTGATGACATTCAGTGAGGCAACACCAAGTTCTTCAACAGAAGTCCAAATCCCGCCGCTGTTCGGAAGGATTTCGTGTCCTTACCTTGCGCTTCTGTTCGAACGAACCCCGTGATTTACGCCCAGCTGCTATTTTATTTTATCCCTGTTCCCACTCGGGGTGCGCCAGGCTCCTGCTGGGGCGTTATGCGATTTCTTGGCTCTTCCATCAGAAAGGTGCTGTCGTCTGCAGAGCAGCTTCCCGAAGACCTGGCAGAGGGCTATGCGGTGCTCCGAGGGGGCCCGAAGGACCACCCGGCCACCTCCGAGCCCCCGGCAGCCCTGCCCGCCGCTCGGC
>NW_010972991.1:16721111-16745606 GCF_000737465.1 Haliaeetus leucocephalus | reverse complement strand
GCGGGGGCGGGGGGGGCGGCCGCAGGAGCCGCGCGGCTGCGTTTTGGTTGCAAAGATGGGGGGGGGAGAAGCGAAAAAAGCAGCGGGGTGTCGAAAAACGGGGCAGGGCACCGCCGGGCCCGCCGCCGCGTTCCCATGCGCCGGCTGGGCTCCCTCCTGATTTTTTTTTTTTTTTTCCCCTTTTTTTAATTACGCCTCGGTTGCGCCGAATCAGGAAAAGTGCTGAGAAAGGGTCGGACGGGCTTTGACAGAAACGGCTGGTTTTCGGCGGCCGGGTGCGCGTCTTCGTGCTTTCGCCGTAGGGTCGGAGCCGGGGG
The DNA here is from genome assembly GCF_000737465.1 of Haliaeetus leucocephalus. Lineage (NCBI taxonomy): Eukaryota > Metazoa > Chordata > Aves > Accipitriformes > Accipitridae > Haliaeetus > Haliaeetus leucocephalus. Next base: position 16,745,289 of record NW_010972991.1, on the reverse strand, counting down.
CGGGGGGGTTGCGGTTAGGGCCGGCGTAGTCTCCGCTCGCCCTGCGGTCGGCGGGGCCGGGGGGAGGCAGGGCGGCGGGACGAAGGGCTGCGCCGTGAGCCGCTCCCCGCCATCCCGCTGCCGGTGGCAGGGGCAACGCTGAGCTCTTACAACCCTTGCAACAGAGGTAGGAACTGCTGCTTCGTTCCCGAGAGGCTAGTGGGTAAGGAATAACCTACAGAAAGAGAAATAAAAGGACTGCGCTGTAGCAGCCGTTAGATGCCGTGAAAACTGTATCTGCACGCTTACTGAACCCACCTTTCCTTGGAGTGGCGTTAATGCGTTATTCCCTTTGGCACCTGGGACTGCATACCGCTGTTTGCAATTCCATTGCAACTAGAAACCCGAATGCATTGGGACTATCCCATCTCAGGGATAGAAGGAAGGAGGGAGATTTTCCAGTCCTTGGAATGTAGAAAGCAGATGTGAAACTATTTCCGTGAGCTGCTGACTGCTGTTCACCTCCTCTAGAAAATCAGTGGCATGGCCGTTTCTTCCATGATCCCCAGAGAGGTCCCCCAAAGTGGAAGCACCACTGGCGGCAAAGCTCCTTCCCTTTCACACCGCCTCATGACCCTCTCGCTTTTATTGTGGAAGTTGAATTGCATCGAGCATAAGGAGTCTGCACACATGGAGGAGCTTACGTTTTCTGTGGCAGCGGTATTTTAGGGTCCCCCCGCATTTCTCTTGCATTGCTCCATGCTTTTGGGTGCAGCGGAGTGAGCAGCAAAGCGCAGGTAAAACGATGGCAGCTGAGTCAGGCGCAGCCCGGTCGTACAGACTGCTTCAGCTAGAGCCCTTCCAGGGCAGAACGAAGGCATGCCTGGGAGGGGAGCCTGCCTTCAGCAGACATTTTAAAAGATGCTCTGTGCATTTCCAGCTTAAGAAAGCATGAAAAAAACTTGATTTGGCAAGCGTAGACGAATTAGTTGGAGCATAGCCTGAAGCCCAGGTAATTCTTTTGCTCACATCAATTTTTTACTGGGTGGGCAACGGCTAAGCTGCTCTCTCTGGAAGGAAGCTGTGCGGCTCTAGGCAGCAGCGGTGGCAGCTCCTCTTTCGGGGCAGCCTCGGGGTGCCGCTGCCCGGTGCCACTGGTGCCCCCGGCGGATGGGGCAGTGACGGGCCTGAGCCTCGGCCTGCCCCCGGCTCTCACCGATCTCCAGGTTGTCGGGATTTCTGTGGTGAGTAACCACATGTAAAACCAGAGCCAGTCACTGTTACAAACCGTGAGTCCAATGGAAAAATAGCAGCAAAAGCAGATAACCAGTGCTGTGTGAAATAGAAATGTCTTTGCATTATTCTCACGGTCCCTAGGTCGGTGTGTGCTTGGCCAAGCAGCCTTCTCTCCAGCTAACTTTTTTAAATGTGGCCTTCTTGATTATAATATCCCACTATTTCCACTCCCATTGGCCAATGGTGTTTTCTTCGGTGAAGGTAGCAGGGGCATGCCAGCATCCATTAGTCCAACTCTCATCTACTTCTTACTAGACCTCTTCCATATGGTCACTGATTTTATTTATAGAGAGGCTCCAGCTGAGCCTGTGATGCTCATGCTGGTTTTTGCACCAAAGCACAGGAAAAGGAACAACCCCAGAAGAAGAAAGTTCACCAGTCTGACAAAGGAGAGAGGGCAGGGGCTGTAGTTTACAGCTCCTGCGGTGCAGATAGTGGCATGGCTTGCAGGAGGGGGAATAGTTGCACGATCGTTTAAAACGGATGAAGAGAAATAGGTGTGAGAAAGGGGAAGAGCGGAATATAGTTATCTGTGAGGATTTGGGATGAAGACTGAAGGAAGCAGTCAGTCACCAGATGGGAAAGAGCATTGAAAGAAAAAGCCCTGCCGTCACCAGCCCCTGCAGGTTCCTGCTCAATGTTTCTGTGCCTGCTCGGCCAGCTCCACACCCGGCTGCTCCCCGCGGCATCCAGCGCTCGGGCTGCTGCGGGAAGGAGCTCAGGGCTGCACAAACCTACTCGCCGAGGAGGGCAACCCCAAATCTCATCAGGTATGAAGGCAACATGTGTTAACATGCAGTATGGGAGAGCAACATTTAACCTTTCCTAATATCGTGATGTTAGGGAGGTCGTTAGCGTGCCGTCGTCCCACGTGCGCCTTCCCACCGCTGTGAACAGGGATCCCGAGTTGAGGATTATTCCAGGGTGCAGCTTCCCATGTCCACATCAATGCCGACGTCCTGTGCGCGCTCTGGAGTCTGACTTGCGCGGCTCGACTATCGCAACGTGATTCTGTCCCAGGGGAGTGGCGACAGAAGAAAACCAGTGTTAACCTCCGCTCCCTAAGAAACGCAAAAGTTTCTCTACTTAAAAAAAAAGGAAAAAGAATAATAATGAAGGCTTATCAGCCGAGGCAGTTATACAAGCAATGGTGGGTTAGGAGAAAGTAACTATTCATATGTAACTCTTTTTTGTTTCTGTATTGGAAAGTTTTGAATCTTCTGAGGTTTTCCAACAGGTTTTAGTCCTTGGACTAGGCCAATTTTTAATTCTAGGATTTATGCATCTTTTCATAAAATAATTGGTGTCTTAATTTACAGCAAATTCTGCTGGCACTGCTTATCTTTTAAAGTTTATTTTTCCTTTTTTTTCCTCTATGGAACCATTGTCTTGGTGATCCAGAAATAGCCCATTAGCTTCTGTCACAGCAGGGGGGGTTGTGTTTTGTTGTCCTTGTTGTTTGTGTTTAACTTCATTAGCCTCAGAGTTAATGGATGGAAGCAGCAAGATCTGTTCTGTGTTTCAGTACAACGGCGTGTGCTTGCAAGGCCCCAGTGGCGTTCCTGGACGGGATGGAAACCCGGGAGCCAACGGGATCCCCGGGACACCTGGGATCCCAGGACGGGACGGGCTGAAGGGCGAGAAGGGCGAGTGCATGCGCGAGAGCATCGAGGAGTCCTGGACGCCCAACTTCAAGCAGTGTTCGTGGAGTGCACTTAATTATGGCATCGATCTTGGGAAGATCGCAGTAAGTTAGCTTTGCCTAGGATGCTGCACTTCACCACGCACAGCAGGCTCTATGAGCTGCGTAGCACCAATCGTACAGATTTCTTACCGGAGCCTTTTTCTACATGTAAAAGGGTGAACTTCTCCAAGGTTTAGCTACTTTGGATTCGTCACAGCTGTGTTTCACAGCTATGGGCCCACTTCACTGCTGTAATAGTATTTCAAAAGAATGATGTGGCTGGTGTAAGAGTATATTTAGAAGGCGGCTGAAAGTCACACTACCAAAAAAGTACCTCCAGCTTGCCCAAAACAGGGCAAGGTTTTTACCATTTCAAGCATAAGGAGCAGGAGAGATGTACCTCTTCAATCTGTTAATTGTGCCCGTCTTTATAACTCCTGCTTCAAAACAGTTGTTCACTGAAACCCAGCTGCAGGATGCTACTGCAAAGCAGATCAGCATTGCTTAGGAGCAGCATTACCAAGTGTTACCCAGACTAACCCAGTCTGTCCTCCACAGCAGCCCCGGGTGTAAAACTTTCAAATACAATGGTGCAAGCCTAGAAGAGGGGAAGAAATCCCAGCTCAATCCCAGCTATGAAGCAATGCCCAGATTGGTTGGAGTAATTTAACTGCTATTGCTATGGCTACAGTGAGAATCAACTTTTTTGAGTAGACATTTCTCACTGTCTTCTACTTGCAGAACTGTCCCTAGCTTCCCCCCCCAGCCCCCACCCCCGATATCCAGCATTTTGAAGACAGAATAGCAACCTCTTAAAAACCAGAAAATGTTTCTTTTTCAGTTGTGGAGCTTTTATCAGGGTTTAAGTCTCTTGCAAATCTAATAATCATTGTTAAATCCAGGATTTCTGGTAACAGAGACAGAAATTATACTGTCCTCTCATGCAAGGACTTAAGTGCAGCTTTCAGGCAGCTCATACACCTTTATGTAAACCCCAGAAGGTAACTAGGTTACCAACTTAACAATAGGTATTATCTAAATAAAGTTAAGAATTTCCATAATCCCCCTTCTTCATTACCATCTATGAGGTGCTGTTTCTGATTTGCATCTTTGCACTGTATGGTATTTGCCAGGGTCTACTTTTTTCTTTTCTTTTTTTTTTTTCAGAAGGAAGGAACTAAAGAGAATAGCCAAAACATTCTGAAATAAATATATTTCTAAATGTATTTCCTAAATATATAGAAAATAAATAGGTTCAAAACCATAAGTTGCTGCCAAAGCATTTTTGTCTCCTCTTAGGAATGTACGTTTACAAAGATGCGTTCGAACAGTGCTCTCCGCGTTCTCTTCAGTGGATCGCTTCGGCTAAAATGCAAAAATGCCTGTTGTCAGCGCTGGTACTTTACTTTTAATGGAGCAGAATGTGCTGGGCCACTTCCTATTGAAGCCATAATATATTTAGATCAAGGAAGCCCAGAGCTGAATTCTACTATTAATATACACCGAACTTCTTCAGGTATGTATGCCGAGACCGCATGAACTGAGATGGAGTAGAAGCCAGGAGCAAATCAAGTTACCAAATGCAGAGAGTACAGTCTGCCTTAGAAAGTCAAAAGACTGAAAGAGGAGGCAGAAGAGCAGCCAGCTAACTAACACTTGTTCTCTTACTCTGCTGCTGTCTTACAGTTGACTATCAATACTAACATAATTATTTATTAAGTGGTACTTTATTACTGTGGTATTTTTCATGGTACTTATATCCTGCAATTTAGAAATGGAAGAGATTTCTATCCAGACAGTTCTACTGAGCCCTGCTACAATGTGAATACAGAGACATTCTGTGCTGTATTAGCATATGGAGAAACTGCCTTACTGCCAAGTAGACAGTGTCATCCTGGCTTAAAATATTGATATTTGCACGTTATCTGTGCATAAAGTGAGACTTATTCCTCTTGGAATTTCTACTGTAATTCCAGGTGGGGCACAAAAGTACCTCTAAAGTGAAGTATCTAGGAACAATTATTCAACTGCTAAGCAAAAGGCAAATTAGTGAAGTCATTCAACATAAAAGAAGGTGACAGTAGGAAATGGAGACTAACATCAAGTCCATACTCTTTCTCCAACTTCCTCTACAGCTATGATGGGGGTTTTTTTATCAAGGGGTAGGACCCACCTGTCTTCATTAACCCACCTCCAACTAGTGGTGCTAGTGGGGAAAAAAAAAGGGGGGGCAACAGAAGTGGAACTTTATACAGTGAATTAGGAGTGGAAAAGATGACCAGGTGACAATCACCTTTGCAGGGCTTAGCTGTGGAAGCCAGGTATGGCTGTGTCCCCGCCCCCCCTCCCCATCACTGCTAAAAAGATGGCTGGATGGGACCAAAGCCATATCCCAGCTACCAGTTTGTAAACGTGGACATTTAAAGAAGCAGGTATACCTCCCATTTAGCCACACCGTGGATTGTGATCTGCTTCAGGTACTGCAACAGATGTCAAGAAGCAACATGGATCAAGGCAGTGCATGACTCCGTAAACTATGTTGCCACATGTCTAAGTAATAGTTTTTATTTCTAAAAATGCTAGTCAGGTTTAACTAAATAGCATGAGCTTACAATGAACTGCTGCTCTTAACTACTTGTGTCCACCTTCAGTTGTGAAATAAGTGATTGTGTCTGCTGAGGTAACCTGATTTTTGTCTTTAACCAGTGGAAGGTCTGTGTGAAGGGATCAATGCTGGCTTGGTGGATATTGCCATCTGGGTTGGGACTTGCTCAGATTATCCACGGGGAGATGCTTCTACTGGATGGAATTCAGTCTCCCGAATCATCATTGAAGAACTGCCAAAATAACTTTCCCTCCATTTTTATAATCGCTCCCTTTTTATTTTGTACAATTTTCTTCAGAATTTATTTCTATAGAGTTGGATGCAAGTATTTGACTGAAAGGCACCAAACTCTTGCATCTGTAGTCTTTGTGTAGCCTTTTTTTGCACATTGCAGAGGCTTTTTATAATAATCATTTTAGAGTATATATATCAAAACCAAGTTCATTAACTTTTTTAATTCCTTGTTTGATGTATGAAAATATACCACCACCATTTTACTTTTTGTATCAAATAAATAAGACCTTTTAAGAAAAAAAAAAAAATCCAGGCTATTTCATTGATCATCCAACTACTTAAGGTATTTTACATGGTGTTATGATACCCAATTAATTTTTTTAGAAGACTTCATAGAATGTTCTAAGAAAGTAAACTCATGTCTTGGCTTTAGCCTTCAGAAAACATGTAAATTCTACTACCGTAAACCTGACTAACAGAATAGGATGCTCTGCTGTTGCAGTCTAAAGTCTCTCAACAAGTTCCTGCTGACTTAACTGATGATGTGACCTAGATGATGTGGTAAGAACTAAATACCTCGTTCTGAATAACTAAGTAAAAATAGACTATCTAAGCTCTCTCTTTTGCTTTAACTCTTTCACTTCTTGAGAGACAGGATTTAAGTATAAACATCTATTATTGGTCTCAACTAGATTTAGCCTTTCAGATATATACAAAGACTTTGGTGTTAATTAAAAGCTAGACATATTAAATAGTTTGGAAGATATAGAAATAAGGCAGGTGAAAATGCCTTGGCTTTCAAAAAGTGTACTGGTAAAGTGAAAGAATGATGTGACAGTCGACTGCAGCCTCCAGACCGGACAAGTGACAACACTGATCATGCCAGCACAGCATTAGCATCAGTGTTTTAAGTATTTTCTTCCAAATGCAACAAGTGATATACTCATATATTTTAAAAAATTGGACAGATTCTAAAGGGAAACAATAATCATGTTTATATTACAAAAATCAATTCTACATTAATGAAATTAAAAAAAAAAACCAAACAGGAAAAAGCATGTACAACATGCAGGAATCTACAATTGTCCCAGAAATTGAAAAAACATTATCTGAGATAAGGAATTTCAGCTATTGAGGATTAAATCTCACCTTTTCTTCTGAACAGGTTATAAGATTTTCCCCAGGCATTTCTCAAAGTAGTAGCTCTTATCTGCAGCTTTTGTTAAGAATGCTAGAGGAACTCACCTGCAGCTAGGAGAGCATTCAGGGTTTCCCAAATGCAAGCTTATGTGTGATACTGCTGCAAGCCAGCAAATCATACAGCTAGTATTTTGTCTCTGAAGAAGTGTACTGTTTTCATTGGCTTGGACGATGGGTTTTAAGGTATCTGAACACAAACAAGTTACTATGAGCTAAGCTCTGGTGTGAATTTACAAAATGTCAGTTAACATACAGTAACTGATTGTGTACATGCTTGTAGCCTGTCTTTGCATTTATCCTGGAGCATGAGCAAGCTGTTCTGGGCCCAGAGCACCCTAATCCAGGGTAGTAAGTGCACAACTTTTATTCTTAAGATTTATTCATACATCTTCAGAATATTTTTTGGACCCTTGGGTAGCAGAGTTAACTCAGTGGTCCATTAAATTCGTTCTGCATAATGTGCATAGAAAACACACAAAACCAAGTAAACACCCTCCAAAGGCAGAAGAAGTTAATAGCTGTTAGGGATCTATGCAGTAATCTGTATGGTAAACTTCCAGTAAATTTCATCTTCAGCTAAATACACATGGAAACTTTCATAATAAAAACCAAAGCCAGCCATAATGGCTACATGCCCTTTTCAGATGAGATTATCAACTGCATCAGTACAGGGGATGGGATCAGGGAGGAGAAAGTGTAAATCATTAATAAATTTAAGTATACACAAAATGTGGTATGTGACAATAGTATCAGCAGAAACAAGCAAGTGGATTGCTGAATTAAGATTCAAAATATCGAGCAGTTTCTGTAGTCTTCTAGATTTTAACTTAAAATTGAAGCCAATTCCCTAATCTGTTAGATTTTTATTAAAAAACCCCTTATTTCTGCTTTAGGTTAGTCTTCTGTTAAACAGGAAGCTTCTCTAAGTGATTATTCAGGTGTTTTGCTGAATAGTATTCTCAGCTCCTTACAAAACTTGACTATTTCCCCCTACCTGTTGAATAATCTTTGCTAATTTACTTCTTCCTTAGTTAAGTGATACTTTCTAGATACTTAATACCTTCTTACTAACAGCAGAAGGCAGATGTTATAGCCAGCAATGTGTTTTCTTAAAGAAGAACTAAAAAAATAAAACAAACCCAGATCTCTAAAAGTACATATCCTTGACAGCAATTATTGGCATGCAAATAAACATCATTACTATACAAATTTACTGAGAAGTATTGTAATTTAGTTTATCACTAAGTTAGCAATCAATATATTCTTACAGTCCTGTCCTTAGACCAAATCAGAAGACATTAATGGATCATTCTGGTTTTTTTTAAAGGAAGTCCTGTGCACAATACTTTTTAGACTACTTATGGGTTGGTTTCTTTTTCCCCAGAGAATATTATTGAAAATAAGCATGGTCATATTTGTTCTTACAGTGCGTTGAAAACTGCATCATTATGGGATTACTAGACCCCCACCCCCACCCATTTTTAAAATGTAAGCCTACTTTCAAAAATGCATTTACTTAGTAATATTTGGTCAGATGTATCAGTAATGGAGACAGAATCTCGCTCAGAGAGAGCGAGCGGGCAGGGAACAGAAAGAAAAAGCATTAAGTAAGTGGCCAGCGATGCACACAACATACACTTTGGTCTGGTGCTAAAAGCAAGCCAAAACCACAATGTCTGTCCTGGTATGAGACAAGAACTAGGTTTCATCAGATTGGCAATTATTCAAACCCAAGAACAGACAGCTGTTTTACAAAACAATTTGAGTTTCCAAACTGCACCCCACTGAGGCAGCATTTTTGTGTTGGATGAGCAGTGGAATTTGGAGCATTCCATATGCTAAAATCTGACAAATAACACAGAGGTGGATTCAGAAGACATTGCTGTAAACAACTACATACATAACTTTCTTCATGAGACTCAGATAAAGATTTAAGAAAGTTTTGACAGACTCCAGAGTTGCTTTTATATGAAGTTTTCCACTTCTGTAGGAACAGAATCTGACCAACTGTTACCTTGAGACTTGTCAAAACAGATTAGTCCGTTATTCCAGGCAGGCCAGGATGAACTGAATTGCTGCACAGCTGCCTTCACCCAGTCACAGTGCTATTATTTCACAGTTGCAGAGACATCTGTTTCAAGCAGACACAGCTGATTCAGAGAGGAGGCAGCAATGGAGGAACACTCAGCAGAAGAGATGTTGGCAGGGTTTTACTATCTCCAGGTTCTTTCCTCAAAATACTAGATCAATTCATAGCGTCAGAGAAGACTGCTGAACTAAATCTCTCCAAGATCATAAATATAAAAAATAAAGGATAGATTCCTTATGAACACAAGCTCATACATTTAATTATTTTCTTTTCTAAAACCAAGTAAAAAACCAGACACATTCTCATAAACGACAAAGGTAATACTGCAGGCAGGAGTCACTCTGATCACGTTGGGGATAATTCCTTTGTAAAATCCATGAATTCCTTCTTTCCTTTAAAGACACAGAAAAACATTTACTTTTAGTTAATGTCTTTTAATAGAAATCAGACATAAAACAAAGCCTGGCATTTTTCTTCTTGTGCGCTCACTGAGAGAGGTGCTTCAGGTTAGGAATAAAAATTTCAGAATAATTTCTTACTGTAGTGGTTAAAGAGCCACATTATATCAAATATTAACCCACCATTTTCTCTTCTGAACATATGATAGTGTTCTGTACATCAGCTATTTAGCCTAGGGTTTGGGTGGGTTTTTCTGTGGTTTTTTTTTTGTATTGTCTGAGTAGGAGGCAACTTACTATCTTTCTTCATGACACAGTAACAGATTAAAATAACTTAAAATTTCTGCAGCCTGTTCCAAAAAGCATTTACATATTTAATCTCACTGAAGCCAGCAGGGCTGAAAGGCTTGGTGGTTTTGGGTCATGTAACAGCAAGTGAGCTGAGGGTCAACATAACTAAGGAAAGTAAGCGCCTCCTCCAGAATTTTGATTCCAATGGCCAATAAATGAGGATCTAACCTCCCCCAGTTTGAATCAGAGTATTCATGTCAGGGCTGTTAAAAAGTTTCAAAGACTTTTAATCTCAGCTCCCTGTTTTCCAGCTTCACAGAGGCCTACGACACCTGGAGCGATGAGAACAGTTAACACAGATCCTGGAAAGTGCTTGGGTGTGGTTTACACTACCCTCCCTAGGGCTCTAGGTTGCATTTGTTTCATAATGAGTACAGTAGTGGCCCCAGAATAGCTGTATACATTCACACTTTTCAGAACTAATAAGCCTTCCTATAGACTGTGGCACTGAGACATCAGAGCTATTTTCCTTTGAATTGGCTTCAGTCAAAATGGTTGTACTGCCTCTCAGCCAGGGGTGGTCCTGGAACAACACAGCCTCATTCACCCATTCAGGTGGCACCTCTTCACACCCCAGGAGTTAGCTGACTCCACTCACATCTCTAGCAATATGCTGCAACCCAGAAACATTGTCCAAAGCAAGATTAATATTGGTTGCATGCTGCAAAGGTGGCCAACCTTAGTAACTACAGAGTTCTGTGTGAGAACTCTCACATGCCCTGTGGAGCAGAGGGAAGAGAGTTTGTGAAAAGATATGCATACGTGTGAGGTAACAGTTCTCTAAAGGTTCTGCGGGCAGCTGGGACTAGACTACAAATGCTGTCAGGCCCCCGGGTAACCCAGGGACATCACTATAAACAGCTCTGGCTAGCTCACTTCCTCCTGCCAGGAAGTTGGATTAGCCACAACTCCCAGCAGCACAACACTCCTGTCATATGTGATAATGTAAAGCAGTTCAAGTGACACTTCATTGTTTAAGAGCCCCAAAACAGCCAACTCAACGTTATTTTTTTAACCTGTAAGTGAAATTTGCTGGGGAAGAGAGAAAGGAGACAGAATAAACAACAGCAGCCTGCAGCCCAGCATTGACCCTCTCCTATCTCCTTCTTTGTCCTTAGATTACTGCTATTAGTGGCATCTTGCACAAAATGACTTTCTACAGCTAACATTTTGTTTGCTCTGAGCTGCACTGGTTCTGCAAGTCAGCATGGAAGCCAGTAAACATAGTTCTGATTCTGTAAAACTCACTTTCCGAGACATAAGCTTTTGATTCTGCATGCCTACCTCCATGTCCTGCGGATCACATCAAACACACCAGAATATGTATTATGCTGATCTTGAAGACGAGCTCGCACAACTTGATAGGGATATGTTGCTGACACAGCGAATATTTTGGATACAGCTGCCATTGTTATGTATTCCACAGTGTTCTAGAAGCAACAAAATTACCAGGCTTGCCTTAAGTATGGTTTAAATTAGCCAATTTCCCAAAATCTTACTTGATTTTTAAATGTTGAACTAAATACTGTAGATTTTCCCCCCTTACGATACACACATTTAAAAAAATGGCGACATATACTACATACAGTGCTACGAATAATTAATTGTAAAACATGTGTTGTGCCCTCTCATTCCCATTAAGTGAAACACTTCTTCCAAAAGTAACTACCTTTGCCCAACTTGCACCTGACTAGTTTTCCATGGAAGTGTTTAAGACCACCACCTATGGTTCCACAAAGAAAGAAAAAAAACCCATTCCTCCCTCTAAAATTCTCAGAACACTTGCCAAAATAAGAAGTTGGTTTCCCTACAGGAAAACAGCCCTAACCAGTTGCTTGTTCCTGAAAAGTGAAAAAGTATTATTTCCTTCTATATATTCTACATTCCAATTAATGTATCAATACTTTGTACATTTGGCTGTTCTATGACCTAGACAAATGGAATAAATTTCTGCTTATTCACATACACACCACATTTTCATTCTCAAGAATCATACCAATTTTGTATCTGATGCTCTGTTTCTATACTTGTTGTATCTCAGTTTCAGTTCCTCATATGCCATGAACTGAAGTGCTCCATGTGAAGTTCCAAACAGACCAGGCACAAATCCCTAAAAAAAAGGAATAAAACAAGGTTAAACAGCAATGGACAAAAACTATACAACTTGACAGAGCTCAGCTTACACACATACCTATTTCCTCCATTACTTTACAAATTGTGACTGCACAACTGTCACTGTGCAGTAGGACTCAAAGCTGATTCTGGGTTGGTTATTCTTAATGGCAGGCATCACACAAAAGTGTAATATATGTTACTTTTCTCTAAATGACACGCAGGCTAAAGACACATAATGAGTGAGCAAGATGAAACAAGTGGCCTAGGGACTCCACCTCACAGAGCACAAGCACAGGTCTTAAGAAACTGGTAACGTGGATCAGGATCGTTAAGAATACAAATCAAGCTGCAGTCTTGCAAATGTGCTGCTCAGTGCCTGCCCCTTTCCAGGGACTGGCACTACCCTGTTCAGTTCCCACCTCAGACTGGTAAGGCAATGACAGAAGCTAGTGTCTCAGTGAGGAGGGCCATGAGGAGTAGAGGTACGAAAAACCTCTTGTGATCAAGTCTCGGAGATAGATATGTACACGTGTGCATGTGTGCGTATATATAAATGTGTATCTATGATATAGATACACATTTCTGTATAAAAAAAAGTGTGTGTATATATAAAATCATAGAATCATTTAGGTTGGAAAAGACCTTTAAGATCAAGTCCAACCATAAACCTAACACTGCCAAGTCCACCACTAAACCATGTCCCTAAATGCCACGACTACACATCTTTTAAATACCTCCAGGGATGATGACTCAACCACTTCCCTGGGCAGCCTGTTCCAGTGCTTGACAACCCTTTCAGTGAAGAAATTTTTCCTAATATCCAATCTAAACCTCCCCTGGTGCAACCTGAGGCCATTTCCTCTTGTCCTATCGCTTGTTACTTGGGAGAAGAGACCCACACCCACCTCGCTACAACCTCCTTTCAGGTAGTTGTAGAAAGCTCAGGTGTCCCCTCAGCCTCCTTTTCTCCAGACTGAACAACCCCAGTTGCCTCAGCTGCTCCTGAGGGAGCTGGTCATGAATTAATCATAGGTCTTGTTCTCTAGACCCTTCACCAGCTTTGTTGCCCATCTTTGGACATGCTCCAGCACCTCGATGTCCTTCACGCGCACACACACACACACACACTTGCACAGTGGAAAGTTGAAGGGCACAGAAGGAAAGCTAACTCATACAAGGACTTATGGATGATTTACATTAAAGAAAGAAATCTAAGATTTGGATCAGTTTGAGTGCATCCCTCACTCTGCTCAGAGCACATCCCAAGGCAGCCCAGCAGAGGTGACCAAAGGTGTAACAAAGCAGTCTGGGAAATGTTCCCCATTTGTAAGAGGCAGTAATGGACAGTAAAGAGTATAATATGAAAATATACAGAGATGTTTTGTTTCAAAAAGTTGAAAGGAAGGGGGAAACCAGGTATTTTCTGAAGTGTCTCTACAAGAAAGTAAAGGCCAGAGTTCCTTCAGGAGCAGGACTAGCTCAGCAGAAAATGAGCCAACAGCTGCACGGGTTCTGAGATGCACTAACTCTCTTTTTGAAGAGTTAGTCACTTACACTGGAAAAATACAAATAAATGGGGAATTAATCATCTTGGCCAAAAATTACTTAAGGGAGCCAAAAGCTTGCTGAAAACTGTTGCAAAGGGACAATTATAATGGAGTAAGTGATCAAAGTGTTGGTAAAAGGACTCAAAGAACCAAAACCTGTTTGATACCAGTATTTTAGGGAAAATTTATCTTATTTCCCATGATTCATTCAGGTGAGACAGAGGAATTAAAAGATGCGTCCAGACACAAAACTCTGTATTAGGCTAAATCGGAAGCCCAGAATGTTGAATAAAGACTTATCAATCAGTATACTACTAAGAGCCTGGAGAAGGAGAAGAAAAAGAGAAGGGATCCTGGTAGGAGTCCACTGGAATAGTATAACAGGACAAAATGATAAATTACTTCATAAACTCCTAAGTTGCAGCAAAAAAAAAACCCCAAACCCTAAAACAACAGCAGGCATAAAAATTGCACAGAGCTTCTACCACTTCAGAGATTAGCTCGCTGCATGCTATAGATTTCTTAAGTTTACAATATTACAGCCATTCAGGAAGTGATTTTTAGGATCTCTCTGATAAATGAGGATGAATTTCTTCTCACAGTAGAAAATAATGGTCATGAACTATCAGTGACCATGAACTAACAAAATGCATTAAGGGCTAGATAAAGTCCCAGAAAAAACACTTCTCCAAATGAGAACAAGTAATTAAACCAAACATCTGTATTTCCTCAACTGTGAGCATAATCACAGAATTTGCGAAGTTTGAAGCCAAGGGGCCACAAAACAGGGAAAAGGACAACTCTGGTTTTCAGAAATCCTGGATCAGAAGAAAATTAACCAGTAGTATAAAAACAGAAGAGGAGGAAAAAAGAAAAACTAAATTATCAAAAATATCAAAGAATAAATATCTGGGTCAGAAGAACAAAGAACGGTATAAAATTTATGTATAGTGATAGCAGGGAAAATCTTCACAAATATTTACCCATGATTAGACAGTAAAAGCATTAGAAGACAAAGTAAGTAATTGTTCTCTACTTGGAAAAAATTAGAATGATGTATTTATGTCATAGGAGAATGAGGCAATATTTTCCCCACCAACAAAAGAAGAATGTTAAACAACATTTAAGAGTGCTAAACTTTTAAATTTAAGCCAGCAGATTTGGATAGCTTGCACCCAAGAGTCCTAAAGCATCCACTGATGATACTTGCTAAATGAGTACCAGCACGCTCTAAGTCTTGTGCTCATGCGGAAAACTTCCAAAGACTGAAGGACTTTTAATGTTGAGCCAATATTAAAAAATGCAAGAAGAGAGTGAAGCAACTGTCAGCCAATGCGCCTCAGTAAAATAAGAGCTGACCCAGGCTTCTATTGATCATACAAAACAATGTGTTCTTATGGAAAAATGTTTCAAAGCAAATCCGGTTTCTTCCTCAGCCAAGATATTTCATTACTGTGAAGTCTGCAAAAGATATTCTTACTCTATTTTCTTATTCTTACAATTTTACACAAAAATCTTTCTTGCCTCAAAATTTGATAGAATTTCATATTTATTTTTCATATATAATGAGACTGTGAAGATCAATTTTAAAATCATTTCACTTTATGTACTTCTTATTTTTTACTCTAATATTCTAAATGTATCTTTGGAAGATTTTTGCCACGAGGGCTTGACAGCAGAAATGGTTGCTCAAAGAAGTCCTGTTTGAATTCTCTTTTGGAGGATTAGAGCAGTAGGCAGAATTAAATATATCATTAGAAATTTAAATGGCAAAGCATGTAATTCTGACCAGTAGACAGTGGGAAGAAAATTGTATTTAAAAATTGACTTAAACAGCTGTTAAGTGCCGAGGATCCAAGACAAGACAAAAAGGTCCCGTTGGTTAGTGTTTCAAAGGTTGCCCATCACAATGAAAAGGAACATAAGCAAGTATATATAGTGGAAAGCCTGCACTTCTCAGTAAAGTAAGGAAAAAGGTTCATTTGGTGATGGGGTACTCACATCGCTGCCTGAAGCGTTTGAAAGCGCTCACGCCAGAGCAGCCTCTGCTATATGTTTCAAAAGAATGCCACAGATTCCCCTTGTAATGTTTAGTGTTGTCTTCAGTTGGGTTCTCAGTGTGCCAAAGACCAGCAGTATCAGAGTGGTCTGCTCTGACAACTTACACAGAAAGACACTGGAAATATGCCATTATCTCCCTATGCCTCCTGATTCCTTCATGGTGAAAAATGATACCATCTTTTACGTGAAAGTTACTTACCCTTCTGTCTCTCTGTAGAACCTGGCACTAAAGTTAAAATCAAGATGGGCAAATCTCAGTGGATTTTGCTACATACAAGTACAAAGACCTAGAAAGTCACTTAGCTTACAAGCTTCACATTTGCAAGAAGCAGCAAAATAGCATAAGCAAAAGCATAGCAAAATAAAGAGAGGTAAGTGCCTGAGACATTAATGGACTGGAAAAAATACTTTATCCTCAGAGTATAGAATCTTGCCTACCAAAGGTGAAATGACAATACAGAAGTGTCCAAAATATCTATTTCACTTGGTAATGAGTACACATTACTGCTAGGATTTTTTTGTTGTTGTTAGCATACTGCATTATTATTCTCAGTCTTGATAAGACTGTATTTTCCTTTAATCTCCTTAAATTTTCTGCACTTCCTCTTTATTTTACTGTTGTCTATTAAGGATTGCTCTATTTCTAATTCCTGCTTCTACATCACTGCTGAAAGAGAACAAAACTGAAAATAGAAATACAGAAGCATGGAGGCCAGGAAGAACGTTAGTTGCATTCTTGATTGATGTTTTAGTAGTCAATCACTCTAGACTAGACATCTAACAGTTTCCCAAGAGCTCAGAGATATTTTATGTTTTTCTGAAAGTGCCAACTCCTACAACCTTATGATTATTTTATGATGTTTGGTCTCTCCTGCCTTACGCTTGACAAGAAACTTATAGCACTCTTAACATGGAGATGGCTGCATGACATTCAACTTCATGGCAAAGTAATTTTTAGAGCTCAGACCTCCAACAGATCTATAGGCACGTTCAAATTACATAACCCCAAGCTGTTTTTTCCTCAGCCTGGTGTGCAGTAGAACAGCTCTGTCCCCAGTCATCTGGGGGATGGAGGCCAAAGGACAAAGCCTAATGGATGGAGGGTGGGGAAGATCACTGATGATGACTACTGGGATAATTAGTGCAAGAAAGGCTCCTGTCTTTTCAAAACCAGGCCAAGTTCAAGAAGAACAATTTACTGAGGAACCCAACTTCAGATGAACTATAGGTTAATGAACAATACCCAACAGAGCTAATAAAGACAGCTTTGATCCCTGCTAGAAAGATCGATGCATCCTGACATTACTAGTCTTGTCTGAAAGGAATTGTTCAGACCAGTGCATCTTGTGCAACAGAGAGCAAGACACAGAGTTGCTTGGACAGAAATACCATTCTTTAGAAGACTAATCTCAAATTAATCAGAATGAAACTACTTCCAGATTTTATTTCCAATTTGTGGTGGTATTCTCTGAGATCCCCTTATTTGCTATAAGGAACTCTATCTGAAATTAAGATTATGGGGAAAAAGAAGACATTCATGTGCACTACAGCTCCTGCAATTCAGGGCAATTAACAAAACTTCAGCCGTCAAATTTCAAATAAAGCAAGAAAGAGAAAAAATGAAGACTCCCCCAAAACCAGAAAATGGAGGAAGGCTAAAGTATGGACACATCAAAGAGCCACCTGAAGAGGTGCCTTCTTCCCCAGTATAAATGAGGTTGAGAGAATCCTGACATCAAATGAAAGTTGCTCAGTGTGCATAGTTATGTAGGTCACTCAGGACCTATCTAGGTCACCTTCTCTGCAGATTTAAGTAATTTGCTCTTTCAAAGGAAGTACCTGGTTTAGTTTCCCGCTTGCAGATTAACACTACAAAGAAGTGTCTAGCGCCAAAGGCAACACATGCTACATGCACGAATAATCTGAACAGTAACTCAATGGAAGGACATCTTAAACCCTCAGAAATTTGAACTTATCTACATGGGTCACAGCAGACATCCAGGCAGGCATATCAGAAATACTGACAATTTCAATTTAGGAATAAGTAAGGTGCCTTGCTCCTAGTGTCAGAATTTGGCATTCATTGGTATGTGGTGTACTAGTCTTTCAACATAGGAAGGATTATATTTTTCGCTGTAAGTAAAAGAAGTTAATGTTCAGTAATCAGGACAATTCCTAAGAGATAGTGTTCTTGTTCTATAGCATTACTTGCAGAAGAGCCAGACTGAACTAAAATAGGTTTCTTCACACCTTCCAGGCACTGATGAATGCATCTTCATGTCATGGCCTGAAGGAAGGAGGCGGCAAAAAGTCCAAATCCAGTTGCCATCTGTTTCCTTAAATTAAAGGGAATAAAAAACCCCCACACACGCAGACCATATTTAGAAGTCTGCAGATTTTATGGATCTAGAGATGACAGATTACAGACCTCAATAACCAGAGGGCAAATGAGCAGTTGTGAAACCGTCCATTGTGGAGGAAAAAAATTAGCAACTACTTTAG
The DNA here is from genome assembly GCF_000737465.1 of Haliaeetus leucocephalus. Taxonomy (NCBI): domain Eukaryota; kingdom Metazoa; phylum Chordata; class Aves; order Accipitriformes; family Accipitridae; genus Haliaeetus; species Haliaeetus leucocephalus. The sequence goes on along the minus strand of NW_010972991.1, from coordinate 16,727,228 downwards.
TCATACGTTACGTTCCACAAGATGTCAGAAAGAGAGAGATAAGGGATGAAATGGAAGAAAGCACTAGCAGCAAGATAGATTACACTATTGCTGCCCTCCTTATGCAAATTTTAATTATAAAAAGACTCCAAAAAATTAAAAAGCAGCTTGTAGTTTACTCTTATTTCAGCATTATCACCCAATAAGAGATGGCTTAGCCGTAAAGGTTACACTCTGTTCTTCAGTGATTTCCTACATTTCAACAGTATAATAGCTTTCTTCTGACTAAGCCTTTTTGCTGCAGTTCTTCAGTGGGAAAGAACTCTCACAAAATAAAAGTAAGTGAGCTAATATAAAAAATTACTTGCTCTTTTTTTTTTTGTAGACGAGTATTTACAAGTCTCACCATGCTACTGAGTGACGCCAGTGAATCCTGGAATTTTTCTTAAATTTTATTACCTTATATAAGCCACGTATACCCTCTGTCTTGTATATCTTTATAAGAGCGTCAAACATTCCTCTGTATTGCCGCTTTGATGGATCAACACCAGCGTTATATTGTAGCACAAGTCGCGTCTTCGTTACCCATATTGGGTTTGTAATAGAGAGCGTCATGGCTCCTGAGAACAGATAGAAGTTAGACTGATTGTTATGCCAAATCCAAAGCTTGTCCCAGTTTGTTCAGTCCAATGTAACACAGGCTTCTACAATGACAACACTACTTATCCTACAAGAGCACTTATATTACTTAAAACAGGCAAAGTTTATGCCCACCATTGTTGCCCCTCTCTGCCTTCAAAGCTCACAATCAAGTCCAACCTACTCCTGCTGGGGGTACTTCTGTAGAGCATACAGCTTTATGAATATTCCTAGTACATCCCCCCTTTTCTTCACCTTTCCACAGTTAGTAGTGTAATCTGTAGTAGATAGGAATCATCAGTAACTTCTTAATGTACTCCTGATTATCTGAGTTATTCTTTGGGTACATAATTGTTCAAAATTTAATGGACACCTCAGTCATGAGAAATTTGCTTAATCATTGATGGGTTTATAGAAACAACCTGTTATAGCTTTATAGGTTATTGAAAATACAGTTCTAAAATAACCCATTACTATTTTTCACATCAAACAATATGCCTTGTATTTCAACATTAAATGAATGCTCCAACATCCTAATAAAAAGTCTTCTCAATTGCCTAGATTAAATGCAATACAGAAGCATGTACAAGAACATATGTTAGAAACAACATATTAAAAGTCCTGCTGATAGAAGTTGTATTTTTATTTTGAATCTTTAGTTTCTAAGAAAACTTGGACCATAGATAAAGACTTTCAAAGACCAATGACCAATTCACTTATTCTATTAACTTCAATAGTCCTTCTCTTTTCCAGGTCTAAGTGTTAAACATTTAACAAGTTAACAAGCTGATGTCAGCAGATTTATATAGTTATATTTTGGGACTCAATATAGTACTAAATATGGAAAATGCTTATACACAATGAAAACAAGGTCGAAAGGTATTTTGACAACTGCTGTTTCTGAGCAAAACTGAAGACACCACAGTGATCCATCTAGTCATCTTAGACATCATTAACTTATTTACAGACAATAAATGATTGCATTTGGACTTGAACACTTACACTTGCCACCTCTAAGAAAAAGCAGTACTGACACACAAAAGCAGGGAGCAACATATGGAAAGGCTAGAAGCAAACATTAATCTTCTTTGCATTTAAACTCACCAGCCTCTGCAGCTGACACTAGGTGTTCGGTTGCACTGAGACTTTCCAGCTTCCCTTCCTTCTTGTAAGCTTTAATGGCATTGTAACTGGAAAATGTAAAATATATTTTGGTAAAGGTGGAAACAAACCTTCATCACTAAAAACCAAACCCAAAACAACAAAACACCTCACTTAAGATCGTGGAAAACAGTAGGTGGTACACAGCCTTTGAAAACAGGTATCTAAGCAAACTACCTTTGTTTAGCTGATTAACTGAGCAGTTGGCTTGTTAAAGTGAACTATGGTAATACATATTTAAATTGATAAAGTATTACTGTCACTATCAATGGGACTGCATCATGAAACAGCTACCAGATCTCAGGAATTAACTTCTAAAAGAAACCTATTAGACAGCCTCCTTTTTATTGAGAGCAACAGTAACAGGTATCTATCTTCTGGCTCAGAAATACACTGACTCTCTTCTCTTGATCCAGTTTCCAGTCTTTGTGGATTAAGAAACTGTCAACAGGAGCTGAAATGTCAACAGGAACCTATAGCAAAGCTTCAAGACTGAAGTACAACAATAACAGAGTCTAGACAACTGACAAGTGAGGTTTGCACAGGCATACCAACTATTCCCTAAAGTGTTTCAGTTAATAGGGATCAGCAGTAAATCAGGTCGGTTACATAGCTAATAAAACAGAAAAGATTGAGTGTTAAAAAATGGGCTTTATGAGCAAAGCCCATCAACTCATAAAAACAATGAAGGAACTGACTGTCACTAAAATTATTAAAAATCAGTTAAACGTTTAACTTTAGTAGAAAACTTTATCATGTTCTCTAATTCTTAACATGTCAGTTTAGGGTTTTATTTTTCAAGAGGTTTTAAGCACAGTGTATTTGCACTTTTAGAGGAGTCTTCATGAATGATGTCACCATCTCTCAAGTTCCTTAGTATTTTCACAGCATCAAGGGAATGCACTTGACAAAGTAACAGGTCTCTGACTCAAATTGCTTAAATTCTAAAACAGCAAACCATAATAAAGGGTAACAGACCTGGACTTACTAAAAGATTCATAAGTTTATAAGCCACTTAGCACATCTTTATACCCCCCAAAGAAGATGCAGTGTATATCTGAACATTACATTGCACAGGATATGACACGTTTTACAGTTCTACTTACAAGAAAAAGTAAAGTCCCCAGGAAGCCCCCGCTCCCAACATGTTTGGAGTTACCCCTTGATATAAGCCTCGTAGTCCTTCATGCTTCCAGACAGTGGTCATACAGTGGAGAATCCCATTGTATTTTGGCCTCAGCTCCAATCCATCACTTACTACGAAAGAAAGAAATTATACTGAAAAACATTTCAGGAAGCTGAAGTTCAGCTGTGTAAAAGTCACCACAGAAGTACACACAGCCTCCAAAGCAGGTTTCATGTTCATTTGCAGCTTAACTGATCAGCTGTATTTTAAAAGTATTCTTTTAAAAGTATGCAAGAGTTGGGGTTTACAGCTTCGTAAGTCTAGAGTTAAAGAATTAAAAAAACAAAACCAAACAACCCAAAGAAAAGAAAAAGAACTTCTAAGCTCTGCGAGATGAAAGTTCCCATCAATCTGACAAGGCTAAATAAATGCACTGCTGTGCATTTTTGGTGGCCAGCAGCTTTGAATTGAAGTTTTTTTTGTCTCTTCTTTTTAGTACCCCAGCAATTTCACATCATATTTCAAGTAATACATGTGGGGTCTTTGACAACACATTTCTATAAGGAGTTTAGACAAGCCCCAAATAACAACTCTTAAATTCAACCTTCCTCTTTAAAATGTTTTATAAAGGTCTGAATATTTTCAACGGGTCATGTCTTATTGATTCTAGAGTCAGTTTTCACCAGAACACTCAAAGGTTATTTCTGTCAAAAATTCCTGTGTTCTCCTTCTATTCTCATTGAATGGATTTGCAGGAAAACACCAAATGCATACACTTTTCCCACCCAATAACCAAACAGGTGGTTGTCCAAATATTCAGAAAATATCACTGTCAAATAGATAAAACACATGCAAGTTTTTGTTTGACAGACTTCATTTAGAACACAGACGTTCACACACCTTACAGTGGTAACTACTATTCGTCCTACCGTAACAGCAAGAGTCAATTACTGATGACGCGTGTGATAAGGCACATGGTGAGATGACAGGAAGTAACAGACACAAGCTGGAACAGAGGGAATTCTGACCAGAACTTTTTCTCCATCAGAGTGATCAAATACTGGAACAAGTTGCCTGAAGAGGCATCTTTGGAGCTACTCAAAATGCCAGCAGACAAGACTGAGCAATCCGATCTAAGCAGACCTTATCTGAGTAGGGGGTGAACTCCATATATCTCTTCTGACCTAGATTATGATGCCAACACAGTAGCAGCTTTCAAATAGAGACACAAGGCTAGACTGCAATTTTACTGAAAATTAATCTCAAAGTTTTACAGTCAGCGCAGTTTTTGTGTCCCCATCAACATTAATCCTGGTAATCATGAATTTCAGATGTTTTCTTTTCAGTGGCACATTTACTATTCTTTCTTCTTTGAACTTTTATACTGTACTGGGTGTTGTGACAGACTTCAGGGCTAAAGACAAAATGCTTTTTCTGAGCACATTGTGACAAGGCCTCAACACCTTGACAATCACTCAAAACTAGCACACAAATTAGATGCCTATTTTCTCCCTCCTGAATGAGCACTGCTAGAGCTTTTCCAAAGGCCTTTCTGGTTTTTTTTACCATGCTGCCATTAGATCAGATTTATGAACACAGTAAACAACATGGGAAATCAGAGACATGAAGGCAAGTCTGTCTGTCAATGATGCTGCCACGAATCTTCACATGATTTCTGATATCAGCTCTTACTTCCAGGTTGAAGACAAAACAAAGGAATCATTATTTTCAACCCAAACAAGCATATGAAAAGAAGTGACCTCCACAGGTGACTGAACCCAATCTCCTGCTCAAAACAGATCTAATCAGACCAGGCTACTCAGGGACACACCCAGTCAGCTCCTGAATGTTGCCAAGGCTGAAGAGATTACAGCCTCTCTGGGTAACCTCTTCCAGTATTTGACGACTCCCATAATAAAAATCCTTTTTCCTAATAAATAACTGGAATTTTCCATGTTCCTGCTTCTGCCTGTTCCCTCTTGCCCTACGACTATTCACCTTCAAGAAGAATCTGGCTCCAACTTCTCTGTGTCCTCCAGTCACACAGTCATAGACTGCAATAATATCTCCCCTCAGCCTTCTCTTCGTGAGGCCAAACCTATCCTGTTCTGTCAGCCTGTCCTCCTACGTCATGTGCACCAGCCCCTTCACCAGTGTGGTGGCCTCTACTAGAATCACACCAGTATGTCAGTTTGAGCCCCAAACTAGACACAGCACTTCAGACGTAGTCTTACAAGTGCGAAATAGAGAGAAAGGAGCACTTCTGCCAGCTATGCTCTTTGCAATACAGCCCAGGATGTGCCCACAATAGGAAATGCAGGGAAGTGTTTAAATCCAACTTTGCAAGAAGTCTGTTTGGAAATGTAATGCTTTAAATTTTATAAAACTTCCCTGTGATAGTTCACTATTTGTTTTTAAGACCTTCAACAGCCACCTATGCATTTAAGGTAACAATCCACAGATACAGCAAAACGTTTCAATCTCTACAAGAGAGAATATCATAAAAGGGCAACGTGTTTCTCATAATGACGACAAAATCGATAGGGAGAAGCCGACACGGTTCCCTGTGGAAAACCAAACAAGTTGGAGTTTTCTGCAAAACAGTACCACTCCTGTTAACAACCAAGATTATCATAAAACTCTGTTACGCTTTGAGCGTTGAAAATCTTTGGCATAAAGGCGAACTTTGAACGTTGGCCTGAGACAATCCGCCTGTTAAAAACAATCTTGCCGTGTCCTATGGCACTGGCGGTCAGGAGGAGCGGGAAAAGCCTGGTCAGCTCTCTGATCTGCCTGAAAACAGCCCGCGGCACACAGCACATGTTACAGTCCCTAGAAACGACAAGAAGATTAAGCTTTGGGGGGAAAAGAACCGGAGACCGCCCCTTTCAGCCTACGGTCCGTTTCTTCCAAGCCGTGGGGCCACCCTGCCGGCGCCTCTGGCCATGCAGCCGCGGGCAGGCTCATCCGGCCGTGCCCTCCCTCAAAAAAAAGCCGGTACGTCACGGGCTTAGAAAGGCCGCGCTCGGCCAGATTTGTGCGCTTTTCGCTGAAAGCACAGTTTGTCTTTGTAGCCCTCAGCGGCGAGCTCCCGGGGGGGAGGGAGGGGAGCCGGGCTCGGGGGCTTCCCCTCACGGCACACCCGCCGCCTCAGCGAGAGCCCCGGCCCCGCGGGGGCCGCCCCAGCCCCGGACGCGGGGAGCCACGGCAGC
>NW_010972991.1:16673074-16720594 GCF_000737465.1 Haliaeetus leucocephalus | reverse complement strand
GTCCGTCCCAGGCGGCGGCGTGCGGTCGCCGTCCGCCGAGAAGCACGCTCGCTGCCCCGCCGCGGCCGCTGGAAGGTGGGCGCTGGGGCTGCCAGAGCGTGGCCTGGAAACGCCGTTAGAGCCGGAGTGCGGAGCTGGGGGCGTTAGTCACCGCTCCGGTACTCCGAGATTACTCTTAGTATTACGTAGGTTACTCTTAGCAGCCTCTTGCGCTTGCTACTGTGTCTTTCCTGGTACATCTCATCCAGCTTCTTGTGTACCCCTTACTATAACTGGCAAAAATGGTGTGGATTTTACACGTTTTTAGATGCAGCAGCTGTAGCCTGGCAGGTGAGATGATGACTTTCCGTGCTCTGCTCTGCTCAGCCTCCGTAGAACTGATCTTACACAGTCGTGCAGTCCCACCTCAGTAACACGATAGAAAAGAGGTTTAGCTTCTACCTAGCGTCAGAAATAAAGTTTGTAAGATGGCCACCCTTTGTCAGAAAGAGCAGGAATAAAACTCTGGGCGTCTTGGATGCGTTAAACTACTTTGAGCAGGACAATAGACCTGTATTATTTTAAATTGCGTATGCTTCGTTATTTGATTGAATTAGAGGTAGGTGGCTATGTTGTGCAAGGTAGCATCGTAACTAACATTTCCTAGTTAGTTAATAGTGGTTATATACTTACAACATGGAAAAATATTACCAAAGTTATCCACTGGGACAGTAGCTGAATACTTATTAATTTTCTAAGTGGGATTTGTGTGTAAGCTGTTAAATCAAATTCTCTGTCATATTACAGACTCATACCCAACTCCATGAGAGATTTTTGAGGTTTTGATGTGCATCAAATAGTCTTTGGAAACCAGCAGACTGAACTAGCGTATGGATGCCTAGTGAGTGTTCTGTTGTGAGTTGCTCTACTGACTTCTCAACCTTTTTGCCTGAAACAGAATGAGAGAGACAAAAACCAGAAGCACAATGTCAATATCCACTGTCTTTCTGAATTTATTCTAGGGTATATCTATGCAGGTGGATGAAGAGACACTCTTGCTTGAAGTTTGTTGGATGTAAACACTTCTGTATGGGAAACCAGATAGCATTAGCAGAGGACCAAGCTGATTAAACTAACGAGTCTCATTTCTGAGCTGGGGCTGGCTTGCAGCTGACTAAACATGAAGAGAGCTAGGTTGCCTCTCTTTGTGCATGTCCATGGAGCTGTGTCCTTTCTGTGTATGTTAGAGTTTAGTGGTAGGAGGTTGGTATTGTGGGGTGGTTTTTTTGGGTGGTTTTTTTTTTGCTTTGTGGTTGTTGTGTTTTGGGCTTCTTTTTAAATAATATTTCCAAGATACCTGTGCTGGTTGACAGCCAGCTGAATGTGAGCCAGCGGTGTACCCAAGTGGCCAAGAAGGCTAATGGCATCCTGGCTTGTATCAGAAATAGTGTGGCCAGCAGGAGCAGGGAGGTGGTTGTTCCCCTGTACTCAGCACTGGTGAGGCTGCACCTCGAGTGCTGTGTTCAGTTTTGGGCCCCTCACTACAGGAAAGACATGGAGGTGCTGGAGCGTGTCCAGAGAAGGGCAATGAAGCTGGTGAGGGGCCTGGAGCACAAGTCTTATGAGGAATGGCTGAGGGAGCTGGGGCTGTTTAGTCTGGAGAAGAGGAGGCTGAGGGGAGACCTTATTGCTCTCTACAACTACCTGAAAGGAGGTTGTAGCCAGGTGGGTACTGGTCTCTTCTGTCAGGTGGCTGGAGATAGGATGAGAGGAAATGGCCTCAAGTTGTGCCAGGGGAGGTTTAGATTGGACATGAGGAAAAGTTTCTTCACCGAAAGGGTTGTCAGGCACTGGAACAGGCTGCGCAGGGAAGTGGTTGAGTCACCATCCCTGGAGGGATTCAAAAAGCGCGTAGACAAGGCACTTCAGGACGTGGTTTAGTGGGCATGGTTGATGGTTGGACTCGATCTTAAAGGTCTTTTCCAATCTAAATGGTTCTGTGATTCTAACTTCCAGTTTGTTGTGTACATTCATATCCTTGAAAAGGACATCAAATAATTTCAGAGTTATTTCAGACTTTACTAACTTCGAGCTTGTTAAGTGAACATAGTAATGATCCCACGGACCAATTTCAAAACAATAGGAATGGCAAAAATCTTAGTGTTGCAGGAAATTCTCCCATGGCAGGGAAATCAAAGAGAAGAGCTTGTGCGTTCAGCTTACCTTGAGCTACGCTACATACTGTGGGTTTCTAATGTGTGCGTTACTCTTACTGCAGTTCCAAGAAACTATGACCCTGCATTGCATCCATTTGAGGTTCCACGAGAGTACACAAGAGCTCTGAATGCAACAAAGCTAGAACGTGTATTTGCAAAACCCTTTCTTAGCTCGCTTGATGGCCACAGAGATGGAGTTAATTGCATGGCCAAACATCCAAAGAGTTTGTCTACGGTGCTGTCTGGAGCTTGTGATGGAGAGGTAAGCTGCAGTTACAAACCACAACAAATGAGGTACCTTTCTTCCTTCTTTTCTTTTTTCTTTCTCTATTTTCTTTTTTCCTTTTTTTTTCTTTTAATGCCCCCTGCTTACCTTTCTTTTGTGTCTTTGTTCAGCATGATACCCTGTCTTCTCTCAGAAGGTGCAACTTAGCCAGTTTGGAGCAGTGTTTCTCAAAATGCAGGTTGTAATCTCCCAGAACACAAAGGGAGCAGCTTTCAGCTGCGAGCAGGGGGCGTGACATTCAGTTCCTCAGGATGGAGCACTGAATGTTAATATTTACAGTCCATAGTGACTGCTTTTTGCTGCCCATGCAATCCCCCTCCTCCCCTTGAAGAGGTTAAATTGCTGCAGATGAAGAAAATTACATGAAGTCAGATGAGCTAGGGGGAAGGGGCACACAACCAAAAACTTTTTGGAATAATAATTTATATTGCCTAAGAAATGCTAACCCTGTATTTGTTTGATTATTTTACATAAGTGTTACAAATAGCAAGCAAGGGCACTTTAATTGGAGTCAGTTGCAGAAAAAACCTGCCTGTCTTTTCCGTCTTCTCTGTCCTCCCTCATCCTTGTACTGTTCATTTGATAGTACTGGTGTATTTTAAAGGTGTCTTCTGGGTAGCTCTTTGCTTCCTGCTTTTTATAGAAGGTGCATATGTCATGCAGTAGTGTAAGGGAGATTAACCTTTTCAGAAAGGAGGGGGATAGATTTATATGAAACATTGGCCAGATTTCTTATCCACTGAAAGAACGAGTAAAGTACTGGGTACTATAAATATATACAAATATAAAAACTGACCTCTATTTCTTTGTGTTTTAAATGGGCCCAAATGCTTTGAAACCGAAACCTCTGAGAGGTGGACATCTGTATAAAATGTAGCTCAGCAGCTGGGCTGGAAACATTCTATTGGTTCCAAAGGCTATTTCCTTGTGCTTTTCTCTTTAGGGGGGTATTTTTTGCTAAAATTATCGCTGCTGGCAAGGATTCTAGTTCAAAAATAGGGGAATGCAAAAATACAGTTAGTATACAGCTTGGGTGGGGGGAAGGGGTAAGAAGGAAAGACTTGCACTTTTAAAATTTTTTTTCGAGATGGGAATAATTGAGTAGTTTTAACATTATAAAATCTGACCAGTGTTCAAGCCAGCTGTGCTATTTCATTACAACATATGTGATCTTTTGTACTTGAATTATGAACTGCAGTTGTGGGCTGTAGAAAACTTAAGTAACAACAGAATACTTTTCTGTTTTTAACAGGTTAAAATTTGGAACTTGACCACACGACAGTGTATTCGTACTATACAAGCCCATGAAGGCTTTGTTCGAGGCATGTGTGCTCGTTTCTGTGGTACATCATTCTTTACTGTAAGTATAATGTGTCTCCCTAGTACAGTGTAGCAGTAGAGTGCCTGTTCACCATCTGTTTTCCAGTGAGCAACTTACTCTCTGCCATACAACATTTAAATATTGTATGAATACGTTTATTAAATTTGTCAGTGAACCTGACAATTCTATTTCTGATGAAATTGTTTTTGATGCTGCGATATGGATGTTATTCAAGACTATGGAATGGATAAATACCAGAAAATTGCTAACGGATGGTCATGTAATTAAAACTTGAATAAACTAGTTTTCATTAAAGTAGTAGATAGATTATGTTCATTGAAAGAGCTACAAACACTTAAAAAAGTAACCATTTGCATATACTATGATTAAAGGTAAGCTGATTAAGTCAAGATGGTTCCATGGTAATTAAGCTTTATTAACTTCTATCAACCATAACTGATTCAGTTCCATGTAAACTGTCTGGAAATAGTATGTCCTCATGTTTGCATTGAAACAATTCTAAGATGATACAATAAAAAGAATTGGTTTTGAAGAATAGAGTGTCCTGCGGTTTTGCTTCTTTTGAGCTGTGCATAGAAGAGCTATTTTTGCTACTATATATTTATCTTTTCTGAAGTACGTACCAGGTCAGGAGGACAGTAGTTAGGATGTAGGGGAATTCATAGCAAAAAATTCTAACTGACTCCAAATTAGAATCCCCTTTTGACAGTCCCTCTGCCTGAAAATTGAGAGAGGGGAAGAAGAAACAGTAGTAGTGCTGTCAGGAGAGGAAGTTAAACTTGTATAGCTAACATTTTTTTGGCCAGTGTGCCTGATCCAGGTCACTGCACAGCCACACAAAAGCTTTTGCTGGCATAGTGCAAGAGGTAGCCTGATGTTAGGAACAGGTGTCTGGAGCAACTGAGGTGGAAAGTGCCTTTTAACTGTTTACATGCTCATCAAAGTGACTTCCAAAAAATAATTTGCAGTTTAAGGTGTTGTTTGATTAAGAATCACAAAATGTAGCCTAAAAAACCAGTCATCATTCCAGCTCACCTTTTTCCAATTTGACCCTGGAAGGATCTCTTTTGAAAACTGGAGAAGATTCGTGGATTGAGATAAGGACAGTTGAATAGGTGAAGGAAAGGTGGTGGTGGAAGCAGTGACAAACGGGAAGTCGGTCACCTCCTTTCACAAGCAGACAGATCCCCAGACAGTCTGTGAACAGCAGCCACTTTGGAAGCCAGCCCTCACCACCCCTTTCTTCTTCTGCTATCCCAGTTTTTATTGCTGAGCGTGATGTTATATGGTATGGAATACTCCTTTGGCCAATTCAGGTCATGTCGCACCTGTGTCCCCTCCCAGTCTATTGCCCACACCTAGCCTGTTTGCTGATGGGGCAGGCAGGGATGATGACTGACAGAGCGGGGGAGGCAAAAATGCCTTGATACCGTACTGTTCAGCAGCAGCCAAGACATTGGTGCCTTATCAGCACTGTTCTAGCCACAAATCCAAAACACAGTGCCATATGGACTGCTATGAAGAATGTTAACTCCATTCCAGCCAGATGATGTACATGTACCTTCTCGGCTTCTAGTGAAATATTATGACAAGGAGAATTAATCTTCAGCTTAGCGTTATAAAAGGGAACAGTGAATAGGCAGGAGAAGAGCACTTCTGTGTATGTCATAGATCATTCTCTTTTGAAAGGCTGCCTGTACTTAACTGCAAAGCACATCTAGTAAAATAAACAGAATATATTTATGTAAAACTGTACCTGCTTTCTCCAATATTTCTAGGTTGGCGATGACAAAACTGTGAAGCAGTGGAAAATGGAGAGCCCGGAATATGGAGAAGAAGAGGAGCCTATTCATACAATTCTTGGAAAGGTAGTAAATCTAAGTTTTGATTTTCCCACATCTCTTCTTTTGTATTAAGTTTGAACCAATTATTATCTAGCTTTTAGAAAGAGATACATAGTTTGTTATCATGTTATCATAATGGGTTGTAAGGTGATGGCATCAAATTTTATAATGGCACTTTTAAAGTATCTTCAAGTTTTTGTTACATTTGTTTTACATGTAACTGGAAAGGAATAACTCAAATGCCATCAGAGACTACTTAGTTCTGTCTCTGCTAATAATCCCTTTCCTGCGAACTGGTCAGATTGTTCTGTAGTCTCTTTCTCTTCAGTCGTGTGTTGTCAGCGCTTAGTCTGCATTAAATAACTTTTCTTGCCAATACCTTGCAGCCATTCAATACAAAATTTTAACTTCATGTGTTTCTTTTTGACCAAAGCAGACTAAAAATGTATACTTCAGCACTTTCAATTTATGATAAGCTTATTTTAAGAACAACATTAAATGCTTTTTGTAAATAGATTGAAACTCTTAATTATTGTAATGTCTATGGAATCTGTTCCGGTCCACATAGAAAATTTGTAGTTGCACCCTTAAAATTTCCATTTGCTTTAAAGTCAGCCAGGACTTTGTAAATGGGCTTCTAATGCTGACTCCATTGTAAATTAACAAGAAATGCATGTATGCACATTAGGTGAGTACACAGAAAGCTAGTCTATTGTGTAAGGGTACATCCCATAAGACTTAGTTTCTGGTAGCAGTGGTGACTTGGTTTTCAGTAGTATAAATGGATAAAAGCATGGCAGGCTTGATATGCAATGATTTGTTGATCTTTTTTGTAACAATATACTTGCATATTTGTGTATACAACTGGTTTTGTAAATTGTTTTGTGAATTTTTTGTTGGGTTTGTTTGTTTGTTTTTTCTTTTAAAGACAGTGTATACAGGAATTGATCACCACTGGAAGGAAGCTGTTTTTGCCACCTGTGGCCATCAAGTGGACATTTGGGATGAGCAAAGGACAAGTCCCATGTGTTCTCTGACATGGGGTTTTGATAGCATAAGCAGTGTAAAATTTAATCCTATTGAGGTAATGTTTCTGTTATATATTGGAAATCAATATTTTTCTTGAGCGGTATAAGGTCTAAACTCTATTAACACTGTCTTTAATGGCTTCCAAATTTAGATTTTGATATGTGTTTTAACATAATATTTAGGGGTGTGTATATATATTTTTATGGCTATATTGCTTTGCAGTGTAGTACCTTATATTTTCATCTTTTTATTTTTTGTCTCTGTTAGTCGGGGAGAGGAGAAAGAAAAGTAGTGTGGTCTCTCTTCTGCCCACAGCAATACATACCTTAATCATACAATGTAGCGGTTATGTGACTGTGGAGCTCTCATCTGTTCCAGTATTGTACTCCCTGTCACCAAGACTTCTCCCCCTCTCCATGGCAAAACAATTGCATTTGATCTTCTGCAGCAGTTCCTATATACCTCTTGGCTGGGCTGTGTTCGCATACAAAGTGTTTATGAGGAATTGCTTGTTACTTTTGAAGTAGAGAGGACTGGGTGATTCTGAATCTTACGCGGGAAGTTATTTAAAATGTTTGCGCTCAGTAATGAGCTGCACAGAAAGAACGATGAATGTACTTCCTTGTCTGAAAAAAGAACTATTTGACTACCAGCTTTGACTAAATAGCTTAGATATCTAATGTAAGCTGTTAACCATACTCTAGAAGTGTTTAGAAGACCATACACGGCTTTTTTTTTTTTTTTTTTTAGACATACCTTTTGGGAAGCTGTGCTTCTGACAGAAATATTGTACTATATGATATGAGAAAATCAACTCCGTTAAAGAAGGTAAACTTTTTCTTTTTATCAGAAGCTTTGGCACTAGTAATCATACTGAATATGTAAATAGTCTGAATAGTCTGTAAACTGTTGATGACAATAGAGAAAGGGAAGCTCTGAACTGTGAGTTCACTGAGTTTTCAGTGTGTAATTTTCAGTCTTTTAACTGAGTTTGAATTAATGTTGGGATTTAAACCATGCAGAGTTAGAAGAGTCCTTTTCTGCATTTAAATGGGCTGTTGCACTCACACTTTTGTAATTCTTGGTAAAGTGCCTGACCTGACAGCAATTTCACAATAAGAACTTTATGTTCCTATATTGCATTCTGTCTGTGTGTATGTGATTTTTTTTTTTGATTTTTTTTTTCTCCTCCTTCCCAGAAGGAAACAAGGTAACTTCTAAGGCATTTCCTTTCCACCATTGGAGAGCCTTAGTCTGCATTTGAAAAGGTGTTTTTCTTTTGTGTGGAGATGAACCTTCCACTATGCACCTAGTATAAACATTCATAAATCCTTTCCAGTGGAATCAAAATTGTATTTGTATGTGGAATTTACCAATGACATGAAGATTCCTATTTATCTTTAAGAGAATGTTTGTATGTATTTAAAACAAGAAGCCTGTCATTCATACGCAGATATTAACCTCAGTCAAATTCAGTAGTTTTGAGCCCCGGAACTATCTTAACAATTTTCTTCTTGAAATACAATATTCTGGCTTGTGAATATACACTCACTATCCTTCTGGTATGTTGTGTACTGTCTGCAAAGACACTGGTCTGATATACCGTAGAACACTATAATGGTACTTAACTTAGTTATAAAATATGAATGTTGTTGGCATAACAGTATTTCTTTCTCTCCCTGTGCCCCAACAATTTTTAATGAAGTTGCATTTGGGCCACTGAGGCAGTGCTTATAAAAAGTTGCCAGTGATGCCAATTGGAGACTTGAATGTCAAAACGAACACAGTCAGTGCTGTAGGTCTGCGGTTACAGGTTAAAAGGATGTAGTTTGAGCCTTTGTGAATTAAGTTCAAATCTAACAGAATTTTGCATATGTATTATATGCTAAATATATAAAAGTATACATACATGTGCATATATACACATGTGTGCACATATGTGTATCTCCTGTAGTAAGCAGCATGCTTAGGTGTATTTCCTGCTATAGGAGTAAAACACTGATGAATACTTCCTTGCATCTGTGGATACAGTACTGGCTTTCCTGCTGGGATAGGGATGATCCTCCTGGGGAGATGCAGGATGAATGTCTGTTTCTGCATTGAGACCTAAGAGTTCTGTAACTCCCAGAAGAAGGGTGCTGCTTTTTAGAGGTACCTTACCTATGTATGGGCACTGGCTTCTAGCACTGCTGTGTTCCTGGTGTTTGGTCAGCAAAGCAGCTCACACACTGCCCTGAGTTTGGAACTCAGTGGGAGTCCCTTCCTTAATGGAAATAGGAGTACAACTTTCCACATCATGAAGCAGTAGCTCTCTTGCCCCTTTGTCCTGTCTGTGAGTTTTGAAGTCTTAAGTTTCAAAGAGGGACGGATAAGATGGTGAGATGCTGCCTAAGTGCAAAATAAGAACTAGTCTAAAAGAGCTGGGAAAAGATGAAGGGAAGCACTCCTGTTGCATGCCAAGATGGGATGTTTTAATAGAAGTTGGTACACTTTGAAAGTCATTCTTGTGCAACCTGTGGGATCACAGGAAAGCTTAGGGTGTTTTAAAGATAGGCTTAGCATTTCAACAGCTGACAGGAACTGTGTTGTCAATTGCTTGTAACATTCTTAGCTGTTCACCTCAACCAAATACCTTGTTGGTAGTAAAGGAGGACGGATTAATCATTTGGGTGATCTGTTTTTTGTGTTAAAGTAATCTCAAAATCTGCAGGCTGACACTCTTTGTAAGCAAGTGCTCACAGTTAAAATAAACCAACCAAACTTCAGGGACTTCACAACTTAGACTTGTCTTAATGAGGACTTTTTCTTATGAAATGACTAAGTGTATCTACAGTTGATTAAAAAATAGTGTAAGAAGATGGCTCTGCTACAGGTTTAGATAGTTCTGAAATGCCATTATTAACGTATTTACAGCAACTTAAATCACTTCCAGCCCGGGTTGCCTTACATGGTTGGTTACTGAATATAATACTAGGACTGTACAGAGAAGCCTTTTCTTAGGCAGTATTTTAATTCCAAATGCCACTGCTGAGATAAACTGAATGCTTGTAGATTTGGGTGGAAAAAATAGTGAAGCAAGATACAGAGCCTAGACTTTGACCAAACCTGACCCCTTTTGAAAAAGAGCTGGATTTTTCAGCAATATTAGGAGTTATTTTGTGTGATGATTTCAAATATTTATTATACATATAATGTGTTAACACTAATCTTATACTCATTTTGCAGTGGCTGAAAAACTTGGACAGGGAAGAATAAAGAATCCTCCTTAATTATTAGCTTTCCAGATATATGCAAGGTTTATAACTAGAAGAACAATACTGAAATCTGAACAAATTCTAGTTGTCACATTACTGTAAACATAGGGCCTTTCAGTGGCCTATCCTTTCAGTAAAGTCACTTTTTAAAGCAGAGATCACTTTCGACATCTGATGATTACATTCAGTTCTGGATGCATGTAGTTTCTGAAAATGAGCAGTGTTTTGCAGCACAGACTTCATGTTGAACAGGATAGTGTCACCTAGGAAATGAGGAATTACGGAGAATGAGAATCATGAGAATATGCACACACTCATAAAATCACAGTCTTTTTTGGGGGGTGGGTTCAGTAGAGGTCAGCACTATTAACTTGCTTTGAGATGTAATTGTACAACTATATTTTGTTATATGTATGTAAATTTATGGTGTTTGATATAGTAAGCTGAGAACAAAAATGAGTTTGGAGTACCATAGCGTTAAACACCCAAATTTCAGGATTTTTAAGTAGGATTATGGCTGGCCTGGAGCATTGTGGAAAATCCTGTTTAGAGTTGTTCAGTTTGTTAATAAGTTGCTCTGCAATTATACATCTACTTTGTGTCAGGCGTACTCTATGGGATTTATTTTTAAATACAGTGGTTGAAAGCTCCTCCAAGACTCGGCAGAAGTCAAAGCTGTTCTGTGGTATGGAGTGTCGGATGCCCTCCTCCCTGCCTCCCCTTCTCCCACAGGGGCCCAGCTGTTACTGCCACAGCCCTCCTCCAAGGTGGAGGCATCCAACATATAGCTTCTTAATGCCTCTTGTCTAGTCGACTGTTAGCAAAGTAGAAGGGTCTTATTAGGCTGTCATCAGCTGCCTTCCTCCCACTTCAAGGCAAACTGGCCTCTTTGTAGCCATATGCTTACTAGCAGCAAGCGTGTCTTATGTATGTGTAGCAAATGATTCACTGCCAATACAGTGACAGTGGTGAGTAGATTACAACACGGTAGTTTCTACCTACATTGCTTGGCACTTCAACAAGAAATGGCAACTGTCCTGGAGAATTCATGAACTGCAATTTCAGAGATAAAATAACAAAGGGATAGTAATAACTGGGAGAACATAAAAATGTTATAATGGCTTTGCAAATGCTGGTTCACAGTGTCAATTAATGACTATATCCCTTGAAATAACCATTTAATTAGCCATGTTTATAGATTACTTAACTAAAGGTTCCTGTAAATATGATGGAGAAATGAAATTTTTCAGAAGTTCCAGTTTTACATGTTGACTGCTAACATGTTTACATGGTTTACATGTTAAATGACCACTTAGAGGAATTTGCTTCTAAGATGACTTACAGAGGAAAATTTAATTGCTGTGTAGCATAAAGAAGTGAGCATATGATGCAGAACAGGAAGTTCTTGAATTCCAATTCTAACACTGCTAAGGAAACATTCTGTCATGTCACTGTTTCTCTGCCATAATTCTGTATCTAGAAAGCGCTTGTCTCCAGTGATATAGGAAGTTTTCAACTATAGCAACTATTTTACTGCCTATAACAAGGTAGCTATGTGTAAATATCTTCCAGGTTATCTTGAATATGAGGACAAATACGCTGTGTTGGAACCCAATGGAAGCCTTCGTTTTTACTGCAGCAAATGAAGATTACAAGTAAGTGTGACCTTGCTTTTTGATAATCCTGCTCATGTTATGTTTTTAATCTGTATCTTGGTGATTTATCACCATGCTAAAATAAATTTTTAAAAAAGTACTTAAGCTCTGAATTTGAATCACTTAAGTAATAACCTAGAGAATTATAGGCTCGCTGATTAAAAAAAAAGAGAATTGATAGTAGACTGCCTCTTTCTCTGTATTTCAGTACCTGGGGGCGGGGGGGGGGGAGCAGTGTAACTTAGAAAAAAGGCAGCTGAACCAATGCAAGTGTAACTTGCAATAGCACCTGGAAAATAAGTACTATTCGTCCAGTCTGAGGCAATATAAGTGTTTATTTTCTTGCTAGTTCTTGTGAAGCTTGTTATATTATACTGATCAGCTATTTTGATGAGAACATTTCTTTAAAAAAAAATAAAAATTAATCTTTTGTGAAACAGTTCCAGTCTGCAATACTTATCCTTTCAACGTCTCAGAGGAGTTCTTACTTTTGAACAATACTATTCATGTGAACAGCTAATCTGATATTGAAAAAGCTGTGTCTTCAAAACTAGGCCACTGCAAAATGTGCTCCATATCCTTTTTTCCAGGAAGTCAGTGATCTATTGTTAGATCACTGTTTTCTTCTGGAACATAGGAATTTTATCACTTGTCTTAAGGCTGTTTTTCCAAGGAAATGGAATCTGGCCCAAACCTTGAAAGTAGGCATTGTACCTAATGTATTGCTTTTCACCTATTTTGATTATGGTATGGTAAGGCTACCAGGCTACCTAATCTGTTTGTTTATATGTCTTTTGTTTGTTTGTTTGTTTTTTCCTTCTTTCTCTTGCTAAACTAAAAATGGTAGCTGTTACTGTCAGGGCCAACTGTCATCTTGCAAACTAAAGCAATTCATATAAATGCAATGGCAAATACATATATCAACAACGCACATGCGAGCATTAGCTGATTATAGGGAGTAGTGGTTTTGAATATGATGCTAGCATACTTTTTCTTGGGGAATTTAGAAGGAAAAAGCAATAATTGCCAGTAAACTATTGAATAAGAGACATTGAATTAATTCCAGTTATGCATTCATCTGCAGCAAGGAGGGTGAGCAATCTGCTAAATTACAAATTTTTAATATAGCGGTTCTACTAAATAGTATGCCTTGAGCAGGTTTCATCAAATGCTTTGTCTGTAAAGCACCCTTGCTTATTGGCACTAGGCAAATTAATGATCTCAGTTTTTATGCCTTGCTATGTATCACTGGGCTTGGTGATTCAAAGGGAGTACAGGTAGACCTCATGTGAGGTCTGAAGTGCTTAAGAGCAAACCAGCTGTGGCTCAGCAGCTGTATGTTTATTTTTAATGTAATGCTTTTCTACAGGTAGTGTGCTCTTCTGAACTAGTAACTCCATGTATTGAAGGACCAAGCTTTCCTTGGACTTCTGCATTGTCTGGCCTAAAGACAGTTAGGTGGTAGGAAAGGGTGCCAACCAAATGGGAACTTGACTGTAGACTCTGAGTTACTAGGAGTTCCCAATATGAGAATATCTAGAAACCTTGCAGAGTTGATAGGCTTGTCGTAATGATTCAGAGGTGGTTGCCCAAGTTCAGGTTATATACTTGTATCTGCAGATGGAGTAAATGAGGACAGTGTGGTGGTTGGAGAAATAGGTTTGGTCAGTGACCCATGAGCAGATGATGAAGGGAATAGCGGAGACTATCTGTTCTTTGACAGTGAGCAAGAAACCTAGGTATGATCCAATAACTTAAGCTTCTGATTCATAAACTTTTTTCAGGCCCTAAACAATGCATCATTCTTTCTTTTCATGTGTTACGAGCAGTTTTAGAGTTCCCTCTGCAATATGGATCTATCTTTAAGTGTGGTTTATGTATGATTAAAGTAGCTGTTCAGCAAAAATGTATTATTTACTTAGGAGTTGTTAAGATATTAAGCTGTGGTGTATTTATTTTAAAGCCTATATACTTTTGATATGCGCTATCTTGAATCACCTGTGACGGTGCATATGGATCATGTGTCTGCTGTTCTTGATGTGGATTATTCACCCACTGGGAAAGAATTTGTCTCTGCCAGCTTTGATAAGTCTGTCCGCATTTTTCCTGTAGACAAAGGTCACAGCAGGTGAGTGATTTTACACCTTTCTCTCTTGCTGTCATTCATTCCAGTGACCTCCCTCCCTAGTCCTCAAAATTCTTAATTCATTGATTAACCATTTTCATAGGGGCATTCACTTCCTGTGAATATTCAAATCTTACTCTGTATGTAACTTGAAGTTGACAGGTCATGTAGTTGACATATAATTCTGGAGTGTGTATTAGAGTAGAACTTCTACTTAATGGATAGCAGTACTTAAGCAGTTTTGGATTTAAATTAGTGTGGATTATTGTTCTTGGGTGTACTCATATGTATTTTACTAAGATGAATCCCATCTTATTTCCCTCTATGTACCTTTCATGTTTTTAGGTCACTTTGTACTGTATCTGTCACCACTTAAGTTTGCAGTGCCTTACAACATTGTAGCATTTGGTTTTCTAGGGACTGTCTTCATCCTATATGGATGATTGCTAAAGACATTTCATGAAAAGCATTGTTGTATGAGTTCCTGAGGATCAGTTTGGGACAATTTTGTGATCCGTTTCAGTACGCTTATTACCTTTTGTTCATATTTTGTTAACTAGGTTTTGATTCATGTGACAATGCTTTGAATACAATTCAGTTTGAATTAGTTTTTCATGTAAGATTTCATAAGGTAATGTATTAAATATTTTGCTGAAGTTCAGATTGGATCTACTGTGTCTCCATTATTATTTTTTTCTTTTTTTCAGTTTGATGAAAATTGAAGCAAGTTATCAGATCTGTCTGGTATCATTTGTTCTTCATAAACCTGCCGTCATTATTCTCTGTTGTCAGTTCTTCCTCTTTTTTTACGTATTCCTAACTTTATTTTACTCCTAGATGCCTTCCTCTCTCCAACCTCAGCCCCCAAAAAGTTGCTACTAGGTCAAGTTCTAGGTGGTTTTGGAGGGTGGAAATGTTGAAATATTGATTAGGGGCAGAGTATATTTTTATTATTGTTTGATGCAGTTATGTATGCATTATTCAACATAACTGTATGTTCCTATATTGCATTAAAGTTTGAGAGGGACTGTTTACATTTTCCTTTATATCTAATCTACAGGTAGTTTTAATTTTCTTCCTGTCTTGCAATAATATTTTAAATGTAATTAGGTATTGCAATTCCTTTGTGGGTTTGTTTTGGTTTTTTTTTTTTAATTCTTGTGTTATTAAACAATACGGTTAGCAGCTCCTGTGTTCTACAGATTTTTCCTTGCTATGGAATAGTAATGTTCACAAAAGTGGTGATATGCAAAGTTAAAGCACATCATTGAGGGGAAGTTTGCAGACCTCATGACGCAACAGTAAAAGGCTTTATTCCACATTATAGCAGATTGCTGCCAAGGCCTGTGGAAGGAGTTTTCCTCTTTGTCCTCCCTTTTTTCCCCCCATCTGGTGGTGGCCGTAAATCTAGTGAGGAAGAGCCTTACAAATGAAGAACTAAGCCTCATGAAAGCTGACACTTAAAATTCTTTAGAAGCTGGGCTTTTTCAGAATTGCACAGTTGAAATTAATCCCATGGAATGGAGAAAAGTCTCCAAACGGAAGATCTGATCCCCCTCTGAAAACTGAGAGGGCAGTTAGAAGTATCTGTAAACAAGGATCCTGATAGTATTCCAGTTTTGCCTTTTGATGTCCCACCAGTCTGAAAAACTCCTAACTTCCATTGCTTTCTATTTTATTTTAAAATGAAAATTTAAATCAGGAAATTGATTAGCCATAAGAAATAAGATGTATTATGAAGTTGAATAAATTTAATAATATTTTGGTAAACAGAACTGGATGTCTGTGAATTTTTTAAATGACAGATCCAGGTTATTTAGCCATGTTTTGTGGTTTTGCTTTCCCTGAGAACAATATTTATAACTTGTGATGACAGCAACAGGAGAGGCAAAGGCTGAAAATTCAGAGTAAGGAAAGAAGTACTTAGTTCCCCAAAGGTGGGTGAAGAAAAGCTTTGTTATTGAGCCAACTAGTAAAATGAAACTAAATATAGAGATGCTTATGAAAATAAGTGTGTGCACATGTGCTATTAAACATCAATATCAGAAAAAAGCTGATGTGAGTATTAAAGTTTTCTAAAGGTACTCATGCTCAGTATTCCACATGGTTGTTCTTGTAGAGCATCATTTGAGTGTGAATTACAAGAGGTGGTTAAGCTTATTAAAGCTTATTTAAGGTGATATATTGATTACTTTTTGGTTTTCCCACAAATCCTCCAGCTCAACACCAGCCTAGTTTTTTCCACAGCTTTTGAATAGGTGGTGTTTCCATATTTCCTTTCTGTTACTACTTGGATCTTACTTGTAAAAATAACTGGGTAGAAGAAAGAGAATGGTCTATAAGCTGCAGTGCATGACTGATATACCAAAGGAGGAGTATTAGTGGACAATAAGTACGCCTTACTTACTCTTCACCTTTAGAATGCTAATAAATAGTTAAAATTACCAGAAAAGTCTACTTAGCCCTATATTTTTATAGCAGAAATAAAAGAATAGCTTTATGAATAATATTGTTCTGCTTGTTTGGTATGTACTTAATGAAGATTAGGTAAGAGTTTCATTTAAATATTGCTTTAAATGTAACATGTAGAAGCATTTTTCAACAGGTGCCAGCACTTGCTGAGCAGGAGTCTGATCTGCAGAAATTAAATGTAGTTTACACTTCATAGCCACACAGCTGTTTTGAATCCTTTTCTACTAACTAATGTTTCGTGTTGAGTTCTTGTTTGCAGGTCTAGAGACTTTTCTTTTGAGTTTGTAGGGTTTTAAAATTTTTCTTAGGAGTCCTTTAGACAATGATAAGGAAGTCCATTTTTGGGGAAAGGAGAGAAATCACAATGAGGAGTAGCCAATCCATTGCCATGTCATAAATGGACAGCTGGAGGTGTTTGTTTACTGTTCTTGTTCATAATGGTGGTGTCAGATTCTTTGGCACCCATTCTTCTGCAGTCCAATTTTGTAATGCTTGACTGCTGTAACAGCATATTAATGAAAATTATTTTGGTAACAGTATACATACCATATTGTATACCCATGGCATGTTTTGCAAAACATTCTTTAGCTATTCTTTAGCTGTTTACTGTTATTTCTATGAAAGCACTTACTTAAAAAGCATCTCATCCTAGGCGGTCCTTTATCAGTCTATCCATCACACTTTATTTGAATTTCTCTCCCTCTAGATTTAAGATCAGCACGGTGTTTAAAAAAAGTCAGATTTAAAAGAAAAACCCAAACAACAAAAAGTAAAAAATATATTCTGCCTTGAACAGAATGCTTTCTGCTATTTGAAAAGTAATGTTGGTGGGAAAAGAGATGATAGATCATTTAAAAATGTTTCTTTTTGGTTTAGGGAGGTATATCATACAAAACGAATGCAGCACGTCATCACTGTAAAATGGACTTCAGATAACAAATATATTCTGTGTGGCTCAGATGAGATGAATATTCGTCTGTGGAAAGCTAATGCTTCTGAAAAACTGGGAGTGGTAAGACTTGCATTTTGCTTTTTGTTATCACAAGGCAAGATGTTTGGGGTTTGTTGTTATTACAACTGGTTAGCCTATTCAACTTCTAAAAACTTGTTTGTAAAGGGAAAATATAAAATTGTAGTCTGACATTTGTATTTAATTTGAAAACTGACATGCACAGTATAGCTCACTGCATTCACTGCAGCTTATAATAACAATAAAATTACATGCCTCATTGTTGCTACACAAGGTGACTTTTTTTTGGTCTTGTTTAATGTTAACAATAATCATCAGTTCTAACTAAACTAAATTAGAGTTTTTTACCTGGGTGCTACAGGTGAGAATTCATCCCTTTGCAGTAGAGAAAAAGCAATAAATTCTGGTTTGCCATATGTAGGTCATTCTACTGAAGCTCAGGATTACTACTTTTAAAAATTTTGACTGGCATGCTATTGGTTCACATGCAGTTCATACTCTGATAAGCGTATGTGTTGTAAAATAGACCATTTGCACCAATGTGTAGGTGAGATTGTCATTAACCTATATAACTCTCAGATATTGAGTGGGCAAACTAGTGTGGTGTCTGAAGTCCATTTAATTCAATGTAAACTAGTTTGGTTGAAGTGTTCCTAGTAGAAACAGACATCAGTCTAATTAGATACATGTCTTTTCAGTTACCCTTGTTCAAATGTTTATGTATAGACAAAGCCAAAATATTCTATTACAGTTACCACTTGCATATATTCATCTGCACAGTTGTATTAAAGTATTGAATGACTTTGGAGAATGAATTTGACACTTTGGCTGCTGGGAATAATCCCTTTATGTAGCTTTATATTGTTATGGTATTTTGGAGGTGCTTACATTGCTTTTTCTGAGCCCATCAGCATAGCTGTCAAATAATGCTTGGGGGAATTTCTACTTGATCTTGTGAAAGATTGAGGAGGGCGGAAAGGGAAGCTGTAATTCAGGGAAGAATATTGTACAGTTACGGGGATGGATCTATTGCATAGTTATGTCTAGGGCTGCTTGTGGCTACCTGAAGCTCCATCAAGCAATAGTATCTGCGTAGAAGGGGAGTGGTGTGGAGCTGGGAGAGGTGGCAGGTGTATGGGAGTGGTAGGAGTACTTAGGGCTACAATGTGGAATGGGATAATTCGTGGACTATTGCGCACTGTGAAGCACTGGATATGGAGTAGCAGAGCTAAAACACCATGTATATCTTTAGCCATGGCCCACCATAGGTATTTGGAAGTCGCTGTTATTTTTCTCATCTTTGCTATAGATAAAAAACCCCCACAACTTTGTAGCTTGTACAGTATTTGCAAACTGCGATTTAAGTTTAATTTCTTTAAAGGAATAACTCTTCTTTTTTGTTGAGGGTGACTTTTTTTTTTCCTGTTCTAATTGATTCTTGGAATTTGCCCATGTAGGGCTTCAGTCAAACATTTAAATATCAGTCCTATACCTGCTAATTCCAAGGACTCTGCAAAGCTCATTATAGACTTTACTTTTTGATGTAACTTTTTTGTTGAATTTGCTTATAAATTGTGGTGTTGGGCAGAAATATCACCTGTTTTCCTATTGTTGTAGCCATATGCTCATGGCAATGCCCTTTTCACCTTGTTTTACAATATTAACTGAAATTTTCTCTCTTTATTCACTATATTCTTAGTGAGAGAGCATGCTGTCTCTCTCTAAGATGCTGCTCTGTAACAGAATTGTCTGGTATTTTTGACATGCATCTTTACTCTGTGGCCTTTGTGTGAAGGACAAGTGGGTAAAAAGAGTGTCGAAAATAACGTTTTCATATAGAATGATTCCTAATGTTTTCAGGTATGAACAGAAAATTCACTCTATTGACTACTAGATGGCATTGGCTCCTTTTCTTATGAAAGAGTAAGGAAACTTGGCTGTGGGAAGTAATAGTCAAACCCAAAGAGTCCTGCATTGTAGAAATATTACATACCGAAAGGACAACTTAGCTATTGTTTAAGTATTCAAAATGTAGAGTGGTAAATGACATTCTGCTCTTTTCTGTAGTATTTGCATCAGTGAAAACTGGCCATGGATGGGCCTAAAAAAGGCACTACCAATTATGACTATTAGGTATTGGATATGGTCTCCACATCAGTACTCTTGTGTTCTTGATCTGACAGAGAATCCTACGTAAAATAGCCTGTCCTTTTTTTTTCCCTGTTTGTAAGTACAGTGTTGCTGCTTGACGTGCCTTTTGGAGGCTGCACATATGATTCAGTTCTGCTGTGGTGGGATCATACAAATACAGCTTTTGTAGCATGTGTGCATGTAAGGGTTTGTAAGTATTTCTGTCAAAGCTCTTTGGCTGTAGCTCCCAAGAGAACTACCTCAATAGCTAGCTATAACACACAGGTCAAGTGGCATGTGGGGTTTTTTGTTTGATTTTTTTTGTTTGTTTGGGGTTTTTTTGCGTTGGGTTTTTTGTTGTTTTGTTTGGTTTGGTTTTTTTTTACTATCAGAAATGAAAGTTATCCCATCATGTAGAATACAAAACTTGTCATTCTATCTTAAAAAAACCACCTTGCAACATCAAAAGACATCTTAAGAAAGCAAAATCTAGGAATTCAGGAAGAACTTACAAGGGGCATAGTGAACTATGTAGAAAAACTGCTGTTATTTCACATGGATGATGCTAATGAACTTGTAAAGAATTATGCTGTAATAAGAAGAGATAATGTTTCATATCCTCATGTCTTGTCTGGAAATGTGTTCAAGCATGATGCTGTTGAAGCCTTGAATTTAGCAAGACACAGAATTTGGGTATTAAATTAGTAACTGTCTGAAGCTGCTGTAGTTTTGTTAAAAAAATTTTTTTACAAGCACTATGAAATTTTATTTTTCAGATATTTAGAGAATTATTCTTGCTAATAGGACTTAAGAGTGGAATCTTTATGGCTTATCATGTTCTTGGATATACCTTGGAAATGTTGCTTGGATTCAAGCAACTGTGCCAATCCTTGTTTGATCCAACCTGGTAGTTCCTGTGATTCTTAACACTGCAACTGTTAATGGCTATTTATCAGGTTCCACTGTTTTTCTTTAGTACCTGCTTCTTCATTTTTAGAGGATTGGTGTTCTTATCTTCATAGACATATGCTTGCTCATTTTATAAATGTCCAGTTCCTCCATAGTCTGTGGCTATTTTTTGAACATTTTGAATATTCAAAGCTGAACATTCAGTAATTCTGTCAGAAGTGTCAGAATATGTCTTAAATGCTTAGTTGCTTGGTCTGCTATTTTTCTTTGCTGAGAAGATTTGATTGAATGACTCATCCAAAGGTCACTGTATTTCTGATATAATGCTAACATCTTGTAATACATTGTATTTTAAGATGGATATTTTTGGGGTGGGGGTGGATGGAAACCAGCGTCCTGAAAGAGAAAGAAAAATGGTAATCAACTATTTTTTTATTTTGGTGAGTACTTAGTCCTGTTTTTAGCGTTGCTGGATTCCAAGGAAGTTATAGTGAATATATAGTACTTACGTTGTGACTGGTGAACATTTATCCAGTTGGAAAGTTGTACTTTCTGAACTGTGGCTACCCTAGCAGTCATCAGTTCTGACATGCATGTTTCTTTTGGTTTTTAATGTATTTGGCATCACACTCATTATTCAAAATCAGTGAAACATTAAAGTAAGAATAAAAGTCTCTGGAGGAGCCAGAGGCATGCTGTGTCTCCACTCCACTGACAATTAAGTCTGAATGGGTTTTGTATAGGGGTAACAAAACCCAAATCTCTCTGTTGCAGCTACAGCAGAATTTGCTTTAAAATAATTTGCAATGATTAGTTTTTTTAATAAAAGTTGATTAAATAATAAATATTATTATTAACAGACCTAACAGATGTTATTTTTAAAGCAGTAAACATCTGGCTTTGCATGTCCAGAAGCAAAAGACTCAGTTAAGACTTTCAAGGTACTCCATTCTGTTCAAATAGTGTACATAAAATATGACATGTTAAGTATGTTTGAGGCTTCTGTACCTGTGTTCTTGGAGAGGTTTAGGATTTCTGAAAAGGTAAATGGTTTTGGCTGTTCAGGAAAAGAGGATGAATCTATGAATCTAATTAATACAAAGAGAGGGATAGATTGGGTTTTTTTCAATTGTAGTGAAAGCAATGAACCATCAGTAAAACTTCAGAAAGCTGTATTGTTCTTCAGTCTATTGACATGTTATAAAAAAATCTACACCTGCAGTTCTTAGAGTGTAAATGCTTAGTAATGTTACTTCTGTGAGCAACAGCTGCAAATTTTGGCTCTGTTAAATTTCCAAAGTAGTTAAGAATTAGAACAGAGCACTTTCTACTTGGGAATGATTTGTGTTTCAGTAAGTGTAAAACTAGTGTCAGGAGTGAATGTAACAGTAGCGGAGCATAGGTTTGCTGCTTTCTTACAAGATGCAGAAATAACAGCTTTTTATTAAGGACTGAAAAAGATAGGAGAAGGTGCAGTTTGTCATGGTTTAACCCCAGCCAGCAGCTAAGCACCATGCAGCTGCTCACTCACTCCTGCCACCACCCCCAGTGGGATGGGGAGGAGAATAGAAAACAAGTAAAACTCGTGGGTTGAGATAAGAACAGTTTAATAATTGAAATAAAATATAATAATGAAAAGGAAAATAACAGAAAGAGAATGAAATATAACCCAAGAAAGACAAGTGATGCACAATGTAATTGCTCGCCACTCACCAAATGATGCCCAGTTAGCTCCCGAGCAGCGATCCCCACCCCAGGCCAACTCTCCCCAGTTTATATACTGGGCATGACATCACACAGTATGGAATACCCCTTTGGCCAGTTTGGGTCAGCTGCCCTGGCTGTGCCCCCTCCCAACTTCTTGTGCCCCTCCAGCCTTCTTGCTGGCTGGGCATGAGAAGCTGAAAAATCCTTGACTTAGTCTAAACACTACTTAGCAACAACTGAAAACATCAGTGTGTTATCAACATTCTTCTCATACTAAATCCAAAACAACATTATACCAGCTACTAGGAAGAAAATTAATTTTATCCCAGATGAAACCAGGACACAGTTACAAGTTTTGGTTTTGATCTAGCAAAGTGTGTTAGGAGGAGTGCATCAAAACTGTCTAAGTAGTTGTATGTCCTTTCAGTCTTTTTCTAGTATACAGTTCCATTTTGTGAGATAAGGCTGATAACAAGCAGTACCAGATACGGTGTGACACAGCATTCTTTTTGTAGTGATTTTGGGTTTGTGATTCAATGCACATGTAACTTCATCCCTTTAGCTATGACTTTGTGCTCTTAATATCTACAGTACCTTTCTTTTTTTTGTCATCCATTTAGATGTAAAGAAGCTGTAAGTTTTTGGTCCAAGGAAACAATGAGTAATAAACTTCATAGCAGTAATGGAAAAAAAAAATAAATAGAGACAAGCTATAGTGTAGAAAACTGTTTGCATTCTAAAAATACGTTGCATCTGTGCTCTGTCTGCCCTAACCTAGAAGGGCAACCTGGACAGGATAGATAAACAGCCATTTCATATTCTCATGATGAATTACAAGAGTCTAGTAGTGTGGAGTTTTAAATACTGCACAGTACAAATACAGCCCTCTTTAAAAGGAGAATTTTTTGTTAAAGGTGGTTTTAGCTCTTCAATCAGGGCTCTGGAAAATTGCTTACCTTCCTTCTGCTTAGGTGGGAAAAATAACCAGCCTCTGTCATCTGGAGGGAGGAGAGAGGCATAGGCAGTTTACTTGAGGACACATTTTCCTATTGCTGACAACTTTGTTGCATTTTAGAGTTCTTTTTCCCCCCTTTTTCACTCTAGGTATTTGCTGTGAAGTACTGTTGTGGTAATGGCACAAATCAGCTGTCTTTCTGCCACATGATTTCTATTTCCCTTATATAGGAAGGAAGTTGCATGTTCATTTTTGGAATGTATGAAAAAAGGGTCATACGTCATCTTTGAGCATGTCTTCCATTCATGATGTCATATAAATCCTAATTTATTATATTGTAGAGTGTTCTAGTACCTATAAACAAAATCTCTAATCCTGCTAAATCATGCTATGTTTATGGCATCTTCTGCAGCTCAAAACAGAATGGGGACTAATGCCGTGCTCTTCAGCTGTTTATGGTGACCTTTCTAAAATGACTTGCAAGAGAGGTTGGAATTCAGTGTGCTATTGCAGTCTACTTTCTTAGCTATCTGCTGTCTCTCATAAATAGACAGAAACTTGTCATTACTGCAGAATCTTCTTTTACCATCATGTAGATGAAGGTACACTTAGCACAGCCTGGTATATGGGGCGTTGGCATTTGGTAGTTGGATGGAAAGTCACCAGCTCTGTGCCTTTCTATATACCACATTACATGTAAAAATGGAATCAGACTCAAACATAACCACCTCTTAATCTATATTATTTTTTTAAATAAGATATCCTGGATGTATCTTTAATTTACAGATTCACCTCTTGTCTGTAGAATCATCAAGGTTATACTAAATCGGCAGCAATTTGCTCTTCTTAAATTAAAGGAAAATCATTGCATTTAATTAAAATAAAAGCTCTTTAATTTGGATTATGTTGGCAGTTTTCTGCTGAGTGGGAACACCTGGGATTTATTGAGAGTGAATCAGCTATTCAGGCTGGCTCAGTAGAAGGAATTTCGGTAAATGGTGTGGGGGCATAGTTTTTGTGGGTTAAGATTGTAAAATTTACTCACTTGCAATTTGAGAGGTCATGATAAATATAAGTAAAGCAGAAAGGTTTGGTTTTTATGAATGAGACGGTGTGGAGAAACAGAGGTTAAGAGCATTATGTATCTCTGATGCCCGAATAAGAATTTTCTGAGCGATGAGCAATTCTGCATCTGGTATCTGGTTTCTTTATCGTCCCAAAGGAGGAACTCCTTTGCCATATGTTTTATTAATACTTGCTTTCAGACCATTAATGGTATTTTGGACCAAAATTATCTGAGTATGATACTTATTTTTTCAGAATTCATTAAATACTCTAACAGAAGTCACTTCTATTGAAGTGATCTCCTGACTGGAGAAGAAATAGCCAACTGCTGATTTCAAAGGGGAAAAAAGCATGTTTCATAATCCTGTAGGTGGAATTTCCAAATTTTTGTGTGTAATAAAATTGTTGGGTTTGTTACTCTTTTTTTTTGTTAGCATCTGAAACTCAGGTTCTGTTTTTTCTTGAGAAAGCAAGAAATTAGTGAAACCGAGTCATTTGCAAAGCTGAATAAATAGAAGTTATGTGAACTATTGTTTTGCTTTTAATATTTTAGGTGCAGGTAGCAGTGGGTGAAAGAAATGTGGGAGGGCAAAAAAACTTTTGCCACTGCTTGTTTGAAAATATGGAGGGCTTTAAGATGTCTGAAATATTGGAGTTAGAGTGTATTTTGGGTGGGAGGGTAAGAAGAGGAGGGTAGGATTATCCACACATATTTAACAGATTTTCTGTTTATATGAAAGCTCACTGGACTGAAATGCAGCTGAAATTCCCAGAGACGAGAGCAAATCCAAAATACATAGAGACTGATATTCCTCATGATGTAGTGCATGCTTTAAACATAAAGATAGCACACACAGATTTTTTTTTCCTTTTGATAAATAAGCATTAGGACCAAAGGAAACATGCCTAGTTGAAAAAAAAAAATATCCTCTGTAGGTCAGCTGTCAGGAAAAGGCATTTCTCACTTTCAGTGTTGTTAATGGTGGCTCAGACATAATTTTAAACATGGATAAAATTGAAGAATTTTGTGGTAATGCTAGCTCACCTGGATTTCATGTGTTTGTGATACTAAGATATTTTTAGCTGTGTAATGAAAGTTGGAACTCCCTGTGTGCAATATGGTCAAGCTAATGCTTGAAATCTGATACGTGCCGTGTGTTTCCTAACGGATCAAGGTGCTGGGTAAGATATAGGCCACCTAAAGAGCTGTCTGTAAAGCTGTTCGTGAAGACAATTCATTTACAGCATTTGTACTGTGATTAAAATGCCTGCAAATCTTTGTTTCAGAGCAAAAGTTGATTGTCATCAGACATTAGGAAAGCAGGCAGACTCTGATCAAAGAGGTTTTACTGTCAGCTACTTCTATTCTCTCTTCTTTCTCTACAGAACACTAAAATCTGATTTTCAGTGAGTAAATTCAGTTACTTCACTGAACTTTGAAACTGTGATAATGTTTTGTGTTTGGGATATTGTTGAAATTGTAGGGTTTTAGTACTTACCTGCCCTAATTCTGAAGTTCCTGTGGCTACAGCCATTTGCTAGAAGGAAGCCATTTGAATTAAAAGTTAAAATTTTGTTTTGTAGAGAAAATCGTGACAGCTGAATCCCTGTTCTTTTACACCATGCTTGTCTGTGTTGTTTTCCCCATAGCTTGCACCACGAGAGAAGGCAGCTATGAATTACAATCAGAAGCTGAAGGAGAAGTTCCAGTATCACCCGCAGATCAGACGCATAGCTCAACACCGTCACTTGCCTAAAAGTATATTTTGCCAAATCAAGGAGCAACGTATCATGAGAGAAGCTCGTCGGCGAAAGTATGTCTTCCTCTTCTGGCTTTGTTTTCTCTTGATTTTAATAAAATACATCACTGCAGTGCCGTAGCAGCAATGTATGGGAGTGATAGAGCTACAGTGTGTGGGAGGAACAAGTATGAGCTGCTTTTAACATCTGAATAAGTGATCATGAACTACTGGATTGATTAACCTTTGATTATAAGGAAAATGCAGACAAGTGCCAGTATCAGTGAGAACTGGCTGCTTCCCAAAAGTACTTGAAGAAGTTGGAGCAAATATGATGTTGGAAAGAGCCACAATGCTGTGTTAAGCATGGTATCATGCAACATTGCAATGGAAACAGACGGGGCTGTTTTGGGTGTGTGGAGGATTTTGGTTTTGTTTTGGTTCTTTTGTGGGCTGGGTTTGGGGTTTTTTGTTTGTTGTTTTTTGTTTTTTTTTTTTAATGCTAGGCTCAAGGATGAGTATTTTCCATCACCTGGATCGTTGCCACGTTGGAATTTCTAGGAGTATACTTTCTAGGTGGCATACATTGTAGCCATTAAACTAACACTAAAACCAAGAAGTGGTGGGTTTTAGTCATCTGTCTCAGCTGAAAGACTCTACAAACTTGAGAATCAAATCCTGTTGACATGAAAACCAAGTAAGCTGAGCTCCAAAGAACAAGCTTGATTTGAAACTTTTCTAAATTAGCCAATTTTAAAGTTATTTTTCAAAGGGACAATCCTTCTCAAAGGAGGAAGTACGTGGCTTTTGGTTAATAAAAGCAGAGCAATTCTTAAGTTTTTTAAATTTTTTTTAAATTGTAGGATATCTTCATTAGTAGCTTTAGGAGGAAGCTAGCATTTGTTAAATCTTTGTGCTGACTACTGAACTTCATTTTTCTGTTTTTTGTTTCTAGGGAACTGAATCGTCGTAAGCACAGCAAACCAGGATCTATGCCATTTGTGTCAGAGAGGAAGAAACATATTGTGGCAGTAGTGAAGTAATTGTTTTCACATGTACAAAATGTCACAATGAAAGAAAATGTCACTATTGAATGATTCCACTGTAAAAAATTTGATGGACATTAGTAAGACAGCATATGGCTCCAGAAATGTGGCTTTTCTTCCAAGTATACACATGCTCTGATTTCTCAAGTCATTGTCTGCTTTGGGTAGTCATAAGAATTGGCCCTGTAATCTTCTGTTGCCATTTGCCTGTCTGATGTTACTGGCCCAACGCTGTGTATTGCAGTGGAGTTTGGCCCTTTTGACATAAGCAGATAACTTGGTAGTTGGTGGAAGACATCTGTAGTTCCAGTCCTATTCATTGGTACCATTACTACAAAAGAAGGATAAAATAGATTCAGATTTGTCAGAGGCAAGAAAGCTTTGTTCCATACAGAGTTATAAAAGCAGTTATCCTTATGCTGTTTAGTTCTGGGCTTGGGGTTTGTTGGTTTTGGTTTTTTTGGGGTTTTTTTTGAACAAATCTAATAAAGTAAACAAGTGACCTTAAGGCAATGGACTAGATCTTGATTATTCTGACTGATAAATGTACTGTGTTATATTTACTACAGTACAATATATTATTTTTCTTTTATCCAAAAGGCATTCAATGAGATTCTCAGACAAATGTAAACATATTTACAGTTTTGTTCTGTCTTCTTACCTATTGTTACATGACTTGACAAAACTTCAGACTGTTGAAGTTGCTAATATTAATAACGACATAGCTGAACAAGTATCTTTTCTCATTAGCTTATTTAAAACTTGTAAAATCTGGATGAAAGATGACATTGTATAAAACACAGAAACTTCTTTAGGTAAGATTTATTATAAGCCTTCTATTTTAAGTTTATATTAAAAAAAAAATAAAAGTACAAGCTTCATATTTCACCAGGTACCTATAGCCCAAAGTTCTTTTACTGTTTGTCTGGAAAATGCTCTGCTTCAATTCCAATGGGATAAACTTAACTTTTTACTGAAGATACTAAGGTGATCAGAAAACCATGGTGGAATTCAACTAGGCCTCCTAGGCTGAAGGCTTCTCTTGCAGAGATATGAGATACATAGTAACTATAAGTGTTGCTTAACATCATCTGTACAAAAAGAATTTTTTAAACCTTTGCATTACTACACAATCTTTAACTACACTCCCCCAGTCCTGAGTTTATGCACACAAAAAAATTTATGAACTCAATTAGAATAAACTTTATAGTTTAACTTTTTTTTTTTTCAATCTGCAAATTTGAGCACTTGCCTTCATATAGCATCCTGTTTAATGTATCTACTGACACTAACATCCATATGCATTTCTAGTTCTTATTCTTTCACTTGTCTCTTCTAGCACTGTTTGGGCAAGATTCCTGGATCATCATGGCAAAATTATGGCTGTTTGGTGATAAGAGGCCATAATGTATCTTTTACTTTCTGGATCACTTACCTTATGGGGTGATGCAGGAAGAGAAGCAGATCTGAAGAGCTATAAGTAGGATGATGAGAAGCAGTGGAACAGATCAGGGAATAGACTGATGCTGGCTGTGTGCCTGTTGTACTAATACAGTGCACTCTGTGCCAAATACAGTTTATTTTCTTCCTGAAACACTGAGAAAATTGAGGGAGAATGTGTGGTCCGCAGTATGGCTTGTGACACAGCTGTAGTCAAGTCTTGTACAATTTGCAAAACCAGACTAATCTTCTGGTATGTGATTAAAAGTTTTTGGCCTTGTCAGTTTAGCTTGAGTTGATGTAGTTGGTTGGTGATTTCTTGAGTCATGATAACCTCTGGTATGAACAAGCTCTGCTGCTTGGAATTTATTAGCTTTGGTGCAGAGCTCTGAATATAACTAGGGAGCTTTCAGTTCTGAAGTTAGTTTGGTTACGGTGTGGTATTGCTGTGGAGCTCTACTGCATAAGACATGTCCAAAGGATCTCTTCATGTCCAAAGACCCTTGTGCATTATTGCTTTCAGACAGGCCCCCCAGTAAACTCAAAGGATCAGGTTTGACTAAAAATGTTGCTAGAGACATTGTAACAGCATGCTGAAAAAAGGAATTTAAAGTTAGGAGGGTGCTCAGAGGCTGTGTATTTGGATATGAATTCCATGTGAAATTCAATGGGCGTGGTCTTGTACAGAGATCTTAGTCTTGTTGTCAAGTGGGGCACCCTCTTAGCGTTGCAGGAAAAAGCCTGTTTTCCAAAATCAAGTCTTGCTATGGCTTCTAGAAACATGTTAGTTGTAAAACCAGTGTAGGTGTGGACTGCGGCTTTCTGGTTGGAAGTCAGTTGTTTGGAATTTTGCAGGTGGCATTTGCAGTCTGTTCAGAGGATCCCTGGCCATGGATTTGTACGCTGTTGGGCTAGCTGTTGTTGATCTGTCAACCCTTACAGGTGGTCTCCAACACTTTTTGTGGCCATCCATAATGCCACAATACTCAGAGTAGGTTTTTTAAACTTACTTAAATATAGTAGTTGCCAAGTGGTAGCTCTGCTTGCAAGAAGTGCTCATAGAAGTCTGTCACAGGCCACCACTGAAATAGTTTAGAAATTACATTAAAGGAGCTGGAGCTCTTAATTTTTTTTTTTATTTGGTGGTTTGTTTGTTTGGTTGTTTTTTTTTTCCCCTCTGATTTGAGAGGTGTAATCTGGCCTCATGTTAATCACCTTAAAGGAGTTACCTAGATTTATCAAAATCATTATATGCAAAAAGAATATGGATACATGCATTTGCATGTATGCATACCCAAGTGTTTGTAGAATAAAATCCTTAGCATTACATAAGATACTGAAAATATAAGGAGACTCTTAATGATTGCCTTCAAAATTTTGGTGTCATTGACTGGGGGTGTGTGGTGGTGTGTGGAGAAAGTTAAAAAAAAAAAGGGACATGATGGACTACTTTCTAAAGCAAATGCAGTGCCTACATACCTGCTGATTAAAAAAAGATAACTTCTGTATGTATTCTTACTTTGGGAAGATATTTAAAGACTGTTTTGAAAGAGAAATAACTTCTTTGATACAGAAATATTTAAATCAGTATTCATAGCCTGGGTGAATTTTGGCTGTTTCATGATAAAGCATCTACGGAGTCATCAACATTTTACTCCTGTTTATCATAGCCAAGCTATGTAGTGATACAGATATTTGAATAAAATAATTTCGTTTTACTCAATGTGTATTCTAGATATCTAAAACAAGCTAAACTGCCAGTTGGGTTTCTGAGGTGTATATGGAAATAAATAAAAATTTTAGACCAACTAAAAAAATTCCACAGGAGTGTTTTTGCCAGTGTCCGTTTGGGCATTCTTCACTCTGTTCACGGTAGCAGAATCCCCTGGCCTTTGGGACTGGGGGGATTTTTCCCCTCCCAATCCAAAGGATCCAAGGCTGCCGTGATTCTGTATCCGGAAGCCTGTAACAATACAAAACGATACCCATGTGCACACCTACGCACAGCGTGCACCTACACACAACACAGACAAGAAACACATGGCCAGCCACAAATCAACAGGGGGAGAGAGCGGTGCCTTTACTGGCTCCTGTGTCAGCACAGGCTGCACTCGGGTATTACAGCTCCAGCCTCTTCCTTCTCTCCAGCTGGCCTGGCGTGGGGTTCTCCTGCAGGGTGCGCACACACTTGCAGTACGGGTCTCCGGTAGCTGCTGTGAGACAGGCCATGCAGTGAGTGCCATCCAGCCTGTCTCTCCCAGCTGCTG
This sequence comes from Haliaeetus leucocephalus, assembly GCF_000737465.1. Lineage (NCBI taxonomy): Eukaryota > Metazoa > Chordata > Aves > Accipitriformes > Accipitridae > Haliaeetus > Haliaeetus leucocephalus. The sequence continues at coordinate 16,690,164 of NW_010972991.1, read as the reverse complement.
GCCCCTAGACCCTCAGGTCCCTAAGACGTGTGGTCCTGCTCCAGTGGCTCCTACTTATTCCTGTTGGCCCACTCGTGGGCTAGTCCCATTTGAAGTTTGCTAGCATTGACATGTATGTGCACACAAGACCAGTTAGAAATAGGGTGTAATACGAACACCAGATGGACTGCAGCGATGAAGTGCAAGGCTCATGCGTTGAAGCGTAACAGGTAAGCTGTCTACATGGGACTGGGCCCCTTTATCCTCTTTGTCCTTGGTTTTTCCATGCTTGTTTCTCTCCAGTCTACCTTAGTCCCTCCCTTTACACACCTTTGGTGTTTCCCTTAAACATCCCATAGTAAGTTTTCAATGCTGCTGCAATCCCCTTAAAAAAACCCATAATAAATTTTACATAGTCCCCAAATTCTCTCTGCTCTGTCCATAAGTTCTCACCCCCCTATATCCTGTAAGAAGTCTTATACCCCTGTGCTGGTTTTGGCTGGGATAGAGTTAATTTTCTTCGCAGTAGCTAGTATGGGGCTGTGTTTTGGATTTGTGCTGAAAACAGTGTTGATAACACAGGGATGTTTTGGTTACTGCTGAACAGTGCTTGCTTACCCAGAGCCAAGGTCTTTTCTGCTCCTCACCCCACCCCACCAGCGAGGAGGCTGGGGGGGCACAAGGAGTTGGGAGGGGACACAGCTGGGACAGCCGACCCCAACTGACCCAAGGGATATTCCAGACCATAGGACGTCATGCTCAGCATATCAAGCTGGGGGAAGAAGAAGGAAGGGGGGGATGTTCAGAGTGATGGCGTTTGTCTTCCCAAGTAACTGTTACGCATGATGGAGCCCTGCTTTCCCGGAGATGGCTGAACACCTGCCTGCCCATGGGAAGTGGTGAATGAATTCCTTGTTTTGCTTTGCTTGTGCCCACATCTTTTGCTTTACCTATTAAACTGTCTTTATCTCAACCCACGAGTTTTCTCACTTTTACTCTTCTGATTCTCTTCCCCATCCTGCTGCAGGGGAGAGTGAGTGAGCGGCTGTGTGGAGCTGAGCTGCTGGCTGGGGTTAAACCACGACAACCCTTTAGGTAATTCCTCAGCTTTTATGGCTTTCTAGGGAGTTTCCTACACTTATTTTACTTGGTTTTGCACCAGGAACAATGATCTGAATCATTCTCCTTTGATGGTTTTACGACTAGTGAGTCAGTGTCCTTGGTTTTCACTAATTGTTCTTTTGATCCTTGCCATGGCTTTGTGTTTAATTTGCTTAGGCTTTAGTCAGATAACCTAACATGCTCTGTTATATGAAAATATCTCTGCAGTGCCTTCTAATCCTAGTTATTGGACCAAGAATCTGGTGGTTGGAGTAGAATTAATCTTGCTTAACCTTAGATATCTGCAGTACAGGCACGGTGAAGAGCTTTGTGTACCTGATCTCAATCCATGCTTGGTGGAGATAAATTGTTATTTTAGGGGACATTTTTCCCATACTTCAGACATTTATATTATCATTTAAAACTTTGTTTTATTTTATAACTAACATTGTGATGTGAAAGTCGGCTAGTTAACTTGTGAATATCTGTCTAGGTTTGGACAGAATCACACACAGAGGTGATTAGGTTTAAGAAGAGCAAAACCAGCAACAAGTGAACACCTGGAAGTTCTTGTCTGCTATTTGGCATCACAAAAGTCTAAAGACATTGAAGGGAGATGAATGAGGTTCTGTAACTGAGGACAAAGAAATTTCTGTGGACAATAGTTTTTGGGAAACTTGAAGAGCTCAGTGTTACACTAGAGAAAGATAGAAAGGCATTTGAAGAAGAGGGACTTTAATTAGAAAGAAAAGGCTGTGATGTGCTCACCTAGGACTTCTGGGACTTTAGAAGGTATGTGAAGAATTCTAGGACAAAATCAAAGATCATCGTTCAAATACCACCAACTAAAAACTGCTGAAAATGTCATTCCTTACTATATTAAATGAAAAAATACACATTTCCTCTGAGTTGAAGATCATGTTCTTTTTACACAGTTTGAAACAAACTTAAGGACTTATTTTCAAAGGTGATGAGTTATACTGACTGTTATACTGACTTTAAGCAGAGCTGCTGTTTTTCAGTGCCTTGAAAGTTTGATCTGGGATCTCTGTGGATTTTAGGATATAAAGTGGAAGATGTTGTTTTCTGAAGTTTTTCTTATATTAATAAATGTTAGTATACTTAGCGATTTCATTTTGTCGAAGTCTGGAGCAGTTTTCAGCAGATGCAAATGATGTGTTCTCAGTGGGTAGATGGATATGATCAGGAGTTTATAGCATGTTGCATCATGTTTTCTACTTTTAGGGCTTGTGTGGGCAAAACCAAAGATCTTTCAGCAGACAAAGGAGCACTGCTGATTATTAAGAAGATAAATGGATGGAGATGGTATTTTGACTGTCATTGTAAAAATGTGATTAAAAACCACAATATGATAGAAAACCACAGATTTAATATAGATTTAGTAGACATGCTGCAGTCATGTATTTATTACAAGACTGACATCCAAACCTCTAACTTGTCTTCAAGCAGAGTGGAGTTATTTGAAGATGTGACTTTATTCTAAGAGCCTTATTGTAGAATAAGACAATTTTTTTTCAGCGACCCGAAAAATACCTTTAATTTACAAAACAGCATATAAAAGCTGTCATGGCATAAAGTACAAGTGAACGGTGGGAGGTAGCAAGGGATAGGGGATCTGTTACATCTGCTAAGAGAGGCCACTGCGTCAAACACCTGCATGAGACAAGTCCGCTAGTTCATGATAGAGCCAAACCTTATCAACAGCTGCAGAGGCTCAGTCTGAGCACTCCTGCTTTTACTATCTGGGGCAAACATCCCTGGGTAGCTAGGCAGCAGCATTCAGTCATTACTCATTTCCCTTTCACTCTGTCCTGCAAGAACAGCTGTTTGCTGTTTTTCTGCACTTTGAGATCTAAGGTAGAGATTGAATAGTACCTGAGGATAAAATCACTTCTTTGTTTGTAAAATTGGTTTGATCAGAGGATTACAGATTTTCCAGTGTTACAGTTTTCTTTCTCTTCTGTTTTTGTTCTCTTCACATCCCTTCTTCCTTAAATAACGCCTCAGAAGTTCTTGCTTTCTCTATGGTCATCATTGACTTGGCTGTATGACTTGGCTTTTGCTAACCAGAAAACAGAAATACTTCTTTCTTGAGGTTATTTCAACCTTATAATATTATCTGGTGGAAAATTACCCTGAATTGCTCCCAAAAGTGAGGACTGTTAAGTTCCAGAAGACCTATGGTTGCTTTAGTCATTTGCAGATGCCTACAAACCTACACTATGGTGTGCATAGTGTTTGGGATGTATTAGGGGAAAGGAAACCTGGTCTCAAAAATGCTTGGAGGATGAGAAGAGAGGAGAGCCAAAGGGGAAGGATTATTACCAGAATATAACAAGGTTTTGCAAACTGGCCAAAGGGATGGGGTTTGGCATGGCAGGAGTCGGGGGGAGCTGCAAGGCACAGATGGAAAAGGAAGGAGCGTGTCAGCAGTTTTCTCACTCAGTTTGAGTAAAGACGATAGGGAAAAATCAATCTCTCTTATGCTGTAAGAATGTAAGGCGAAATATCTAAAATGCCTACTTTTTTTTTTTTTTTCCCACAAATGGGATAATCCAGCATTTAAGTCTGAAGGCAAAAGATTCATTGGCTCAGCTGGATATCTAAAGGTATTGTATTTATAGACCAGCTATTTCAGGAATGGAGCCTGTGTTCTTTTGCATCACTTAAGGCAAAATATAACCTTGGCAAACAAAACCACTGGCCATATTTGCAGTTGCGTCATTCTCAAGTGAGTATTTAACATCAGAAAATGTTAGGACATTCATGATAAGCCACTGTTTTTACATAATCCTGTCAGTTATGGCTGTCCAGTGGCTGCGGTACAATATCTTGAACAGAAAATGTTCACTATCACAAGTTAAAGCAGCATGGAGTAGGTAACTGGATTATCATATTGATGTCAAACTGTGGAATAAACTTAATGCGGTAATTGGGTGCCTAAATGTGATTTGAAACTAAGGTATAATCAGAAGAGGGTTTTTTTTCCCCAGGAATAAAAAGAATAAGAACAGGAATCTGGCTCAGTGACAATTCTTTAAATTATGGACAATGTGTAGTAATTTGCTTCAAAAGACAAATACCTTTATGGGTTTTCTGCCTTATTCTGTGGAGTCTTTTATGTGAACTGCGCTAGACAGATTTTGACTGAGCTCTGTACATTGTAGAAATGTCATAGTGAATTTTGGACCGAGTCAAAATTCAGTTGGGTAGTCACACTAAGGGATGCGTTTATGGTGGCAGAACAGATCAGAACTAAACACTCAAAAAAAATCCATTAGAAAAAGTTTTGTTAAAATGTTTAGTAACCAAAGACTTTATTCACAAGATGGGAAGAGCTAAAATAGTGTGTAGTGAGATGCTAAACTAACCAGTCAAGTCTTTCAGCGAGAGATATCTGAAGGAAGAAACTGCTGATCAGTCAGGTTCTCATTTTATCTGTCCGTCTTAATTCAACCCACATTTCATATCGTCAAAAGCGTAAGAGTTCAGCTGCCTTTAAGATGTGCTATCAGAAGCAAATGCCTTCAGAGTTTTCCAAATTTTGTCGCCAAACTGCTGCTTCAGTGAATGCTCTGCTGAAAACACCCCTCTGGTTTGCCTGGCTCTGGGGATGCTGAAGTTCACATGTCTTGGGCCGTGATGTAAAGGCGTGCCCGGTCCAAGACTGCTTTGGTCTGTGCAACTATGTCTCTCTGGGTAACCAAGGGGAACACCAATGCGGAAAGCAGTTTTCCATCCATTCCTTCCTGACCCACAGGTATATGTTTAATGCATAGCTACAAAAGACTCCTAGCTTGTCGTGGAGGGCGTTAGATTTCCCTGCTGGAGGCCAGCCATGGAAAAGCAAGGCTTTCCACTTGAGTCATTTACTCACAGATGTGATCATGCAAAAGTTGCTGTTTTAGTAAGTGAGCTAATAACAATTCTCAAGACATCCTTTTTACAGAGCAATACAATTATCTGAGGTCACACTGGTTTTCACCACCTTTGTTTTTTGACTTTCTGACTTCAGGAGATTTCATTCGGTTCTGACAGTTCTTTAGTGGCGTGGGTTTTTATCAATGTCTCCATGAGGCAGATACCATCAGCAGTGTCCAGACCTACACATGCGTGACCTGACCACAGAATTTCACTGTCTTGAAGATCTGTTACCTCCAAAATATGGTAAATTCAGTCTTAACTCCAAAGTAACTGGTTAGAGATCTTGGCCCACCTGGTGTCTTAATGAAAACCGCCAAATTTTCTGGGTATTGTAAGGAGTCACTGAAAAATTTCAGAGATCCTCTTGAAAGCTTTCTGAAAGTCAACACAATCCAAGTATGTTTGGTATGTGCCATGTGTTGCTGGTGTGCATTGGTTGTTCAGTGACTGTGCACAGCCTGAAAATACAGTCAGCATAAGATCAGGCTGCCAAAAGTGTAATCTGTCGTTCTTAAAGTACCTGAAGATGCAGCGATGTTGCAAATCTAATTCAGTGTAAGTATGTAGAAGAATTTTCTGGAGAGGACTGTGACGCTATGTTAGTTTTATAGTCACTAAAAGTGTCTTTCAGGTAGTTTAAGATTTTTCTTCTATGTTCTTCTACAGTGGACTCATTCTCTTGTGCTCAGTCCAAGATTTAGAGCACCATTTTGTGTTCCTTTTTGCTGCCTTCTTTGAGCAGATCTGATCTGCTTTACCCTACACTCTGCCTTCCAGTTCTTCCTTTTTAAGCTGCTTTCAGCTTAATGCAAGATGATTTTCTCACAGTTATTGTCTTATTTGAGTTATCCAAATTGATTTTTTTCAGGTGACAAAGCAATTTCAGTATGCAGTGAAAGTATTCTCTCTAATTTTTTTTTTATGGTAATAATATTTCCTCATTTGTTTTTTATTAATTCATTCTAGCTATGATTAAAATCACCTGCAAGCTCTTTGTTGTTGGAAGACAATCCTCAGGAGCCCTCTTTTTGCTGCCTGCCAATGTGGTTGTCTTTTCTTCGTAACCATATATTCCCTAACTATTTATTCCCTTTTTCCTTTTTTTAATGGCATTTTGGCCTGAGCATTTAGGAGGTTCTGCTTTGCTGGTCCCTCTCTGATGATGCCACTCTGTAGCATTGCAGTGACCCACCCCCTCCTTTTTCTAGTCATTGAAAAATACCAGAAAATTCTTAGTTCTACTAACATGTTTTACCAAAGATCCTCAAAATTTGTTTATGTGAAAGCTGAAAATTATGCCTGTCTGTGGAAAACTTGCTTTTTAGGAACTGACATTTAAATTCCATACATTTGAGTGGTGATTTTCTTATTTGCTGCTTCTGCAAGTATTTGCTTTAAATTTATTTTCACGATGGCAGCACATATGTCATGCTCACTGTCGGCACATACAACTTACATGCCCAAACATTAGGAGGAACAAACAAAAATTTCTGCAGGTTAAAACCTGGTATGCCTGTGTTTTCATTGCAACCAGTTTGATGTGATTTTGTGGGCAGAAGAGCATGTCCTTGCTATCAATGGATGATTTAGTTATCAAAGTTGGATGACCTCTTCATCAGTGCTGTTGTGTGAACAATTTCTAGGTACCCAAGTCATGTTCAGTCCATAATTAGTTGTCCCTACTCTCCCATTCATGCCCAGCCACGTCAACGAGGGCGTGCTGCTGCTAATGAAGTACTGTAGGATGTTTTAGAAAGTGGTTTTGTATCGTGGTAGCACTTGGAGGGTTTTCATCCTCACCTACTACCTTGAACTGTGTACCTGCTCCTTTGCTGTTAATTGGTTCCTCGTCTGTCTCGCAGGGCTCTTTACATGGTGTCACTCACAATCAGCGCAACTCTTTCTTTCCCTCCAGCTGGGGAACCTGAGTAGTTCATGATTTTGTTATTGTTCTTCAATTTGATACAATCTGTTCCTGACCATCTGTACCCACTCATGCTGAGAATATCAATACTGTAATTTTCCATCTCCCTCATAACTTGAGCTGATTTTTCCAGCTTGCAGCATTGTATGTACATGCCAGAACCTTATACATACCATGGAGTGACTCTGGAGCAGCAGCTACTTGAAGGTTCGAGCTCCTTGCTGAGGCAGGATTGGACTGATGCTTGTTGCACAGATTCATTTGGGACTATCCACTAATCCAAGGAACTGAGATGGAAATTGTCATGGAGACAAAGTGAAGACTTAGCCAGTAATATTTTTAAAGAGGAAGGTGGTCAGCCTTGCATCCAGCTCCCACGCTTGAAGAATCGAGAGAGAGATTTCTGTCTGGCCTCTATCTTTGATGTACCCAGCCTTGGTAGACCTGTCGGGAGCTTACATAATCCTGCTGACATAACTCTTTGGATCAGAGTCTCCTAAGCAACCCAACACAGCAAGGTACTAGCTCCCGAAATGGGGAAAAATGTGGGTTTGCCTCTGGCGGGGTGTGTGTGTGTGTGTGTGTGTGTGCACGCGTGTATGTACTCTGCATAATTCTGGCAATTTGTATTCTAGTATACTCAGAATTAAGCAGGTTAATTTAGCTTTTCCTCTATTTGTTCATATCTGGTGCTTAGAGGATTTTGAAAATCCTATTCTCAGCGATCAGCTAATTTCATTTACATAGAAAATACTACAACTGTTATATGTTGTCTGGTGGACTATTTTATTATCGTTTTTTTGAAATGCTTTTTTTTTTTCACATAATGTCTTGAAGTAAAACACTCCTAAATGTCATGTGATTAGAAATCTGATAAATTAGGTCTTTTCAGTATTTAACTGACCCTTCAGGTCCTGCAGACTCCTACATTTGTGTGTGTGATAATGTGAGGGAAAATAGAGAGGCATAATGGACTATAACAAGAGGTTTCAGTGATGTTATAAACCACAGAAGTGAAGTTCAGATAGTTTATGGTCCAGTTAACAGAAACTCTCAATAGATTTATATCTCTATAAATCAAAATTTGTCTGCTGCTTATTTTCTATATGTGGTTCTGACTCATGAATCTATGCCCTGTAGAAATTTCTATTCCTTCTTGAGTCATGCAAATGTTGCCTCCTATCACCCCAGATCTTGCTTTCTCCAGTGATTAGCTCTGTTGCACCCTACTCTGTTGTCATGTATTTTTTGCTTCATGTAATGTCACCATTTTGGAAAAAAAAAAAATATTGTGATTTTTCTTCCTTTTCAAGAACAATGTAGAATTCATTGTACCAAAATTGGAGAAGTACAAGAGGCAATCAGTATATACATGATATAGAACCAAATAGGAAAAAAAGTTAATGTAAACACAAACAGAATACTTTATGCTACTTCCTTCATGCTGCCTTCATCCTGCTTCTGAGATGGAGGTCTGAACACAGCAAAACATCATTGATGATAAGCACACATGGGCTTCATCAGATAGAGAGACAATATATTCCTCCCTATGAAAGGGTTTAGTCGGGTAGTGAACAGGTTTACCTCTTCCATTTTAAGCTATTCTGTGAAAGAGTAAAGCAAAGCTGAGACATCTTTGCATATGCTTCTCATTTCATGTACTGATACAGAAAAAACCAAGACAGAAAGCAACTGAATTAAATAGTGGCTGGATATGAAATCACGGACAGTAACAGTGTAGTCTTCAGGGCAATAGCAGATGTATATATGAAAGGCTGAGATGCTACATCAGGTGGACAAAGTCACAGGAGGCAACTTTCTGACAAGAAATGAGAAACAGTTCCTTGGGAGAGAAGGAAGCAGCCATGTGTCCAACATGTCCTCGTTGCTTTCAGGATGTGAGTCAGCAGTGTTGTCGCTAGCTGGCCTGCAGTCATCTGCTACTATGGGTTAGATGCAGCTCTTCTGTTTTTAAATCTTAGGCTGCATCTGCTGAAGGGTAGAAAGAATTTAACTTTTTCTTCTGTAACAGAAAGGTTGAGGTGTTGAGCAATGGAAGTGCTTTCAGTAATAGCCAGATTGGCAAAATCTGACCGCCTATTTTGAAATGAGGTTGTCAATGTTCCGCTGCGGACAATGGCCTAAATGACATTTTTTTTTGTACTGAAGTGGGTTGTTTTTGAAGTCAGATCAAATGTCTCATCTGTTGGTCAATAAAGGGCAACAAAGCTGGTGAAAGGGCTGGAAGGCATGTCCTATGAGGAGTGGCTGTTGCAGAAACACTAGGCTGACAGCGATATGTTTCAAAGGTCAATTTTCTTTAATGATATCAAAATGCAATGGTCAAATTGAACAGGAATGTTATGTGGTATTGAAATATAACAGTCCGATTGAACGGGAATATTAGGTCGTAAACTCTGTGACAAACACAACTTATTTACAGGTTCAGGATGTCACTATCACTACACGAATTGTAACCAAATCTAAGCTTAGAATGATGATTCAAGATGCGCATATCACTCACTGATAAGGCGAGGCACTCAACCCCAGGGACCTTCCTTAGAGGCTGTCCCCATCTGAGGGGAGAGTCTCTGACTGCAGACCTGCTGCTCTGAGGACGACTGGCTCACAGGGGTCTTCTGGCAGCTCCATTTATACTCCTGGCTCGGGTTGGGGCTCGTGGTCATACGTGGTCAGAGGTCTAGAAACTTCTCTTACCTGAGGTGTTTCGTTGGATGAGGTGTTTCTGGCAGGCTCAGGTATCTGGGGTACCTGACTTGGGGCACTCTGTGTACGTGACTCCAGTCACCATGCGGGCCAGGCGGCTCGACCCCCAAACCGCAGCTTCTAGTTTAACTCTTTCCTTTCAGTGGTTGAGAAGATTTGGTCTTTATCAGGGTGGGTGTACCTGCCACAGCGGCTGAGGACTCTGGGTTTGTCTAGATTGGAGAAAAGGAGGCTGAGGGGTGACATCATTGCTCTCTACAGCTTCCTGAGGAGGGTAAGTGGAGAGGGAGGTGCTGAGCTCTTCTCCCTGGGATCCAGGGATAGAGTGTGTGGGAATGGTTCAAAGCTGCATCAGAGGAGGTTCAGACTGGACATTAGGAAGCATTTCTTTACCGAGAGGGTGCTCAAACACTGGAAGAGGCTTTCTAGAGAGGTGCTCGATGCCCCAAGCCTGTCAGTGTGTAAGAGGCATTTGGACAATGTCCTTAATAACATGCTTTAACTTTTGGTCAGCCCTGAATTGGTCAGGCAGTTGGACCACATGATCATTGTAGGTCCCCTCCAACTGAAATATTCTGTTCCTATTCTATTCCTATTCCTATAATATTCCTATAATATTCCTATAATATTTCTATTCTATTCTACCAAAGACGACACTGGTAAAGCTTGCAACCTGGAGACTGGATCCATGGTCTGTATAGTTAGGGAAAGCAAGGAGGAAAAACTCCTAGGTCACTGCTGTAGATCATTATTTTCTTGGAGAAGGCAGGTTGCCAGTTTCATTAAAACTAGATGACCAGAAAGGTAACCTGGTTTTGATGCTGATTTGTCAAATGTTGACTTGTCCTATGCTCCTCTTGGGGTGCAGTGATTTTTACATAAGTAGCACTGCTTTATTTCCATATATAACTCATTTTTCTGTATCTTTTATGAATGAGTTTTGGACATGGGTGTCTTACAGGCTACAATTTCTGTTTTTTTTAACTGCTGACACAGCCATTAATGCTTTTGAAAATGCTGGTGAATGACAGGTGAATACCTATGAAATCCATAGTATCACCAACAAAATGCCATCAATTGTTATTGATGGTTTCTTGCTTGCTATCCTTTGAACTAGCTGACATAGGGGAGAATACGCACACAGAAAGGTGGCTACTCATCAGAACAACTCATATTCAAGACAGAAATATTAGGAAAGAATACACCCAGATAACTAGAGGAATTTATTTCAATATTTACTGCTAACACATCAGTCGAAAATAAAAAAGATTATCAGTCTAGCCACTGTTACAGAGAGAAGTACAACAGTAATGAGATGAGCTTTGTAAGGACAGGACTGCATTACTGAGGCAACTACAAACATCTGACACTCAGTGCAGCTGGATAACTTCTTGCTTTTGCAAATGCAGCAGCTTTACTGCCCCCCTAAATTAATGCGTAGAACAAATTCAATGCACTGTGTGGTCGATGCTGGAAAGCTTCAACACCTGCTCATTTTGCTCTGCAGGAGAGCATATAAATTTGCTGTGGAAATCTTCCCTGTGCAGAAGTAGAGATGAGGCTGGGAAGTCTTTCTGGAAAAGTGTATCCTGTCTGGGCTTTGTAGTACCTCAACTCTGTTGCACTAATCTGAATTGTTGTATGGTTGTTAATGAAATATAGGCTAAGCAGCAGTTTTAGCTCAGTGTTGTGTACTTTCTAGGTATTAGGGTAGTTCTGGTTCTGTTCTTTTCCTTTCCAACTCATAAACCCCCTGCTTTTGAAAGTGCCATCCACTAATTTTATAGTGGATGTAGTCCCTTTTGTAAGAGACAAGGCAGGCATTAACATCTGATAGTGTATTGTCTCACTAAGAGATTCCTTATTGCTTGCACACTGAGAGTGAAATAACTCCCTTTACATTCAAAGAAGGAAATTCACTACACTTTCTTTTTTTGATATACCTCTTTGAAATGCAAGATGAAATGCCAAAACTTAGCTCATATTTTATTACCTCTTCCCTTCTGTCCCTTCCTTCACAAGACAAATCTTCATAGAGAATGCTTTTTTTTTCTGTCCACTGTGAAAACAGATAATGTGTCCAAGCTCCTGCTGCTTCTACCTTACTATCATCAGGAAAAGCTGGAAATAAAAATAAAACCATAAAGTTATCATCCATTAATGTTTTAAATATCTCTTCTGTCTGTCAGCAATCCTAACATACATTTCACATCAATTTGTAAGATACTGTAGCCTAGGGAAAGGTAATAGTTATATTCAAAGGTTGTATATTTTCTTAGACCAATATTGCTAGTAAAAATAGTCAAGCTTTAGTGCACATGAATCCCTTCTCAGAATGTTTTGATTTCCTCGTCATTAGGAAATCATTATGAATGTAATTATATTAATGTAGCTAGTGGATGAATCTTGTTTTAATCATACTTGTGCTTTTAAGTATGGCAGAATCCTGGTCTGGAGAGCAGAACACAAAGCAGGCATCTTTGTGTTACCATGCGTTTGCTGACTCTCATTTGGCCTAATGCAATTTTTCCCTTAGCCTAGTAAAATGCCAGAGTTGATTAACGTTGATTAATACTGTTCTTCATAAACTTTTCATGCTGCACAGTTTAATTTTATCCAAGATATGTCAACGAGTATCATGGGGAGCTTTTTCAGGAAAGCAGTACTAGAAAGTGTCAAATAAGTGCTAATGATCTCAATACACAAGAAAGAAATTGTTTTCCAATTAGACTTTAGCTTTTGTCATTCTAGTGCCTTCTGTCTCTGGAGTACAAAATGAACTTTCACAAAATACTGGCTCCTTTCTTCATGTACCCGAGCTAAAATTGTAATGAAAGACTGTTTGTTTGAATTAAAAAAAAAAAAAAAAAAAAAAAAATAAAATTGCCTGTACCCTTATGCTTTTAGAAGTTTAGCAGTGCTACCACTTTTGCCTTTACCTATTATTTGAATTCATTGAACTTCCTGATTAATTTTCTGGTCATTTGGCAGATGTGAAACCTAGATAGGTAGATTTCTAGATAGAAAATACCATATGCTAAGTTTTAATTGTCATCCCTTTCAGGCACGTTTTCATTATCAAAGCTGCTATATTCCAGGTCTGCAAGAATTAACCTTAGTTGAAAATCCAAACAGCAAAAGCCCAGCTGCCTTTGGATTTTGAGGAAAAATAAGCAGTCAAACCAGTGTTTTCTTTCTCTTGCCAACAGGGAGGCCACAACTTAAACTGGGTGCAGTGAAAGAAGGGCCTCAGTAATGGGCTGGTTTTGCATGGATGCATGTTACCTTGAGAACTTCCCACTCGTGTGATACCTTGGGAAAAGCTTCAACAGTTCTTCAGCAATGCCCCTCCGCCTCCAAAACCCTCTCTCCTTTTTTTCTTCAAAGATCAGTTTAACCTCATCTTACAATAATGTCTGTGAAAAAATAGTCATCTTCCACTTATTTAGTGTTGCTACCTTTATCTTATTGCTGTCTTCTCATTTCAACCTGCCACATTTATCTGAATTACCCACCCGTTGCATTTTGTCTATGGCTCTCTGACCTTTCTGTAGCAACAGGCTGTTGTCTGTGCTATTTTTCCTAGCAATATCTAGGGCACTAGACTCTTCATACATGACTAGGCTTTCTAGGCATCACTGTAATAATAATAATAGTAATTCAGGATATTATTATTACTTTTAATAATGAGTAATGAATTGAGAGACAGAATCACATAGTAGACTAAAAAAAAAGGGGGGGGGGCAAACAATCATTTATATCTTGTATAAAATCAGGAGATTTGGGACTTTCAAGGTGTCACTACAATAGGAGTGAATATATTCCTGAGATCTGGTACAGGATACTCTGTACCAACTCTGAAGGACAATCTTATGACTGAATGAAAAAAAGAAAATCACACGGGACTTAGGAATACTGGTGTTTCTTCTGAAGCAGCTTGAGTTTCAGAAAGGTAGGATTGGTCAGGGAAGAGGGATTAGAAGGCAGCAAACAGGGAAGGCAATGCTGCATCCATACCTTACAGGAACACGTGACAACGTTCTAAGCACCTGCTGTGCCAACGTGAGCCCGTGCTTTATGTGTCGAATAGGGGTATGGGCAGTACTGTGTAAACTATGGATAACCCTCTTTTATGAGAAATGAGAGTAACAAACAAAGAAAACTGACTTTTACCCATAAGTGTCTAGCATTCTTCAAATCACTTGTGGGGAAGTACCCAACTAAAAGAAATTTTCTTGGAGCAGAACAAAACTGCACATAGAGTAAGCAAAATCCTCCTGAAAGAAACCAAATGAAAATGTAGGTGGCATTACACAATATAATTAGCTTCCTCAATTTAGACAGGGGAAAGCTGGGAAAGATCCAAGACTGCACCAGTAAACCTGTCCATGATGGTTTGATAGCACTTAGTGTAGGACCTGGGAATCACAAATTGTTGCAGTGTAAAATTTTGTCCTTCCTCAACAGGAATTTGAGGAGTCCCTGGCAAAATGCCTCCAGGAAGAGTCCTATGGGATGCATTTCTTGCTGGTTATACATCTAATTTGATCCATCCAGAGTCTGAGTGCTGGAGGTTTTCAGTGAAGAACGTGTTTTTCATTTTCTCCATTCGCTGATCCATAACAGAATACTTTAAAGTTCCTTTCATGTCAGCTACATAAAGATGTTTTCCAAGTGAATGTTTCAACTTGGGACAAAAATAACGGAAAGAATTAGTTACACTGGATTTCTCCCTCATACAAAACATTATAAAGCAGATGTTAGCATTACCTTTTCAGGAAAGAATTACACTTAGCATGCTTGAATAATGAATCTACCAACTCATTTACTCTCGTAGTTGCTATGAGGAAGGAAATGGGAGTAAGTATAATGAGACCCTTAGTGAAAGACATTTTGTGGCGATATATAAAACCAGGTTACAATACCACTGTTTCCTTGGGAACCACTCTTGTCTAACAGAACTGGAAAGGAACAGAAAAAAAACCCCAGTATCAGAAAACTTAGTATTAATAACCCTGCTGGTGTCAGTTCATTTATATGACTTAGAGAAGCCACCAAAAGAAAGTATCACGTACCTCTGATATATGACGAGTGAATTTTCAGTTGCAGATTATACAGTGGAAGAACAATTCCAACAGAAGAAGGTAAAACAGGGATGGGAATCTGTTTTTTCAGAGTATGGTAGTGAGTTCAGAATGAGAGCTGAGATGGACAGGAAGGGCACGTACCCAGAGACACGTGAATGTGAAGGTCAGAATTTACAGATGTTTCACTACTGAGGAAATTACAAATGAACGCTCCTTAAAAATAAGTTTCATAAATGATCACACTAGCTGATAGTAATCTGACTTGTTTGATTGTAGATTATTGTTGACACCATTACTCCGGAGTAGGTAGGGAAGTCTGTGCTCTGGCTATATTTTCATCAGTATGTCACCTGGGTAATGTAAATAACAGTAACAGCATGAGACAATTCTGTGCAGGCTGACAGGAACATGAACAAATAGTGTTTTAATTTAATTGCAGGAAAATGCGAGGAGTGATAGGTGGAACTGATGGGGAGAAGGGAAGGTAGAAGCACAGAAAGGTCAAGTTGAACCATTTCTTCAGTGAGTCACGGGATATCTTCTGCTCTGAATCTGCTCTCTCTTTTCAAAGCAAATAGCTAGATAATATATGGGGATTACAGTTCCTGTGCCTGGATTTGTTTGTTTGTAGTTACCCGCTTAATGGTACAGGATTCGGTGGGACCAGGGCAAATACCAAGGAGAAAAAAAAGCTCTTGAAATTCTACAATCATGCTGAGAGCAGGTATTTGTAATTTGTGGATGAAAAATCACAGGCGTGTTGAAATGATTACGGAAGCAGGCACTGTAAATTCAGAAAGTTCAGAGGTAAATATCCATCGGAAAGAAATTCAGATGAATAAAGCAATGCACAAAGAGCTGTAGTGAGGTCTGGCAACCAAAACTACGGTCAGAATACTGTTAGTGTTTATGGTTGAGACATGTCATGAAATATTTTTGAAACAACTGTGTAACCTGATGGGGTGGAGAGGTTTCTTTCAAGTGGTCTGGTTCTTTTTAATTATTCTTAGAAGTGATGGAGTGATTTCTCTCTTTCCTCACTTCCCCAGGATAAAAGGCAGTTTCCCAAAGCGATCAGTCCAGTTAATTCCTCCATTCAACATTTATAGATTGATAAGGACTGTACTATCTTTGGTAATCTGATGACACACAGTTCTACATTTCCTTCTCTTTTTGAGTTCGATGCCAGATTTATCTAGTGCCTGGAAGAAACAAGGAACTGGGTGAGAGCCAGCTGGCTGGAATCCAGTCCGAAAGGTGAAGGTGATGTGGACGGGAAGAGCAGAATGCTTTCAGGACTTGATGAAAAATCATATAGTTTATTTTACAAGGGTATGTGCCTAAATATGGTGTGCTCAGTTTCTACACAATGGTTTATGTATAATAACAAAGGGTCTGTTACACATAATTTTACCTCAGGGAATGGAACAGGCTACTTTCAGCCAAGGATGCCGATGACGTTTCTTAGACAAAATTAAAATTTGATGAATATATGTGCATGATAATAGGTATGGATTTCTGTTAAGACTTGCTTTACCACAGCCAACCTACCACGTCCTTCTGGTGATCTGTTCCTCCAGAACTTGTTTTCCCAAATGACTGGTGTCTTCAGCCCAATATTGCATGCAGAACTCTTCAGCTAGTGGAGCCACATCCTAGAATTTATTCTCTGTGGAAATACAGCTAATGAGGACCAGGATACTTTCAGGAAGATGACTTTTTTGGGGGGGCCTTTGCACCTGGTTATAAGTTGATGTCATGGTCTGCTAGAAATAGCACCAGCTCCAGGAACGTATGATCTGCGGTGGAGGTTTCAAACTGTCCACACTAAACCTTACAAAACCACTTTATTATTGCTACATACGCTTATATGATATTCAACACTGATGCGAAATAGGAGTTATGTCTCATAACGTGGGAGAACAGCAGTTGAACTCTACTGTCTGTAACTAGATTGAAAACCGGCAGATCTAGATCGAATTGTTTCTTCAGCATTCTTGGATAGGTTATTTCCCATTTATTTGGGCCGGATGGCGTTCTGAGCATCGTAGGGTTCTTTTGCCGGAAATTATTTCTTGCCATCAACGTGACTGCTCAGGGGGGGGATCAGAGGTAGCAAAAGCGTTTTGAGAGGTTTATTCCACCACGGCCTGGCTTCCCGGGCGGGAGGAGGTCTTCCTTCTCTCCTCGGTGTCACGTTCCTGCTCGTCTGGGTCGGAGGAATCTGTCCAGACAGACGCTGGGGCAAATTTCACGCCTTGCGTCGGCTGAAGGACACTCCAGGCGAGGGCGGAGCGGGAGCTCCGTCGGGCAGGACCCGCGCGGCC
>NW_010972991.1:16672090-16672571 GCF_000737465.1 Haliaeetus leucocephalus | reverse complement strand
CGAGGTCGGGGCCGCCGGCCACCCCACCCCTCCCCGGCGGGGCCGTCATTAGGCTGCCGGTTGATTACAGGGTATTGATTTGTATGTGCTTCTCCCGGCGCCGGCGGCGGCCGCTCCCGCTGGTGCCGCCGCGGCCGCTGGAGTTCGGGCAGCGCTTCCCGTAGCGGCGGCGAGCTCCCACCAAACATGTCGGCTCCCGCCGGGCCCCGGGGCGGCCCCGCTCCTCCCCAGCCTCCTCCGGCTCCTCAGCCCGAGATGCCCGACCTCAGCCACCTCACGGAGGAAGAGCGGAAGATCATTCTGGCCGTCATGGACCGCCAGAAGAAGGAAGAGGAGAAGGAGCAATCCGTGCTCAAGTAAGGGCGGGCGCATCCCTTCCTCGTCCTCCCGGCCCACGGTGGCGGGCGCGGAGGTCTCTTCCCCGGCCTCGGGGGCGGCACGGCCGGGGCGGGAGAGAGGAGCGGGGCGGACGGGGGCGGGC
>NW_010972991.1:16483288-16671995 GCF_000737465.1 Haliaeetus leucocephalus | reverse complement strand
GGGAGCTGTCCGGGGCGGCGCCACCCCGGCAGCCCCAGGCGGGGCTGGGCGTCCCCGGCTCGGCAGCGCGGGGTCCCGTCCTGCCGCTGCTGCCCGGGCGCGGCGTGCAGCGCGGGGTGGGGGTCGGGCGGGGAAGCGTGAGCTTTCCCCTTGCGCTCTGCCCCGGCCCAGCGGGGGAACCGGTGCTGGCGGCGGCGCGGGGGGTCCTGCTTTCCCGAGCGGCGTGGGTCGTGACCTTCCCTAGGCTGGCTGGCAGGCACCGAGCGAACTGAAGAAAACTGTTCTCCCTCCGTAGCGGAGTAATCACGCTGGCTTCTAAGGGCTTAAAAACAAGCAGCGCTACTACTCTCGCGGGCATGACTTTTACGGGTGCGGCGAAGCTGAAGCACTGAGTGGGTTTTTTACACCAAAATGAGTGTTGTGTCCTGGACGTGTTAGCTGCAGCTGGCCCTTCACACTCAGTACCCGGAAACTGTCTTCTGGGCTTTAGTTGCTGGCTTTGGAAGTCTGTTTCCAAGGTTCATTGCATTATTGTGAGCGTCGTAACGAAAACTTCAGGTATCGTTTGTGTGACAGCTGCTGAACTGTGAGGTGATCTAAAAACATTTCAATGTCTGTTTAAAAAAGACTTTTTTATTGGGTGAATATTTTGAAGAGTATCAGTGTAATGTAAGCACTGGAAATAAAGTGCCGTACCTGGTTTTATCACCGCCTTTCGGTCTCATGCTATACAGTTTGCTTGCTATTGTGATACTTTTATTTTAAAGCAATTTAGGCTCCTTTACATTGCTAAATTGCGTGGCATATCAAAATAAATGCAAATTTTTGTCTAAAATTTCTGCCCTCTTAAAAATCATTAACAAAGAAGGAAATGGAAAATTATTCAAGTTGCGGTTTAAAGCTATAACAATAGCATTATAGTTTTAAAGATGGCTCCTGGCAACTCTTGTTGCAGGTGATAATACTTATGATCCATTATAAAGTATGATTTCAGTATGATACCAGGGTCAGCTTGAACTGTTAAGCTTACAAATGAAGAATAAACTGTTCTCAAGTAATCACCAGGTAAAACCAACTTAAGAAATGAAACAGAACTGTTTTCATTTGTAATCTTCAGAATCTTGGAAGCAGACATGGACAAAAGAAAGGTCTTCATCAAATGTAAAGATAAACTATAAACTTCATGTGGGGTTTAGTTTCTCATTGTGTCTCACTAAAGCTTCCTCTTGAGTTCTGTGTAAGCCGTGAGGGAAATGGTATGGCATAAAGTTTATACACAGAGGATAGCCTAGAACAGCTCTCTCAGGAAAATGCTGTTGTCAGTGGAATTTGGATAGATGGCCCACAATGTTTTACAGGATACTGAGAAGTGATCTGGTGTCAGATGAATAACTCACCAGTTTCATTTTTCTTAAAGTGAAGTGGCTCCTTGAACCATCAAGTACATGTTTACTCTGGAAATATCTACAGATTTATTAAGCACAACCCTCCACCAAAGTCATACCAGAGCTTGTTCTGCATTTTTAGGGAACTATTACTGAGTTTAATTCTCTTGACAGATGTTTTCCTTCTGTCAAGCGAAGAGAAAGAAGAAGAAAGAACCCCCCCCCCCCCATTTATATGAATGAACTACTGTTATTGCATAGAAATAAATATAGAGCTAAATCCTGCAGTCTTTGTTCAAGTGTAATTCTCCTCGAAGGCAAGCTCCTTTTGAAGTGGAAGGTATTTTTGTCTGACTAAGCAATAAAATTGTGTCATTTCATTCCGTGGAGAAATATGGGAGGATAAAAAAAGATGCTGAAAACAAGAGTTGACATTTAGAGATATTTTCAGAAGAACTGTTCAAATGTTGTAGAAAGCGGCAAGCGTGGATTTCCTCTAATTTTTTTTGATAATTTATGGTGACTGAGTGTCAGTATGAATGGCTAGTCCCTGGGCTCTACTTCCTTTCTGCATTCTATCTCTATTTTGTGCTTTTCAAATTCTTATGCTGTGCCCATCATTGTGGTATTTGAGTATCTTCCAAAAGTGCATTAAGTAGTGTGACTCACATCTGTAATGTGGACTATTTCTTCTTTTCCTTTCACTCCCTGGGGTAAATATGTGTGGATTTAAAATAGATACATAACTTCTTCTCCTTATGCTTGTTTTACTCTTTTTGGGGAAAGGAAATGCAGATGGTAGTGAGTTGTAATCTGTAGCAACTAATAGTGAACAGGTCAGCATGAATTCTTGCCAGGATTTGCTGGAACATGATGGCATGGAAAGCAGAAGCTTTCCAGATTTGCTCTCTCCTTTGGCCTGGTTTGGTCTGAGAAATACGCCTAGCTACAGTTGTGCACTGTGTTCCTGTGGCGGAGCTTCTGCTTTAAAAAGGAGGATGGGCAGCAAACTCTGCTGCTTTGACTGTCTCTCTTCTGGAATTTTTGGGACCCTTAGAGTGCATTTTGCATGTCATGTACTAAGAAAGTGCCTTCTTGGCAAGGTTATCGAACATATATTTTGCATAATATTTAATACGCAAAATGCATGACACTCAGAGAAAATGAATTTATGTCTGCACACTGGGTCTAAGTCCTTCTGTTACAGGAATATTTACATGTTTTCAACTTTTATCTTTGTGGCTGTTTTACTCTCTTGGATATAGGATAGAACTTTTGATAATGGTTTTTCCTTTACATTATGCACATCCTTCCTCTTGTAAATTCTAGTTTTGTGTGTGTAAGCTTTCTAACAGATTTTAGATAGCACGTTTCCTCCTTATGGATTGATTTATGGGATCAGTCTTGTGCTTTTTTACTTTTCATTCGTGCTTTATTTCTCTATCAAAGGACTGGCTTGAGAGGATGCACACAGAAAAAAGATTTGTAGAAGATGACATTATTTGTAAAGACTTATGTTTCAGCCTATGTGATGTGCATATACGCTTTCCTACTTGCAGTATCATGAGCTTCCTGCTCCTTTGCCTAGCTATTCTAAAGACGAAATGCTGTCCTTGTAAAATCAGACTCGCAGCTCTGAAAATAGATGCATTTCAACTTTTCATGGGTATGGACAGTTTGGCCCAGTAGAAGACAAGTTTTCTGAAGAGAAATTTCATTATGAAATCACCCAGCTTTTCATATATTTGCAAAGCATCGCAGGTTTACCATGAGGTCCTTATAAAAGATCTCTTTCGTATGTGTATGTGTCTGAAATCAGCTGGCATTGTCATCTGTTTTATCCAGGGGAAGAAGACAGGTGGAAACACGGTGGCCTAGCTAGAGAATGGTGGTTGTCTGTTAGCCACCACTGGCAAGTCCAGAGTAAGCTTTAGGAAGGTACGACTCACTGCAGGCTTGCGTGTGCTCAATTGCTGTGTCGGTGATTTTACAGCCGTGGTAAAAATTGGGTAGCTACACTGACTGAAACAAAAATCTCTGACAAGCAGACCTCAAAGAAGCTAGGCTGTGTGGGCTCTGGATGGCACTGGGGGTGAGTGAGATGTGGGGCGGGATACTGGGCCTGGGGGAGAGGAAGCAATAGATTGATAGCTGTGAGTCATAGCAGTGTAAATGTCCACCTCACAAAGCTATTATACTGCTTTATAAATAATTATCCTGCTTTATAAATAATCAACTCTGATTTAAACTGCTTTAAAAGTATTGTTTGTTTAAGATTTGGATTTCAGGGCTGGAGGAATGAAAGAGAAGCAGGTGGTGATTATTGGTTTTGTTTTTGGAGAACAGAGATATGTATATGGGAATTTCCAAAGTTTATAGGGTAATGCAAAAAGGTTTGCTTTTGGCTAGATAGTAAACTAGGACTCCAGGCAATGTTAGTTGTTCAAGTTATGCTTCCACAGCTACACTGCATTTTATCTGAATCTGGAGTGCTGATCAGAACAGTCCATCGCTACACCACTCATCATTTTGCTCTTGTTTCTATTTATTATAAAATAAAATACTGTCAAGGCGACTTTAAAAGTAATAACTTTATGCAGTGTAAAATAAGTGATAGTGGAAGTTATACAAAAATATATAGTTGAGGAAGATAGTTGCCTCTGCCCTGCCCTGCCCTCTTCCCTTCCTGCTACCTCATTCTCTGCTCCCTCCCAATATTCTTTATCATCTCCCCTTTCTTTTGTTTTAACAATTTGTACTGCTTTTTGGGCCTCTCAAAATTGTCATTATTCCTTAGTTTTCTCCCTTACCACATGCTTGGGCATTTTATACTCTAAATAATACTCGTCAGGATGTTATGGCTTGTACCATTTGCTCTTCAAGAAGACCCAGAGTTTACAACTGTCCTCTAAAGCATCTAGCACACTTCTGGGTACTGTCTACAAATAAGAGCAGTAGTACTTCCTCTTAGTGACTAAGCAGAATGTATTTGGATATTATACAGACTGGCAGTTACACTAATTACTGGGATTGCTAATGTCAATGTTGAGTAAAATTTCAGAAGACTGCAATGGTGCTGATGTTCCCTCATTCAAAAAGTTCAAGCAGGATGGGTTGGATGTAGAAAGGCTTGACATCATGTGGGGCCAAAAAATAGAAAAGTTGATACAGGATTTAGTTAACAAAGAAGCCAAAAAATAGATATTTAACACCAGCCAGTAGGTGCTTTCTGGAATCTTGTCAAATAAATCTGCTTTTGCGTTCTTTGAAACAAAAAGAAAAAAAACATTTAATTTTGCCTCTTAAAGACGAGAGTGTAGATCATACTTTAAGGTGCTGGAACTGTATCCTAGAAAGTGGTGGGTGACTGGGTGAAATTCAGTGGTCTCTGGAAGTGAGGTTAGGGGGCTGAATGGTCCATTCTGGCTTTTGTCTGCATGCATCTGTGAGCTGGGTAATGTCTAAATAACTGAGAATGTCAAATAATTGATTTTTCCATTGAAACAACAGTTTAATTAGTGTATATATTGTAAGTGCAAAAATACACAGGAGTGATACGTTACTACAGAACTGATATAAAATGTGTTTCTACCCTGCCAATGAAGTTTTAAAATACTTGTAGCATATTCGAAGTTCCATAATAAGGAGGAAAAAAGTAATATAATGGTTTGAACTTTGAAATTTAATCCACTGGAATGAGAAATTAGCCATTGAGAAATTAGTATATAAATGTTCAGTTTTCATCTGAAAGGTAGACTTGACAGTCTTGAGAATTTTCTTCACCTGAATGCCACCTCTCAACCCTCTGCTTTACTGGCTTCCTTAAAGTTTTACTGTTGTATTGACAGTCAGTCAGAAGGCTGTGAAAGTTTCTGAGTCCATTAGGTCTACCTTTTCCAAGAAAGTGTTTTTTGTGTGTTGCCACCTTTCCTTTTTTCTGAACATCTTCTCTGATGGCTTTTTTTGACAGGAACTTCGGGAAATAAAACCCAAAAGAACTCAAGAAATGATGAGTTATGAGTTATACTTGTTTGACTGCAACAGATATTACACCTTAACAATGAGCTTTGAGGTGGGGATGATTTTTTGAGTTAAGATTAGGTCATGTGGGCTGTCTTAATCATAAGTCTTACTATATCATGGTTAATAGCTACAAGTTATCATAGACAACCTAATGTCTTTAAAAGTGGACAACAGTGAGTCTTCTTAATTTAGACTCATAAGCAGGAAGAATCTCTTTAAATACTAATTGTTTAAAAATGGCATTCAAAACCAGTTGTCTTTCAAGCAAATGAATTCATGTTAGAAAATTTAAGTTCAAATCAAACCACATTGTTTTCAATGCTTACTGAGTTTAGACTTTGTCTCTTTTGCAGGACTATATGTGGTGTAATGGGAGGAACTGTTATGTCCTTGAAGTATAACTGTCTGTTGAGGGCATATTATACTTCAGTAATAAGAACAGTTTACATCTAATCTGGTAGTGCTTTTGTAAACTCAGTAAACTCCAGCAACTGCACCTCATGATTTGTTAAACTTCTGGCGATAAAAGAAAACCACAGAATCAGTGCTGTGCTGAAAAGCTGCTTCTGCATGATATTATGTTTGACTGTTTCCTCATGTTGTTTCTCCAAGGTATTGTCTTGAAGCTGTGAAGGAATCAGTGAGGACTGAGATTATATGAGTTAATGTAATGGTAGAAGATTGTATAGGCGAGTAGTAGTGCATTTAAGAAGTTAGTACATACTGGTTTTGGAGAGTAAGAGTTCAAAGTAATTTATACTGTTGTCTGCTGTTTTCATTGAAGGTGGAAGGCTGTTCTTTTATAGTCTTGAATTCAAATACCAGCTTTCATCACATTTCCCTGCCTAAATATGTTTGCAGGGTGATCTTAGTTGCATTTTGATAAAATGAAATTAAATTAATGCATTTTGATAGGATAGGAGTTTATAATAGTCTACTTTAGGTATCTTTTGGAGTTTTGAAGTTTTGATGTGAAAGCCTAAAGAATATCTTTGATTTAGACTATAAACTCTTTTAATAAAACCATAGTGAGACATCCTCTTTATTCTAGCAGGAGTTAGTGAGAGCTGAACTTGTGTTTCAAAACAGTCCGAGTGCTTCTACTTAGAAAATTCACAAGGAAAATCTTTAAATTTCAAATAAACTATAAAAAAGTTATTTTCTTTTTACTGTCTCTATGGGGTTGGTTCTTTCTTCTTAAATCTCATGTGAAGGTGTTTAAATGCTTCCTGATAACTTACCATTTCTTTATTAACATTACTGTTTTTAAGGTGAATGGTTTCTTGTAGCAAATATTATATTGTATTTGTACATAGAATATCTCACAGGTCATATACCATTACTAGGTATTTGGTATAACATGGCATTTTGGTTCTATGTATTTGTGAGGGCAGTCTTTCTTTAGAATGTGTATTATCTTAAGCATATGAGGCACATCAAATGTTTTGACCTTTAAATAAAATTGTGAGTTAGAAGCAGTCAGCCTTTTTTTGAAAATGTTTTGCAACCATCTTTCGAATAACTTTTCAGAAATGAGTACTCCAGTGTGTCAGCAAGGAATCTTTTTCCATATACTGTTACTCTAACTCTTGTTGCATTTATACATTTTTCTCTTTACAGGAAGGATGAGTGAGGAGTAATGCTTTTAAAGCTGTTTAAAGCCCAGATAACACGTAGAATAATAGAAAATAGGGCTGGTTTGGACCTCAAGAGGTTTTCCAATTAATCCTTTGCCTCGAGGTATGACCAACTATAAGAGCAATTCCTGACACTTATTTGTCTAATCTAGCGATTCCCAACTGTGAGGGCCCACCTAGCCAGTGAAATAAATAGGCTTCATGGCCGAGGCAAGGGCACATAACAGATGACACACAGAATTTGAGCTAATCAGCTCTGCAAGAGCTGTGCTGCCTACATAGCAGAAAGTGAGGAGTGGGCCAAACAGATCTTAGGGTAAAGCTCTTGAATCCAGTATGAAACTTACAGTTTTTTCAAATTATAGTTTACTAGTGAAAAGTATGAGAACAATGAATCCAACTACTGACCTAACCAGGGATGGAGATTCCTTGAACTCCCTAGGTAATTTGTCTCAGTTACTCAGAGTCATTATCCTTACCATTAGATTTTTTTCCCCTACTGTTAAACCTAAATCTCTTTCCTGCCATTTGCTACTTACTCTGTCCTCAATGGAAATGCAGAGCAGTCTGTTACTTTTCCATTTGCAACAAGCTTTTTTATACATTTCATAAATGTGATCATATCTCCTCCTGTAGATTCTCATCATTTGCTTTCTGTAGACTCAACAGGTCATATTTTCTGGACTTTTGACCATTTTTGTTGCTGTTCTTTATATACTTTCTAACTGATCTTTTTTGAAATACAGTGTCCAAAACCAGACACAGTATTCCAAATAAAAATGTATGGGGAGACCACAAAGATAACACCCTTTGTCTTGTACAGAACACTTTCCTTGTACAGTCAGTGTCATGTGTGTTTGGGTTTTCTGTCGTGATGTAGCATTATGGACTCACTTGTGATCTACTACTATACCTTCAACACACTTTTCTGCAGAACTGCTGTTGAATCAATCAGTCCTCATTTTATATTTTGAAGTTGATTACTTCAGCTATGCATAGTGTTTGTCTTCATCCCCGTTGAGTTGTATTCTGTCTGTATCAGATGCCTCATATGAATTTTGCATTAGAGTGCTTAAATAAAATGCACAAACAGCCCTTGGAGCAAGAACAAGGATTTGCCTCTAGAAAGTATCCTAATCACAGAGCTATTCAGACTTTCTCTTGCTTGTCCATACATTTACATTCCTTGCACAGTTGCAAAACTTCACTGGTAGGGTGCAGAATAATTTTATTCCAGTTTTGCCCATAGCTTGTTTGTTAGGGAAGAGAGAGCTGTGTTCAAATCTCCTTAAGCTGAGAGGGTCTACAACACAGGTCTGGCACCTCCTTGGAAAGACACAACTGCTACACTATTGTAAGGGTAACAGTTATGTCCTCTGCTATATTTACTCAGTCCATGGAAGCTGTTGGCTGACTTACAGCAAATTTGACAAAAAAGTTGAGGTCCCAAAGATACTTAATTACTAAGAGTCTAGTAAGTAGGTGGGTAGTAGAAAGGGATTGTCCAACCTCTTGACTGTGGAAAAGTCTGCTCATGCCATGTTGCATATCAAGGAGTCCTCATAGGGGAGAATCAACCATAGACATCAAAATAAATCAATCATGAGCTGTGAGTCCTCACGAAATCAGACTTCTTTAGGTTCAGCACTCATAGAACTGCTTGGTTAATGAAAATGATTGCCTTGGTTTTGGTATCTTTTTCATTCCTGTCTTAGAACATTTAGAGCTTGGGTTAAGGATTTAGCCCAGAGAATCTCTGGGGTTCTTCTGACCAGATGTGAATGTCTACAGTGTAGGACATCTACATCTGAAATCACTTGGATTCAGTTTAAAGCAAATGGAAATAAAGAGGTGCCTTTAGGATGTGATCCATCTCATCTTAAATTAGACACTCCAAATAGGCTGAATGAATTGCAGAGCCTATTTCTGGCTATGGACTTAAAAAGAAGATAAAGTGATTGTGTCAGATGTAGAGGTCTACCTTGCAGACATCTTGAGCTAGGTAAGCTGAATCTCACCCTCAGAGTTCCGCCTTTGAGAGTAACTCTTCACTATTTGGTCTTACAAGACTGTCATAGCCACTTTCCCTACTGGCACTGACTTTTACAGTTCTTTAGATTTCTTTAGAAGCCTGTTTGTCAATCTGCGTCTTTTGCTTATATTTCAATCAATTATTAATTAGGGCATGCTCATTTATCCATATCTTTACTATTTGAGACTCACTGCTGGGAACCTGAGTATGTTTCCCTTCTAGTCCAAGGTTATTCTTAGGATTTGGTATATCTTTTATACTAAATTCAGAAAGTCTTTGAAGAATGAGTTCTAAAAGAAGTCCTTGGAATACAAGATCTTTCCAGCATGTGGGATTAAGCATACCTATCAACAAAAGTACATTGCAAAGAAAATCTACATGCCATTCACCAGTAAGAATTGTTAGTGGGTATTTTAAGTCAGAAGATAGAATCTCATAGCTGAAGCTAGTCTGATTGCTAGATGAGAAGTTACAAACACTGGATTTGTCTACTACTTGTAAACTTAAAACAGTGTAGCATTAAGACCCAAAGAAAACTCTATAAACTCAATTTAAATTGATGATTTCTTTTCGTAACTCACACACTATCTCTCTTTTGCTATGCATCGACGGAAGTTAGATTTCAACATATGCTTTGAATATCTTCTATGCTTTAAATTTCTTCTTTTCTGCCAGTTAGCCATTGCTTTAACAGTATTTATTTAGCTACTGTGTATTTACAAGTTGATAGGTCACTTTTGATAGTAGTCTGTTAAAAACATACTATTGAATTGCTATGCATTCTGAATTCAGCACTTTCTTGCTTTAAAAGCCTGGATAAACAGGTATCTGCGGAAGATGTTGTGTGGTATAGAAATCAAATATATTTTTGCTGAATCAGGCCCTAAGACAGTTTGGGAACATGGGTTTTGATTCAGCATGCTTTCATTAATTTGGTTAGTCATTGCGATTATGATGCATTTCATTCTGTGTAACCGAGTGCTGCACTGCAAGTGACAGCTGAACCATGTATTATCTAACAGCTAGAAAATAGCATCACTGTCACGTTTAGAAGGCTGAGGATTATACTTTTATTGAACACGTGTTTTGTACTAAAGTGAAAATGCTTCAGGAAAATCTTTTTTCAAACTACTTGTAGCATTACAGATATGAAATATCACAGTAAACAATATGAACTATTTAAAAACAAGAACTTAATTTTAATTTATGAATAGAATGAAGCTTCCTGTTCTGATTTTTAATAATTTATTGGCTTTGAGGATTGGTTGTAAAATTATGCCTGTGGATGCTTTGCTGATAGTCTGATTTACATATAAGTGGTAGGTTTGAGGAGCTAAATTTAACTGAATGGGAAATATTTCTCAAATGCTGATATTACTTCCATGTTAATATATATCCCATCAGAAGACATTTCAAGTGAAGCAGTGATTTTAATTATTCTGCTGAACTTTACCAAAATGCCAGGGAAATTCAAAAGTTAGCAGGTTGGAAAGTTAAGAAAAACCCCAATATCATTGAAAGGAAATTGTATTTTTACCTAGTGTCCACATTTATTTTTAAAAATTGTGTCCTCCATGTTTAAGAATATGTGTCAGAAAATCCAAATGTATTTTTTCCTGCCCTGTGTATGGTTTATCTGAAAAAATGCTGTAGAGGGTGCTGTGAAGGCACTGAGCCAAGACAGGTATTTTCAGAGTAGAGTACAGAGAAAGTACTGGTATTTGAAAGCATTGAACTCTTCTGTCTGCTTGATATCTGAACATGCAGGTGGCCAGAGATGAATGAAATTTAATGGACTATAGCTGAGCACTGATGTACATTTATATATTTTGAATTTATGTAGGCATGGTTGGAAGGTGTTTTTAGCTACTTTGTAGTGTTTATATGAACATGTCTTCTGCAGAATTTACCGAGTGTTCTTGTCTAAAATTTGTTCTGAGTTATATGTTTGAAAAGTCTTTATAACACAGATATTCTCTTGTATGAAAGAAGCTTTGATTTGCAGAAAGACAAAACAAACATTTAGATTTTTAACTATTAGTATGAATGATCATATTTGCCCTGCACAAACAAGAGTGATAATCATTGTAGGGTTAGGCCATGATCACACCGACGCTTGTGCCCCAATCTAACTTCTCAGACATAAACAACTATTTCTTAACTCAGTAGGACCAGTTATTTACAAGTAAGAGATTCATTAATTAAAGGGAATATGGGTTGAAATAGTGCCTTTTTTAATACTTTATAATTTTGCCTTAATAACACTTTAAAATAATTTAAAAAAAGCATTCACTGAAACTGGAGTTTCACTATGGAAGTTGAGTCATGGTTCAATAGTTAATAATCAGTTTAGGTGGTTTTTTTTCAGTTTTTAACCATTGTGCATATAAAGAATATACAATATGCTTCGCAAGTTACACTGTTTACTCTTTTAATAAGAAAGGATTTCCTGAAAGTTTACCACTAAAATTCAATAATTCAGTAGGTCATTAAATAAATAAAGGTACTGTTGTATATTTATTGTTTTTACTATTAAAATAATTTTTTTCTTAGGTTAAACAAGAAAAAGTAGTTTAGAATTGGTAGCATTTTTTGTCATTCTTCATAGCCACAAGGTTTTTCTCTGCCAAGGGCTTAGAAGTGTTTTATTATAGTAATTCATGACAAATTTGTCTTTCAAAGGGACTGCTGTTCCTAACACAAGTAAGACTAAGCACTTCCTTAATAATGATGACCTATTTTAAAAGAGCTCCGTCCTCCCATTGGCACTGCTGGGTGTTCAGTAAAGCTGCCCACAACAAAGATGGTGTCTTGTGTTAAAAGAGGGAAATTGCCATTAAATATCTTCTATCTTGGGACATAAATAACTTTTATTCAGTATTTATAAAGTTACTGAATGGTATTATCCTGATGTGGAAGGAGGTTTATACAAGAGCTCTGCTGTGCATTTCCATTTCTTAATATGTTTGGTCATCATTAGTATCTTTTTTAGGGATGGTTTAAACATCTGCATAATAGTTTCTATACTTACATTAGTGAAACGTATTCTAGCCTTAGTTTCAGTTTAATGAAGTTTTTCTTCAAAAAATTTCTCTGTGTGTGAAACAAAGGGAGGAGAGGATTGTGACTGAACTTTTGCCCATCAACCTGATTATTCTTCACCTTTTAATTTATAATTAGGCTCGTATTGCATACATAAGTATTTATAGGGAAACAGGTAACTGACTAGATTCCTAACTAAAAATTTTATCACTTCTTTTTTGGTATGGAGTAAGTATTTGTATTGGGTTTACGTGTCTGGGTGCTGGGGGTGGGGGAGCGTTGCAGGGATGGCTTCTGTGAGAAGACACCAGGAGCTGCCCTTATGTCAGGCAGAGCTGGTGCTGAAACTCCCAAATGGCTCCCAAATGGGCGCACCGCTGGCCAAAGCTGAGCCCATCAGTGACCATGGTGGCATCTCTGCAATAACATGCTGAAAGGAAGATAAAAAATGCTGCGTAGCAGCTGTGAGAGAGGGGCATGAGAAGAATGTGGGAGAAACAACCCTGCAGACCCCCAGGTCAGTGCAGAAGGAGGGGGAGGAGATGCTCCAGGCGCCGGAACAGAGATTCCCCTGCAGCCCCTGGTGAAGACCATGGTGAGGCAGGCTGTCCCCCTGCAGCCCAGGGAGGTCCATGGTGGAGCAGATGCCCAGCTGCAGCCTGTGGAGGACCCCATGCTGGAGCAGGTGATGTGCTCTGAAGTAAGTTGTGACCTCGTGGGGAGCCCGTGCTGGAGCAGGCTCCTGGCAGGACCTGTGGCCTGTGGGGGGACGTCTGCCGGAGCAGTCCGTTCCTGAAGGACTGCACCCCATGGAAAGGACCCATGCTGAAACAGTTCTTGATGAGGTGCAGCCCATAGGAAGGAGCCATGTTGGAGCAGTTCATTAAGGACTGTATCCCATGGGAAGGACCCCATGCTGGAGCAGGGGAAAAGTGTAAGGAGGAAGGAGTGGTGGAGATGAAGTGTTATAGACTGACCACAATGCCCATTCTCCATCCACCTGCACTGCTTGGAGGGTGGAGGCAGAAGATCCAGGAGGGAAGCTGAGCCTGGGAAGAAAGAAGGGATGGGGGGGAAGGTGTTTTTAGCTTTGTTTTTAGGTCCATTGTCCTACCCTGTTATTAATTTGCAATAATTTGAAATAATCTTCCCAAAGTGGAGTCTGTTTTTCTCGTGATGGTAACTGGTGAGTGATCTCCGTGTCCTTATCTTGACCCATGAGCTTTTCCACTTTATTTTCTGCCCTGTCCAGCTGAGGAAGGGGAATGAGAGAGTGACTTGGGGAGTGAGTGTCTGGCAGGCAGCCAAGGTCAACCCACCACAGTATTTTGCAAATACATTTACAAAGGCTAACTTGAGCCTAGTGACACCACTCTTCCTGGGTTCTCTGTGGAATCAGCACAGCATGAGAAAGAAAGGCTTCTCCAGAAGGCAGCTCTGAGGGCCTAAATTCAGCTCTGGAACCCCAGGCAGTTCTCTGCTGTCAGTTCAGCGCAGGCAGCTCCATCGCCAGCCCAGCTGCTCCTTCCTGCCTCCGTGGCTCCATCATGGCTCTGGTGCAAGTGTCTGCTGAACTGCCTAGTGAAACTGCTTCAGGCAAGTTAAGCTAATGAAAAGTATTTTCCCCTTCACCATTTCAGCACAACATGGTTTTTTTTAAGCTACAAAAAGGAACTGATCTGGTTTACCACACAGTCCTGCAAGCTGCTGAACTAGCGCAACTGAAGGGCTGAGAGAGATCAGGTACAGTACTTCTGGAGTTTCTGGGATCAATGGACTTATTCCACCATTATTTCCACAGTCTGCAATACCTGGTTATGTTGCAGTCATTGAGAAAAGCAGCAGTCAACGCATATGAAATAATTTCTGGTTTTGAAGGTGCCGTTTGAGGTCTGTGAGTCAATGCAGCCAAAATTAGTGTTCGGAGCTTTTCTTGTGAAGAAAACAAAGAAAATGCTCATAAAATTTTGCTGTTGAATAAGTTGGAAGACCATTACTAGTGTTAGTTCAGATAGAACTAGGTTTTGTGTCTCCATATCAAACAGCATATGCACGTTTTTTTTCCTCAGACAGTTTTACAACTCTGATTTTCTGACATAATGGAATAAGTTTGTTCAGCTCATAGGACGTGGAAAGAAAGGGCAGAGGAAATATCTTAGATGAAGCTGGCTAAGTGAATGGGCTCTCGAAAGCTGTGTGTTGTATTTTCCAATGTGATCTGGGACGTAAATAATGAAAGATGTGTAGCAAAGGCCCTAGTTGTAATTGCTGCACACACAAGCTCTTATATTTTCACAGGTGACCGGACACTCTTTTTATTGTGTACAATAACGGGAGAGCTGCTTTGCCCCTAGTATTTCAGCTTTTGTATGGAGATAAGATATTCTGATTGTTCAAATTATGTGATGGCTTTGGCTCTAAGTTTGTTTGCAATTTACTTGAAATACAGACTACATGGGTATTTTAAAAAAGAGGACATATCAATAATTTCGTTGTAATTTAATATCTTATTAAAAGATCATTTTAAATAGTGAATCCCATAGATGACAACAATTATATTGAATTTCAATATGGTAGGGTCATGAACTCATGAACTCCTGAAAATTTGTAAGACTACACAGAGAAATGCAAAGTGTGAACTTATCATTGCTACCGTGTATGCCAACACACAAGAAAAAGGTAGACCTTGCATCAAAGCATTTAATTTTTTTCTAATTATAATAAAAGTAATTGTTTCTGTTAAGTTATAGACTTGCAAACTTGTGCATCTGATATGTAGCCTCATTGACTTAATTGAATTTTTTGAAAAAATGACTGAGAAATATAGCAATTAAAAATATTACCATGCTAGTAGCAATTTTCTGAATGCCTACCTAGCCGTCTTATTTTTAAGCAATGCTATATTTAGCGGGGCATTTCATTCTTTCAGAAGAGAAATAAATCTATTAGGGCTAGGACTATTATGTAGGACTATTAAATATTCACATATTTTGTACTACTTGGTTGCTAATATTAGCCCAGTATTCATTAGGAGCTACACTCTACTATTGGTTAGAAAATGTTGGAGTTTTGTTTCCTCTTAGATTGCTATAACAGACATCTTTGATCTGCATTTTATTGAAAAATAAACCAGCTGTCCCCTCTCTTATGCCTCCCCTCTAGAATGCTGGTAAAAATTACCACAGAAGCAATACTTTAATGTTAACGTGTTATACCCCCAAATGTGTGTGATGGTCTTCCTTTCAGAATCAAAGCCTACTCTTCTGGAACGATTTGCTGCCCCAAAATATGAATAAATTATACATTTTTAAAATGTCATATTCACTCAGAAGCCAGCAATTTTATTAAAACTAACTTCCTTTTGAACATTTTTTCTATAAATATCAGACACAAATTTCTGGAGGGTATAGTAAGCTTTTACTTTTTCACAGGTTAATATTCAGACTGTCTCAGTGGCTGGTTTAACAAATGTCCAGTGTCTGACTGGATTACAGTGAATCCATTACTGGTTTGTACTGCTGGCTCTAATGCTGGTATTACTGTAAAATGAAATACTAAAAGGTCTTTCCTCCTAATGCTGTATGTAAAGAAGATGCACTTATATGAGATGTTTCTTTCTGTAGAAAATGAGGATGGAACTTCAATAGAGATCTATCTGAGATGATAATGGAATTATTGTGAAAAAAAGGAAGATATTATAGAGGGCATGTGCCTCTTAAAGATGACTTTTTTCCATCCCAGAAATAATATATTTCTTCCAGTGCTCCAAGTATGTTTTAAATTATATAAGTGCTAGTTTAATATTTTTAATTTTACTTACATTTAGGTTATAGAAGATAGGATTTTCCAATTTTGTAGTTTTATATCCATTTTATATATAAAAGTGTTCTGGGAGATGGACATTTAAATCTGTCAGTCCTATAGATTTTAATACAGATTAATTTTAAATTATACACTTTCACCAACTCATTTTTTATGGATGGAGCTTGTAAGAAAATACTTGTGTTAGGCCATATGACTGGCAAATAAAACGCTTTATCGCTTTTTTGTGATGCTTTCCTGAAAATTTTGTTTCCATAATAAAATGATTGAGCCTGATTTTGGTTTAACTTGCATTCTTTTATTCTGTTATAAGTCTACTGATGTCATTAGATCACTTCTGATTTAATCTTATTGTCAAAGAAAAAAAATTAGGCCCATTATTCCTCATCATTTATGTCGAAACCTATAATGGCCATGCGGGAGTGAGAGACTGCAGACAGCCTCGCTCCTCTCCTGTAGAATTTAAGCAGTGAATTTGTAGTACCTGGACTGACGTTGCTGCCTGTGGAAGAGCAGAGAGAACAGCAGTCTGACGTGAGGTGTAGTGCCCATCCTGGGGAAATCTTGAAACAAACAAAACCCTATTGTGTCGTGTTGGAATTGTATTCTTTGGTCTCGTAAGACTTCTTCCATTCTCACTTGATACAGAGGACCCTTATCGTATTGTCATAATCACTGTACAGGCTTCTGAATTTTCTTAGGTTTACTGTTAATACTGCTTGAGCTGGAGGTGTGTGTATTGAAAACACGGATTGTAGATTGGCTGCTAATATTTTGCTGATGTCTTTGTTATTCTTACACAGTAAGGTGTTTGCTTGTGATTTCTTCAAAGATTGATGATGTTTTTCCTTCTTGAAATGGATAAACATCATGTCTAGTGTTCCACTAGATGTAGATAAGTGGATAAAATCTGTAAAATAGATACAGAAAAGTGAGTCAGTTTGCCCAGAATGCCCTAGCAAGCGAGTAAAATGATGGTTATCCTTTATAAATATTGAAATTAATCAAGCTATTCACTGTACCTATTAAAAATGAACTTACAAAGTAATGAAGAAATTAGCAAGTCTTGTAGTGTTGGCACTTCCTTGTGTTCACTGTTGCTTCTAGAGTTTTTTCCTTTCCTTTTTTTTTAATTTTAAATACTTTGTTAATCTTGCGCATCTTTGGCTACTCTGCTACCTCCAGATATTTTTGTGTAAAGTCAGTTTGTGGAATATGCGCAGTATAAAGGTTAGCATTTTAATAAACTGTGAAACTAGTGTACGTTCCACAAATACGATAAAGCTTTGGGGTTAAAGTTCAAGAATAATTGCATGTGTAGCAAGTATTGTGCTTATGAAAATAAAAAGTAAGGAAGTTGAAGGAAATTGCAACTTGATATCTACACTTATGACATCATCTTGTATATAGATACAGCTTTAGGTTTTTATTTGTTTGCAGTAGATAAAGGGAGGACAACAGGGCTTTCAGTGGTTCTCGTTCTCTTTTTTACAGCCAGTTAACTAGCCTGTAAGAGCAGGCTCATTATTTGAGTTACTTGAATCAGTCTTTATACAAATTTTTCTGGAATCTAAAAATATTTGAAGAATAATTCTGATTTAAAGCTAAAAGAAAGCTGTTTAATTAATAACGTGCAAAGTAGAAATTATGCATGCATTTGTCTAATATTAAAAATCTAAAATGTCCTCTGTATGTGTGTATTTATGATTTTTGTGAAAAATGTAAATTTTTGAAAAATAAGCAATAACAAGTCAATATCTTTTGGCGTCTCATTAAGAAGATCTTTCTGATTGAAAGCTTTTTACTGTCTGTGTTACACTATAAAACATTTTAGCACTATTTTATCTGTCGTAGATAATACATAAAAATAGTTGTCTTACTGTCTTGAATTATCTTTATCCCGGTATCTTTCTTTTAGCTCTTTTTGGTGGCAAATCCCTATATGTCTGTTGCTAAAGGACTACATCTTCATGGGTACTAACAAAATTAACTCTTGTCTGTAGTTAAATTTATCCAGTTTAGTCAAGTAAGAATCAAAGTACAGAAATTTGAAAAGGGCGTATTTAATTAATGTTATTTCTAACAGTTGGCGTTTGATAGCTGAAGGTTTTTTCTGTGCTGTCAGCTGCACCATTTCAAACTGAAGTGCTGTTTTTAATTTGCTTGTGACAGACAGCCATGCCAGTCGAAATGCAAGAGCCTGGATGCTATCAGTTTCTGTTCATTTGCTTACTCACTTTCTTGCTTTGCTACAACCTACTTGTGCTCTCTCAATCTGTCAGACACACTTAAATTAAGTTGTAGTCTGCATTTCTACACTAGTTTTGTTTTCCCCTGTTTTCTTATTTTAATAAGCTGTTTTATCCAGTTTTAGTTAGAGCAGATTGATCTACATTCGTCAGAAGATGGATGGATTGAGTCAAGGCGCCTGTAAGACTGACACTAAAATGCTGAACATACAGTGAAATCACCCAGTCCTGTTCCTGAGTACGTGCTGAAGAGGGATACAAAGCTCTTTTCAGGGCCAGGAAGGAGGCCTGCTACTCTCCGTCTCCAGCAGCTATGTGGGTGTTTCCTGAGCAGAGGTGGAGAGGGAGCTGACCTTAACATTTGTTAGCAAGTTTGGGGATTGTCTGCACTCTCACAAAGAAGGAGGTGGTTAGAAAAAAGAACAAATCTGACTTAGATTATCCCCTTGCACTCCCAAAATACATTTTCACAGCCTTGAACAAATGCTGCCCCTGAAGCAGCACAAGTAGGTTTTGTTCCTTTCTCTGAGCTTTTAGTAAAAATAGAGCAAACGCACATCATCCACGAGACTCGTATCTTAGTGTGTTCATCTCTGTCTCTCTCTTTCTGCTTCTGTTATTTTCTGTCCTTGAGGAAGGATGTCATTATTGCAAAAAGTTTTCAATGGGAAGGCAGGCCATTCATTTTAAGGGGCATATGAATTTGAGCTCAGTCTTGTAGTTGAAAATAAATAGTTGCAAAACTTGTGTTCCAAATTGAGAATGCAATTCTCAATACTGAGAATCCAAGAGTTTCTCGGAATGCATTTCCTGGTATCCGCAGCTTGGTACATGTCCCAGTTCTCTGGATCCAGGTGTGCAACTCAACTTCGAGGTTTTACTCCATAATAGGACAAAATTAAAGTGTGTACCAGTTTTCTCCCGTTTCCCTGTGCCCTGGTTTCCACAAAAAGGAAGCATCGCCGTGTGCATCAGGTGAGAGCCATGGCATACTATAAAAAAATAGCTGGTTTGGATGATTCAGACGTGAGGCTCTCTGGGTCCTGATGCACAATGAAAGATTTGTTTAGGTTCACCCGAGGTCCTATCCTGAATTCCGTTACCAGCAGAGTGTATTGCACTGTAGTATCTACCGTCTGCGTAGTATAGCAGTATCTATAGAGCAAAATCTGCAGTTTGGCCTGCAGTGATGTTTTTAACCATAGAGTTTGTGGTGAGGTGTCTTCACCCAGGTTATTCTTGTTTGACAGAGAGGTTGCTGAATTTATACAAGTTATGTTTTCTTATCCTCGTTAGAAAAAGTTGAAGTAGTCTGATCAGGAAATGATTAAAGCATGAATCAGAGTGACAGTGTCCTCATTTGAAAAGAAAAAGTGCAGCCTCCTGGATACTTAAGGTTTTAAAAACACTCTTTGCCATCAGTACAACTGTGCCTCCAGGAGAAATGAAGAATCCAGTATGACCCCATGACTGTGCACTTGATAATCATTTCACTCTTAATAATCTAATCTGTCCATTGTAATGAAGCAATTAGCTTGCTGTGCCCCTAGCTGTAGTCTAATAGTGAATAACAGCATTTATTCTTATTTTAACAGTTTTACTGTTGAATACTATTAGGTGGGGTTTATTTGACCTGTCCTTTCAGGCCTTGTACACAGTAGAAAAAATCTTTTTATAAATCAGGCTATCTGTTGTGAGGACATTTATGATGGATGAATTTAGCTCACTGCCATAAATTTCTTTGGGTCAGAAATAAAGGTAAAATAACATTGGAGGGAAAAAAAGGGAAAAACAAAGAAAAAAAGGGCAAGGACAGGAGAAACCACAGCACTAAATCTGGCTGCTATTAGTTCCTCTGGTTTCATTTGAAGTGATCAAAGAAGTGATCTGTGACAAAGTATTACTCATTCCTGATCTCGTCAGCTAGCCTCAGAATCTTCCCTGTATGTTTCAATTTCTTTTATGGTCTAACACTCCATTTCAATATAGGTTATCTTTTTAGGGTTCTCAGTTTAAAATGGGAACAAAAATTCCTTGTATATTTTTAATGGGATAAGGGAAAGATTTTATTTGATGTGTAATATTTAAAGTTAAAGTATGTTTATTCTGACTTTGCCAGAACTGGGTAGCACTTGTTTTCTTTCTTCATTCACTGTCTCTTTCAGACTTCCTTTCACTCTCTCCCTTTTTTTCCCCTGCAGTGCTTATTCCTTGTAAGAGCTTTCTATGACACAGGCAGGTTTTGTCCAGTGCAACCGTTACTCTGCTCCTACAGTGACTTTTTCTTTGTAGGAATGGCGTGCACTATCAGACATGGCATTCAGAAGATGTGAGGCCAAGGAAGGCAGAAGGAAGAGTGTCTGAGTTTTGTTCAGCATAACTGCTGAAAGGCTGATCCAGGTGGAAAGTGATATTGCGAAGTTCTTGAGGGGAGAGTTTCCTACTGCAGTGTATTGTGCAGAAGTACTAAAAAGGTGTATGTTCTTGTGGGCTCCTTGGCTTGTTTTCACATCCTCAGTGAGGTCTGGGTGTACTCAAGGCTTCATTAGACTTTCTCAACTTTTTGTTGGGATTTGCGTGTTCACCGAGGTAATGAAAAAATCTTTTCAATTTTTGTCAGGATTTTTTTTGACAGAACTTTCCATGTACTGCTAGAAGCCAGACAAGGTTTGATATCTGGATTCTGCTGGGAGAAACCAGAATTTCTGCCAGCTCCTCTCCCCAGCTCCTTGGCAGCCTCGCTGGCAGGCTGGTGGGAAGCCGTATTCTGCATCCTTTGAGTTGTTCAGTCCTCAGTTCTTCAGCAACAGAGACAGCTGGGGCTTCCAGGACCCTTCGTTCTGGGCAGCATGTCAGGTGGCTTGTTGCAAAACCCAGACTCCAGATTAAACTAGGTCGAAAACAATAATTGCACTTTGTGGAAAATTTCTGAATTTTTGGTGTTCATTATTCTATAAAACGGAATCACTGCTAGGGTTGAACCTTGTGTCTTCCTTTCCGTATGTAGATATTGAATGTTCTCGTGTCTGGATTTTTTTGGTATTTCAAATGAAAGTAACTCCTTCCTCTCTTTTACCTTTCACTCTTCAGTCAGTTACAGAAAATAGTTACAGAACAATGTTTATGCCTTAAGAGTGCTCTCAGAAATATGAATAAAAATATTGAATTGTTATGAATGTGTGATCTGACATGTTTCTTGGGTAAGAAAAACAATTCAGCCTAGCAAATCTGTACAGTGAGAGATTATTATTAACTCTGACTACCTCTCTCTTTACTAGGGACTGGAATCTCCCCACTAACTACTGAAACTACATAAACCAACAGTTTTCACCCAGAATGGGCATACAATGTTAAATTGGTTTTGTTCTATTTATCTATTTGATTAAAATCTCTTGCTGAACCAACGCTTCACTGTTATATGAATCCGACAGCATAGTGGGCTAAACCTCTGTTATAAAAACTCCATTATTACCTCTATTCTATAGTGTTTAAATATTCTTTTCTGTGTATTCAGCACTGCCAACAAACAAAATGTACTGCTAAGTATTGTTATCACTTAACAAATAGCCTTCTGTTGTCTCATTTAGAACAAGAAACTTGTTTAACTCCTCAGAAAACTGAATTAGTCCCATGCTTAGAGAATAATAGAGAACAAATTTAATTGCCTACCTTTCCCTATTCTTCCTTATCTAATTTATATCATGAGCATTTGGGGGCAGCTCACAGGACTTTTTGTTGTTTTAGAAGTGCATGTCTACTCTGGATTATGCTAAAATTTGTAGTAACTATTTGCCTTTCTGCAAGTTTTGTTAAAATGTAACTGTGATTGACATTCCCCAAAGGAACTGCTCTTAAATATGCTTTTTTGCTTTCATTAATTTTTGGGCAACCCAGAAGAGAGCTCATGCTGAGAACACATGAAGAGACAACAATAAACATTTGTAAATGAAAAAGGAGAATAGTAAATAACGCTCAGAACTAGCACCAATTTCAACCTTAAAATTCTTTGAAGGCTGCATCTTTGTTAATCAGTTTCTTTAAATAGAATTGGAGCTAATTACGAAGTCAGACACATGGTGGATTTTTTCTTTCTTTTTCTGTTTATCACCGGATATTATTCAAAGAGATTAAGATAAAAAGTAAGCACTATTTCACACTTTCACTTGTTTTTTAGGGTTTTTTTTTGGTCACTGTAACTGTCAGAATTTGAAAAATCTTGGAACAGTTTTCTAAAAAAGGCTGGGGCCTGAGAACAGCTCCCTTCTGTTTCCTGGTTTATAGCTTCCTCCACCACCTGAATTTCATGTTGGGCTCTTCTCCCAGGACTACTTTACTGGTGCACTTCCACAGGCTCAGACAGCTGCCCTCTTAGTCAGGGGTCAATCTCTGAAAAAAAGAATAGGTAGCTGCACAAGGAGAGCCAAGAGAATAAGAAGGGGAATGTGTCTGAGCTATTCACAGATAAACAGCTTGGAGAAAAATGCACTTTCTGCTGTACTGTCTTTGGACATTGCTCCAAATGATGAAGAGTGAGTGACCTAGTCAGAAAAGTATTTTGGAAGATGCTGATTTATACTAGCTGAGGATGTGGTCTTACACCTTTACTATAAGACTAAATTACATTCTACTTTCACTTCCCTTGCTGGTGTTGAGGAAATTATTACTATATCCTAAGAAAACCTGGAAGATTTTATTTTCATATTTTTCTCCTGTGTTTGTTTAGCATTCCAAATGAAAAAAGCTTGAAGCTTGACTTGTGGCTGAAGCAAATTGCTCTGTTGCACTTGGGAGAATATAACTACTTCCCTCTTTTTCACCATTCTTGGTTCAAGTCTGAATGATTCTATGGCATGTTTTTCCAGAATTGTATTTATTCCTTGTTTCAGGCTACATGTGCAAATCTGTGTGAAAGCATGGAGCGCTATGGTGCTGTTACTGTTTGTAAAATAGCAAATAAAAACAAATTTGCCAAGACTGTTTCTTACAGATGGACAGTCATTTTCTTGAAAGAGTTGGTTGTTTTTTCTGAAGATCCTTGAAACTGAGGAGGAATTTTTTATTAGCTTAGAAATAATTTGTGGTGTGGTGACCAGTTTTGATGTTCTGAAAGTTTATGGCTTCAGTCTCTGTACCTGATACCCATGGCAGACTGAAATCATATAGAGAAATTTGAATCAAACTGGACTTTTCACCTTTTAGCTTGATCCTTTACTCCCATCTTGAACTCCTTGCTCATTCTAAATAAGAATTGGACTTTCTGGGGAGTGTTATGTGCCTGGATGGTGCCTGACCACCAAAAGCTCATTGTCCTCAAAGATGAGAAGTATGTCAAGAAGATTTTCAGGGCTTCTGTCTGGAGTAGAATATAGTGATGGAACTGAAAGCATGTTCTTTCTGTCCTTCAGAAATTTGGGTTATTTAAATTCTCTTTTTTTTCAGTTTCTGTTAGAAAATGACAGGCTGTCCAAAGAGTCTGAAGGACTAGATGACAGAAGATTAAGCTGCCTAAAGAGAAATTTGGAGAATTCTGAATAAAGAGAAAACTTGAAATTTCCTCATGTCCTCATTTTGAAAAGCAGACCCTTTTCCTTCAAGTACAAAGTAGAAGATCAGAGAAGACCAGTGGGAAATCTCTGGGTTTCCATCAAAAAGCTTTGCATTCTTAGAGTCTAGTCAGTGCCCATTTGTTCCAGACAGAGAATGAAGAAACAGTGGATATCAGATCTTTGTCAATTTTTAGCACAATAAAATTTTTACAGGCTTACTTTTTGAGAGTGTGTATTGAAATCAGGGTTCCTATTTAAATTTGTGTTCCTCTGGTGTCTTCTATTTGGTCTACAGAACATTTAGGAAAGAGGCCACCCAAATGGTTATATGACCATCTACTGGGAATATTTTGTGCCATATTATGCACATATATTTTAAAGGACTTCTCAGCACTTTCCAAGAGAGTTTTAGGAAGGTGTGGGGTTTTTCTTTCTTTCTTTCTTTCTTTCTTTCTTTTTTTTTAAAGTGGTACAGATCAGAAAGTCTGTTGGTAATATGGCCATGTGAAATCACCAAGCCTGTTTTATCATGTTTTTTTTAATTTGTTATAGTTATGCCTATATTTAGCTCTTGTTTTGCCTTTTCTTTCTCCCTTATGTTATTGACCCAAAGCCCAACACTGCTCAAGCCCTGGCAGATCATTACCAGTTGCGTTTGAATGACGCTGTGGGTCTTTCCAAAATGCTATTTTGCCACTTCTGGGATCCCTATGGACCAAGCTTCACTTGTGTATTCTACCATTTACAGATTGGGTGCGCTGTTGTACCTCTGTCAGATTAAGGAACCAGAAAAGCCGTTCTGTCTTTACCGCGAATGCAAAATGTGGGAGTTGGGATTGCTTTCATAGACTTGCAATACCTGTGATAAACTAAGGTATTAAATTTTCATCAAATGCTAAAATAATTGTGGCTTAAAAATTGTCAATTCATGAGGCTCAAGTGTCTCAGGAGCAGTAGGAATTCCCGTTTGTGTTAAACAGAGGGTCATATTACATTAAATATTCTTATATTAAAGAGATTTTTATAAGTAATCATTTCCCAAGCTAAGGGTATAAGATGATACAGAAAGCAATCACATTTACTACTATGCATGCCTGAGACAACTGTCATGGGTACGAATTTGGTTTAATGTTGCTTAGGACAGTGATTTCTGAAGTGTTGAAGAAAATATACGGAAAAGGATATAGCAGAGTCAGAGACCGAAAAATCTAAGCGGTAAGCTAGAGGGCTTTTTTACAGAGCATGGCACACAAAGAAATGTTATGAGAACTCTCAGACTTTGCAGAATATGCTATGGTAAGGGCCATACAAGAAGCTAGTGTTGATGGGACACAAAGAATTAATTAATGAGGCAAATTAGTCATAGAAGTGTATTGTAAATGAATGCTGAGAAAAAGCATGCTAATTCAAGACTACTGTTTTCACTCCCTACAGATAGCTTTACAAGAGGGCGCCACAACTGAAGTGATTTTGCAAACCAAATATGTTTTACATTTTGTAATACCTTTCAATTGATCTGTTTACTGGGCATGAGTCATGTAGCTTGCGATAAAGTTTGATATCAGGTGTGTAACACTAGCCCCTGTTGTTCTACTGGTTGGTGAGGAATAGAATTAAAAATAATGTGAAACCTGTTGGATGAAGCTGGGGATATAAATATTGATTTTTTTAAAATTATTTTTAAAACACATAGTATCAGGAATATTATTTGTTATGGAATGATCTTTTATCCAATAGAAATGTACAGAACATAGCAGATGTATCAGACAAACTGGGGTTTTGCAGAAGAAGCAAATAAGAGTTTGTTTTGATTGGGGGCCACAGGGGGCTTTCAGTAAATGATACAGTCGTGTACCAAGGAGATTAACAACCTTCAACATCAGAGATGTCATGTGAGTGCGTCCTTAGACTTTTAATTTTTTCACCACAAATAGTGGTGAAGAAGTAAGTATTTTTCAACTTCCACAGGAATATGAGGCACTAAGTTTGCCATTCTCTTCAGAAAGTTATGGATGGGCAATAATAAAATGAGGTTAAGACAGACATGTGATTTAGTATGTTGATAAGTATTTGAAATTCTGTACTATGTAATTATTGACTGTTCATTGATAAATGTGCTGGGAAAGAGTGCACTATGCCTTTCTTAGAGTCTTCTGATACATAACTTGATGTACGTATTGCAAAGGTCAGAGACATCAGGAATTGAAACAGTAAAGGAAACTATTGTTTCCCTCATTTTTAGCAACCTGACTTAATAAGCCAGTAAGTAGTGCAATTCAGGAACTAATCTTTAAATACTAGAGGAGATGTGTCTTTTCCCCCTCTCCCTGCAAAACTGGAATAAAAATAATTTTTTTCTGCATTTTTTCTAGGTTTTCTGTAAGAGTTGGAACAAAGTCTCCATCTTGACAGTTAGGGAGGCTGAACTACACTGGTTTTACAGTTCATTGCAGAGTGGGGAATGATCTGGATTACCTGTGCATTGTAAATATCTTTGAATTT
The DNA here is from genome assembly GCF_000737465.1 of Haliaeetus leucocephalus. NCBI lineage: Eukaryota > Metazoa > Chordata > Aves > Accipitriformes > Accipitridae > Haliaeetus > Haliaeetus leucocephalus. The sequence continues at coordinate 16,645,757 of NW_010972991.1, read as the reverse complement.
ATTTAATAAATACCTTGTTTTGTCTCACCTTCTCAATAACAGAAAAGAAAGACAAAATAATTTTTTTTTGAATGACAAACTAAATTATTAAAATGTAAAAACTACCAAATTGGTCCCCCTGGACTGGTATTGAGGCTGGTATCTTTGACAGTGGCCAGGCATGAATGTTTAGGAAAGAATATCTCAATGAGCATTTTTATAGCTATCCTTGTTCAGAATTTTTTTTGGCCAGAATCTAGGACTTGCTGAGCTGGGTATTGTACTCACACCACTGGGCATGAGAGGTACTGATGATCTGTTGTATAAATTTCTCTTAATCTTTTTTGAATCCATTCATACCTGTGGTTTCAACAACATACTGTGTATCATGTTCCCAACTGAATGAATGAAAGCAGTGTGAAAGAAAAGCCTTCAGTTTTATTTATTTTTAAATTTGCTACTTCATAACTCTAGTAGGCACCACAGAGCTCTACTTCTCTGAGGAAAGTAGTGAAGCCATATTCACCTTGACCACATTCATTGTGTTTGGATAGACTTTTGTTATATTCCCCCTCAATTGCTTCTTTTTACAGTTTAGACAATCTCAGTTTATCTCAGTTTGATCTTGGGTCCTTAAAAGGATCACGTATAGATTTTCCAATATGGAAATAATTTTCTGCTTCTGTTTTTCTGCTGCTAGTTTTTTTTGAATAAATTTTATTCTTTCTGAGGGGTGGTAACTAGAACTGAGAGGTTAAAGGTACAAGCATACCATATTTTTATCAAGTGATATAGTAACAGATTGTCTTTCATAATAAACCCCCAAAGTTATTGCTTTTGCTTTTTTTGACCACTACTATAAGTTATATTTCCTGAAACGTAATACCTAATTTATTAGTGAGCTTTGTATCTGTAGCTGGAGCTATTTTTCCCATGTGCATTACTTTGTACATACCCACAGTGAATATTATCTAACATTTAGTTACCTGTCTGTTCAGTCTTTTAAGACTTCTTACAATTCTTCTCAATCAGCTACAAATTCCAGTAGCTTTTTACCACTGGGGAATTTTTTCACCAAGGTTTATTTTTTCATATTTGCCTTGTGTTTAGATGACAATATCCAAGCTTTGAGAACTGCCATTTTAAACTGAGAATGCACTAAATACGGGATTAAACCCATATATTTTAATTAAAACTTTTTAATGCCCCATATGAAGGTTTTCTCAGATTTGTTTTGTCCCTAAGTACAGTACAGATAAGGAGTTCCTGTAGTTTGATAATTTTATTAAATTGATAATATCAGAAGTTGATTTGAATACAAATATTATTCATCTGCCTTCTAATATTCCAGTTACTGAACTTAAATCTTTTTGCACCTCAGAACTACAAGACAGAGTTTTATTATTATATGTTAGACTGTAATAGTTATATATGCAAATGTAAGAGAAGTTGTAGAAAATGTGGTCTAAATGAGATTATAACCTTATGGAATAAAACTTGCCATCTTTTTTGTTCAGAATTTTTGTAAAGAATTTATAGTTTGCCTTAAAAGGAATAAAGAAGTGCCAACTGGAACAATTTAGAGAATATAGATATATGTGTATATGGTCATAGTATGAGATCTATTTACTTACCTGGAAATCTTGTTAAAATGGTATATGTGACTATAATTTAGATAACAGAACAGATGGAGTGCTGTTCTTGCCAGGTGTTAAGGTTTTTAAATTTATTTATTTAAATCTTTAATAGCCATTTCCATCTCTGGTTTTTTTTGTAACATTTAGAAAATTTGGCATTACAGTTTTTCCTGATAGCTTTGGGAAGTTTATAAAGCACCTACTGTACTGCATTTGCACTGTGTTCTGTGAGTGCAGTGCTTGAAAAATGTACAAGGCTCCTACAAGCCAGAGGATTCCACATAACACACAGAATACTTACTGAAGACTATTTTCCAAGTCTTACTAGTAAGCTTCAATATCCAAGGCACCTTTATAACTAACTACTGAAAATGTAGATATTTTTATGTGGGGGCCATATGCACATATAAAGATATGGAAGTGTTTGAGGCAAAGGGAAGAAATACCAAGTTGCTACTGGTATATGCATGTTTAGTACCAAAGTCATAATTAAAAAATCATTGATTGTTTTGCTTTTAAAAGGAAAACTGATAATTATTCTTTATCCTTGTTTTTTTAGTGTGTAGCTGAATGGAAGATGGGTCCCTAGAAGGAATGAATGATTCTTAGGTTACCAGGTCCAAACTCTACCTCTCAGACAAGCATGTCTTAATAGTCCATTTCATAACTATTTTAAAGGTAGAGCTTGATTAGTTTAAGTGTATTTTGCTCTCACTTTTTCTTCTTTGAAGGTGTGCTAGTATACCACTCTCTTTAGAGCCAGAAACCATCTTCTAATTTCCTGTTTAAACCAGTCCCAGATGATCTATACCTGTTCTTTAACATTTTTCTTCCTTCTCTGATATTTGCCTCTACTTTTACTCCATTTTTTTTCATCTGTTTTCCTACAGTTCAAATTTCTCATCCTGTTCCTTAAATTAGGCTCCCTATTCCCTAATCATCCCCCTAGCTCTTCAGGTATAAGTTCATCTTTCTTGAAGAGGGATAAACAGGACCGTGTGTGTTCAAGATAAAGTTTTAGGAGGATCGGTGTGTTGGTATTGGCGCTCCTTCCTTTAGCGGAAGTGGCTGGACTGGTTCCCTTTCTCCAGTTGCTCTCCTCTTTTATTCTGCTAATTATTGGCCATTCCTAGTCATTCTGTGAACTTGAATGCCTTTTGTCTATTGGCTTCTTAAATGCGTGATCTTGTACTTAGCACAACCGTCTGTAGCAGTTCAAGAAGGAAATGGGAGCATGGAGACTGAAGGAGCTTGTACACCAGCCAGGCACTTAGTCACAGATACATTTAACCTTAACGAGTGACACAGCCACCCTGCTCTGCAGGGTAGATGGCACGGCCGGGAGCAAAGCTGGGGTCAGTGCTACAGTTCCTCACACAGCCTCCTGTGAAGAGAGAGAGCACAGTCCCAGAAGAGGTCGGGCTGACCAGGGCAATCCGGGTGCGGGGCTGTGGGGTGCCCTCGCCTCGCTGCCCGGAGTCCTCGGTGGTGCTGTGGCGGTCGCTGCCGCTGCTGCCAGCACCTCCCCAGCTCCACTGCCACAACACCTCAGTGGACCCTGACCCTGTCACTTATAGGTGTGGGGAGGGAAGGCCTCATTCTGATTGGCTCAAGATGCTGTGGCGACTGATGATTGGGTGTTACTGTGTGGGCTGTGCCTGCCCTTCTGGAAGGTTCTCCACAGGCTGGTGGTGGCCGCTGTGTGAGGCTGCAGGTCAGAGGTGAGTCCTGGGGCGATCCCTGGAGAGTAATGACTGTTTCAGTGGTCCCAGCTCCACGTGACACAGCCACACAGGCTCTCATCCCACTTCTGTGGTGGTTTTACTTCACGTCAGTTAGTTTATGTTGTACAAAGTGTTTGTCTGCCTTAGTTCTAGTGGTGTGCCTTACTTGGTGGTGTCAGCAAAAATACGTGTTGTGCTCTGACTTTTATTTCTGAGATTAATGACAAATTTTTAAAAAATTGTTCCCGAGGTAAATTCTAGAGGAACTTTACTCTTTATGTTTCTTCAGCTGAATGCTTCCTCTTTTAATAGGATACAATATCTTTTTGGGCCAGTTCCTGACTGGTGCAAGTAATTTCCCTGTAGCATAGCTTAAAAGTTTACTGAAATCTAGACAAATTAAGTCTAGTTGGTGTGTGTTGGTTTTTTTTTTCCTCCTTGAGAATCAACAGATTTTGAAAGACAAAGATTAGTTTGACTTACTTTTTAACTTTAATTAGTCTGACTTTATCTTGCAACTGCTAAGCAGACTTAAGGTAGAGGCAGACACGAGGTAGGTCTGTCTGCTGAGTGCCCAGCAAACATGGAGTTGCTTTTGCAACCAGAGGGAGAGGTAACTTCGCAAAAGTAATCTGAGCGTTTAGAAGCCCAAGCACCACTGGGACAGTTAGGTGAGATTCCTGCCAGCATAAATAGTGGTATAAAAATGTAATTAACAACTTGCTGTGATGGCAAAACTATGAATGGAGACACACTTAACCTTTTAAAGCAGGATGGCATGTTCAGTAGAAAGGACTATTTTCTTCAAGTATAGTCTTTCTCTTATAACAGTTTTTTTAATTAGTAAGGTTTTTGCAGTTGTATACTAGAATTCCTATCCATGAAAAACATTCCTAATGTAGGCATACTGTGTGAATTAATTTCCATTCTTTTGGAGATCTTACCATTCCTCTCCTGTTATCTTCTGTGTGACCTTTGCTAGAATATTGCGTTCACTTTTAAGGCCCCTGGTGAGAAGTAAATTGATGGATTAAAAGTTGTTCAGGGAACTACGAAGCTGTTTACAAGAACCTGGGAAAGGATCAAGAATGTGAATTCTTTTATTTTTTCCTGTTATTACAGGGTTTAGTGATAGTAAAAGGGGAAGAATATAGCAGTCAGCACAATTTTAGAAGCAAATCAAGGAGAAGAAGTAAAAAAAAGTACAAATTTTTAACAAAAATATTCTGGGAATGAGGATTTATTAGTCTATGGGGTAGTCTGTTACAGGGTTTGCCAGAACTCTTGTTATTTGATTCTTTCAAAACAAGACTAAAAATTGTATCTCTAGGTACACAGTAAAGAACAATACTGATGACCGATGGAACGGTTACTGCCTTTTAGTTTATGAATCTGTAGTTCCTAATATTGACTGAGTGATTTTTACAGTGGTCTCAAGAACTTTGTTATCCTTAGTCATTTCTGTGCACCATACTCCTATTCAGCCCCATATACTTTCCTCAGAAATGCAAATGAATGAGGCACATCCTGGATGCCATATGTTTAAGTTGGAACAGCCTCTCTTTGTTTGGAACTCTTCTATAGGTTTTTTTTGTTTTGTTTGTATTTGCTTTATTTACTTACATTTTATTTACTTTTTTTTCTTTTCCTGGCTGTTTGTATTCAGGGGGAAGTTCATTTCTTATAACTTTTTAATGGACTTCATTTTCTTCACAAAGCTGCTTCTTAAAAAAATCCTCTGGCTTCAGGCCTTGCTTGGCATGCAGTATAGCATCCTTCTGTCAGACAGCCATTCTTACCTTCTTGGATGTCTGTCTGGGTGAAGACATGTTTGAAAGAACTGTAGTGATTGCCAGACGTTTGAGCTCAGAAATAGGAAGGAACGGCAAAAAAGTCTCAAAACAACTTGTCTGAGAGTTTCACTCAGATATAACTTCCAATCTGGCAGTTTAGGTCAATCTAATTAGAATGTCAGATGGGTTTCTCTCTGGACTTGTGCTTGAACAATAAAGGAATTTTCAAAATTAGTCTATTACCTAGTGTGTATCATCTTCAGAACTGGTCTTTAGAACATAATTTTGACCTTAATATCATGGTCTTTCCCATTGCACAGAGGCACTAGAGGAAGCTCTTCCTCTTCTGCTTTGGTGGGTTGACCCTGGCTGGAAGCTAAGCACAGCTGCTCATGCCTTCCCCTCTCCCGTGGGATGGGGAGAAAATAAAAGGAACATGAAAAGATTTGTAGATCAAGATAAAGACAGTTTAAGAGGTGAAGCAAAAGCTGCACATGCCAGCAAAGCAAAGGAATTTATTCACTGCTTCCCACTAGCAAGCAGATGTTTAACCAATTTCTGGTAAGCTTGGCCTCAGTACACAGAACAGTTCAAACTCCATAACCATGACTATCCCTGCTTCCTTGTCCTTTCCTTAAGCTTTTATTGCTCAGCAAAATGTCATATGGTATGGAATATCTATCCTTTTGATCAGTTTGGATCATCTATCCCAGCTGTGTGTCCTCCCAATTTCTTGCCAACCCCAGCCCACTTCTGGAGGGACAGACTGGGAAAAAGCCTTGATGCAAGCACTGTTCAGCAATAGCCAGAACCCTGGTGCATTATCAACACTGTTAGTCACAAAGCCAAAAAAACCCCAGCACCATACAGGCTTCTATGAAGAAAAATTGACTCCATCCCAGACAGACCCAGTATACCTGCAGAGTTCCTTTCTAAAAGCTCCATTACAGAGATATGAGAGTTGGGGATTATTCAGAATCTAGTGGTGTTGCATGGAACAAAGAAACCTCTTTAACTTGTGACACGTGGCTACTCAGGTGGTTGCGAGACTGTAGCGACATTCCTTTGTTCTACTTGCAGTTCCTCAACTGTTCTTATTATGAGTAATTTTTTCACTATTGTACTTGGAGGTGACCTTTCTCTGCCATTCAGACATTGATAAATGATATCACTGATGGTGATGGTAGATTCATTTGGTGCCCATGTGCTTCACTGTGTTTTATTCTCTGGCAATAACGTCACTCCTTCATCTCTGGACAAACACATCTTTTCTGTTGGCTGCCATTTTTGCCTGAAAAGTAGAAAGACTCTTATGGATGATTCTCCCTATATGATGTTTTTCTGAGTAAGGTTTCACGTAGGAAGTGATCCAGGATAAGTTCCAATGTGTTCTTTAAATTAAGATAATTCTTCCATTTTTTAATGTATATTGTTCCAGAACTGAGACATCGCTTCACATCCTGGACGTCACTTTCCATCCTGGGTGTCTAGAATAATTTATATTTTATGTATGTTAAACAAAATACTGTTATCTTTCTGTCTCTGAATCAGAGGTACATGAAGACCCTCACAGTAAAGGCTATCAGAATTGTTTCTTGACTGGTATGAAAACACTAAGAAACAGCTAGCTACACTGGGGGTGACTGCCTGAGACAGTGATGACAGTATCAACTGCAAAGAGAACCTGCATCCTTGAGATCTGCAGATCAATGACTCTTGCTAAGCATTATGCCTCAGTGACCTCCAAATGTGATGCAGCATCTGGTAGCGAAGTTCTGCCATAAAGCTGTGGGTGAGCAGCACAGGAAATAGTGGAATCCGTGTGAACTCTGAAGCTAAAAAGCTTGATCTTGAATGTTTAAATATGATTCTCACACTTGGTGGGAACCTGTCTATGGATTACATATCTTGAAGAATTTCTTACTAGTGAGAAATAACCTTTCTTTTTTAAAGGTTCAGGTTATAGTAGCAAAAATAACTGAAAAGTCTATTGCAAATAGTGAATTATGTGGTGAGAGCTGGATTTGAATAGTATACATTAAATTCAGCATGGGGAGGATGAGGAGATCTGAAACAAACACAAAATACTGAATAACTGCTGCTTAGCTGAACTATGCTGTTGCAAAATTCCATGCGGGGATGGACAACAGGACACCAATATGATGATGAAAGTCGCCAGTTTGTTGAGCCTACCTGATCATTCTTACGCAATTCTCTAAGTTCCTAAGAAGCTTTGATTGGCTGCTGCATGCAAGCATTTAGTGTCCACGCGTACAAGCATAAAATGTGATTGGTTGTATCAACACTGTACACGCGTATAAACATAAGATATAGTTGGTTATACTAACTCTGTACACGCGCATAAACATAGGACATAATTGGCTATATTAACTAAAACATGCGAAACTTGTCTCAGTCTAATTGGTCAAGATAAGCTGCCGAATTGAGGTTGTTTGTGCCAAGTTCCCTTTATCGTGGAATGCACACCTGTGTTTTTCTAATTGGGATCTTTCTTTTTCTGTCTTCTTGTTTATTCTGTTCAAGGTCTTCTAAAGGCGTCTGGAATGCTCTTGCGACCATGAGCTACTTTCAGGCCCAGTCACTAAGTTCCATATAATTGAACCCTACACTATGCTGTGAGACATAGGATCGTTGGTAAAAACGATGTGCGATGATGTAGTTATTGTAACGCATAGAATCCAAGTAGAGATCACAGAAACAATGCTAATTTTCTAATATATTTTCTAACTCTTCAGTTCTTCACTTTGTAAACAGAAGTGATGATGCGTGAACATAGCACATCAGGTTGCCTTGCAGTGATCCTCATAAGGATGGAACCTTCAGGGTGACCACTCTTGTCTCTGTTACAGGAGCTAAGAAAGTGTTACCAGTGACTGCTCATTGGTTTCTGCCTGAATGCATAGAAAGAGCATGATGGGATATGCTGCCAGTGACTGTCAGCAGTATTGGCAGAGGAATGCTTGATAGTTGTGGGTTCTGTTTTTAGCTGAGGTGGGAAATAAGTGTAATACGTATTAGAATTTATAGAGGATTATAATGCATCTCCTGTAAGATGCCTGATCCCAGCAAGGAGCTCAGGAGAAAGAGCCTTTCTATTCTCATTTCAAGTGTCTGGATCAAAACCTGATATGACTCATAGAAGCTCAGAGTTATCATTTCAGGTATGGTTTTGTTCAGCCCAGGTTAGAAGAGTCTCCTTGCAGATGAAATGTTTGGAGGATTTGGCTTCTAAAATCTAAGAATTCTCTTTAGTATGTGTGATCTGAAGTTGCTCCCAAAGTTTTTTTTGCTTGATTTCCATATGATGACCAATGGCACATCCTTTTTTAAATGTTAAGGCCTTCCTCCAAAGTATGTTGCTCAGTATGGTGTAATAAGATTTTGTGGTCATTTTTTGAAAATAAAGCAGTTTGTTCTCTTGCAGCTTGTTTCTGTAAATAGAGAAACCTTTATAGAGGTTATTAAAGAAATGCAGTGTGAAGTAAAACCTGTGATGTAGAATGTCAGGCCAAATGGTTGAAAAGTGACAAAGTTTTATGCAATTCAAACCAGTGTTTTTTAATGGGAAGTGCATGGTCATCCTTGTCTAAAAATAAAATCCAGAATCTACTCTAAAACCTCAATAAGGTTAATTTTACATTTGTAAGGATATAGGGGCTGGTGCTCTCTGTATGAAATATTATGTCTTTAGTACAGTATATGAGAACAGTAGAGGGTAAAGGCAACCCATCATGCGATTATGCTTTGAAAAATGGCTAAGTATGACATGAATGACAGTACGGAGTTCCACTTACATGTGGTTAAATGTATCACCTTTCAGAAAGCAGAAAAAAGACACCCTACCCTCCCCGAAACAAAATCTTAGCGCTTCATAGTTGCTAATTAAACTGATGGTTTTTTTTCCCTTATGTTCTTCATCATAAAAATATTCAGATATCAGGAAAAGGAATTTGTTAAATAATTCTGCTAATAATGAATAGAGGTTAAAGGTAACGTAAAATATAGCACAGTGAAAAATTAGTAAATTGAAATAAAATTTGTTTCATTGTCAGAACAGTGCTATCTTGGAGATATTAGTGGAGGTGAAAATTCATGAAAATGTACTTATTAAAGTAGGAGCGTGACTTAAAACCACAAAAAGAACATATTAAGACAGTAATTTTAAGGGTTGTTTTTTTTTTATTTTATACACTGTAGACAAAAAATTGTTCTCTTTTATGGTCTCTGGCAGCACTGGGAGAACTCTAGAACAACTCTCAAGTGTAAAGGAATATTTTTTTTTCTTTGTAAGTGTATTTGTGGCAGAATCAGAAGCTTGTTGTCTGTGAATGTACACGTGTACTACAAAAGTGGGATGCCTCACGTATTACAGAGAATTGATACTTAAATTCATAAAAAGAGAATTTAAATTTGTTTTTTAACTATGCATTGATGACATGTGTTTACATCTTGAAATTAGTTTTTATTGAGACTAGGTAGGATAGTTTGCTTAATTGTCTGCATTCAATACATGAATTGTTTATACTTTATGTAACATTTTCTTTCATGTTATTAAGGAGTACAAAGCAGAGAAGAAGTGGCAAATACAGTAGTGAGGGTTGTTTTTTTTTAAGTATGCTAAGTGAAGCGGATATAATCTGATTTGAAGTTAAGAGAGCGTCTAGTTTGACTGGTGTAAACATGGGATAAAATAATTGGCTTGCTGACATATTATTTTTATAAAATGTATCAATGTCATTCTCCACACCAGCCTGTGACTATAGAGGCTCTGTATTACTTGGAGTGTATTTATGTGCATGATAGAGTGTGGATGAGGAATGGTCATTCCCATTGGTGGTGGCTCCTGGTTATGAGGGCAGTGCTGTATCTCAGCTGTGATGCACACAGCCTGCCTAAAGCACAGAAAGAACCAGCATTTCCTGCTAGATGAATTTGTAGATTTTCTTTCTAAGATTCTAAATAATCTCTTAAATTGTATTGAAAAGTTTTGGCAGTAAATCAAAGGATGACCTTAGTTATTTTCTTCTGAGATGGAAAGTGGGATTTAACTTTTTAAAGTATACTTCATATAAAAATGAAAAAACGTTATGTATTTGCCATTTACTCTGTCTTTATATCAGTGTGAAAACAGATTATTTGAACACAATGTTAACATTGTAGCAGTTGGTAAAATGGAAGGCTTAAATAGCTGTAGTTTGTGAGCCTTTCTGTCTTTGCAGTGAACCAGTAACTTTGCTGGATCACAATGTAATTGATAGTTAGGAAAATAAATTCCAGTTCACTTCTTTGTTCATTAAATTGTGTTGGTTTTTCTCAAATAGAATTGTGAAACTAATAATTTTGCTGCTTGACCTTACAAAAGCCTCAAGTTGTAGCAAGGTGTGCTTCTGACCTCATGGCGATTACCTACCCTGTGTGTATATGGTATTATTAACTTGTATATTGTATTACTTTCCCCTGTCCTTTTTTGTTTAGTGATTGAAAATTCTGATTTGGTGTAGGAGAGGTCATGCTGTCTTATACTTCATATAGCATTTAACACTCAGGAGGCTGCCAGAGTGCAGATTAATAATAATAGAGTAGCTGAGCTGCGATAGAGGAGTGATAGTCTGCCAGTTTTGAGGGGATGAATGACTTCAGCAAATAGTTTAACAGCATAGCTTTATATTGCTCAACAGCTAAAAGAAATTAAAAGTTTTGAGAAAAGAGACCTGGGCCTGCTTAATCCTATGGAAAGGATGACCACAAAAAATCTCTTAAAAACTCTTGATTAAATGACAGGAAAGGAAGGAAAACAATTAAAACATTTAAAAGTGTAAAATGCTAAATAACACTTTTCTTAACAGTCCTTCTTCATGTTTTCATGCTAGCTAGGGATTTATTAAAAAGAAAACTATTTTTCACAACATCTGACAGTCTTTAGATGTCCCATCAGGAAAAAGAAAAGAACTAGACCAGATGGGCTTTAGCGACCATTGTTAGTTTGATTCTTCTTCCTTTTACTGACAAACACACGTAAAGGGAGGGTAAAAGAAAACATAAAGAGAGGGCAAAAGAAAGCAAGAGAAAAGATGTATCTTTGTATTAATTTTTGTTTGCGACTCACTGCTGGAGGAGTACAGGCAGAGCACAAAGTCTTGTTAGCCTGAAGTAGTTAAGTCATTGCTTTTAGCCCTCTTACTCACGGCTGGCCCATGGGGGTGCTGCAGCCGTGGGGCTGTGGCTAGGAAGGAAGTTTCTGATCTGGTGGTGGCAGTGGGAGGGAAACGGAAATAAAAGGCAAAGAAGAAAAAGAACCATTGAGATAGGTTTTGAGTCTTGCCTTCTAGTTTTTTTTCTGTGATTTACAAGTAGCTGCTTGAGATGCCTTTTTAAAAATTTTGGTCTGGCTGGGGTATTTCTTAGGATCAGGCCAATAAATGCTTGTTACTGTTGTTTTATTGGGCCACAGGAGATGAGGGAATGGCAAATTGTCCTGGCAAATGATGACTAAATAAATAATCCAACATAGCCCATTCTTCAATTGGTATTTTTTTTCCATCATTTAAGGCTAATTTATGACATTCTGATTAGTTTACTATTCATCATTAACACACTGTCCTTTGGTGGTAGAAGTATTTTTTGAAAGGAAAGTTTTCTTCAGTTGCTAATTTACTTTATCTGCCTCTTGTATCTTTTCCTGTCAATATTAATTGTTCAAAGATATTTGACATTTTAAGAGTCCTTATAGTAATTCAATAAGCAAGATTGCTGATTTAGTGCAAAAGTAGGATTCGTTCTTGTTCAGCATCTTCATATCCTGAGTTCATTAGGAGTGAAGCACAGTGACAGACCAACGGAGACTTCAAGAAGCCCATTTCCAATACAATAACCCAGCTGGTATTTTAAGTTGAAGTTTAGGTCTCCAAATCTTGACAGACTCTTTTGTAAACTACTGTTAAACTTAGAAAGCTTTTTGGTTTTAACCCACAATTATCATTGTGGCAGTTAGGATGTCACATTAACCTCCTATTCAAGGCAGAGAAAACCCCATGACTGCATTGATGTAAGCTGACCTTTTTCAATCTTGAGAATTCCTTCTTTTTACTTTTGTACATGTAAATGAAAAGGAAGAATAAAATGTATACATTAATCATATATAGTGTAATAATTGCTTACTGAAAGTGGGGTTGTTCAATTTTTTTGCTAATTTCCATTTCGTATTATAAAAATTTTCAAAGCAAAATTAAATACATTTTAGTGGAACTAAAAACATTCCATAGCAAATATTTAGAGGGGAATAGTTGTGCTGATTTATTTATTTATGATAACTTCTAAATATTCTACCTACCAGTGTCATTATTTCTAAGTAGTCTTCTGTATTAGATTCATACTGAAAGATCAGTCTATCTGTATGTGGTCACTAAATCATCATGAAAATGAAGAATGACTTGCTATTGTAGGAGAGAATAGAATTTTTTTTTAACCTTATTTAAAAAAAGAATGCTAATGAAACAATAGTCACTATTTGCTATAGTTAAGAAATTTTTTTTTATGTGACATTTTAGGCTTTCTTTTCAGAAAGAAATTAAAAATTGCTGTTACTGGTCAGTTCTACGCAAAATGTTTCAAGCTGTCTTAAACTTAATTCAGCATGCATCCTAATAGTTCATAGTTAAAATGTTCAGTCGTACATTTTAAAGCATTGAAGAGCTTGTCCTAAAGAGGAGTCATTATGACCATATGGTCTAACTTCTGTATAACAGATTGTAGAATTTTTGTAGTAGTCTGTGTTAAAAACTTTGGCTATGAGAGCTGGCTAGAAATAACTAGTCTGCTATATCTTCCCCTTATTTTTGGATATTAAACTTTGTGGTTTGAGGACTAGCAGAATTTGTCTCCTTTTGTTGCAAAACTAAGAAGAAATATTGACAATAGCTAGTAATCATGCTATTATCAATACACATCACATGATCTCTTGTTTTCCAAATGTGTATTAATGTATACACATAGTTTTTCAAATTTTTGGTCAAGAGGAAAAGTCGTGAAACATACTCTTTCAGATGCATGTTTCCTGGGCATGTTTCATTTGCCTGATTGTTTTAGTCCCCAGGTTTGAATGACTTTTCATGGTGGGACAACTGTTGGAACTGTAACTCTCATGTTTTCCATTAGAAAGGAAGACATCAATTCATGTATCAATTCATTGAAATGTCTTAGATAAATTCTGTGAACTGAAGAAGAGGAAATGCCTGTTTGGTATCCATGAATATCAAGAGGATGAATTTACCCCTTTTTTACAGTATGCTTTGAAAATATTAAAAATAATTAAAAAATGAAAGTAGCCAGTCAACATGTCACTGGTGGTAAATCCTTCAAAAAGCAAACATTAGGGACATGGTTTAGTGGTGGACTTGGCAGTGTTGGGTTTACAGTTGGACTTGATGATCTTAAAGGTCTTTTCCAACCTAAATGACTCTATGAATATTATGTTCACTTTGTCACTTAGTGACAGCTTGTTCTGTATTAAACAAAGAAGGATCAATGGCATCTGTCAGAAACCACCTGTCATGTTGCTTGATATAGTTGCTTGTTAGACGTGTTTTGCTTTAGGTAAGAACAATTACAGGAACTGTGTTTGCACATTTCAGTACAAATAGTTACTATCCTATTTAATTCTTTTTACAGCTAGTACATTTTGTAGTAAGTTCCAACAATCACAAAAATGGAACATGCATAGATTTTGCTGTTTCAGCTTTTCAGATGACAAAGCTGAACTGATAATTTGTCTCTTTTTTGGACAGTATTTACTTAAATGAAAATCATAATTACTCTTTTTTTACACTAGTACTTATCTATCATTTAGCCAAATGGCAAATCGTATTTGTACAGAAGCTTCTTTGAATCCTTCTTCAAATATTTGATTATGTAAACTGCATTAAGATTTGGAAATGAATGGGCAGTGTAATGAATGATGACAGAATGAAATGTAATATAAAAAGTGGAGCTGATACTTGTTTGTGGAATGAGCCATTTCTGTTTGAAATAGGATCAAAACAACACTGATGCTAGCAACAAACAGTTAATGTGCTACTTTGCCTTGAACAGCCATGCTTAACTTTACTAAAGTGAATAATCTCTAAAATTGCTAAGGTTACTCACAGTCTTAGGAACATATGTAAGATCCAGATGTCTAAGAAATTTATCTTCTGACATACACCTAACCATGGCTATGCAACCAGGTATTTGTTCTAAAGCTCCTTGCATGTCTAAGTTTGGGGCCTAGCATGTGCACAGAAGTCTTAGCATGAAGAAACAGGATATTCAGCTTGTCGTGATACAAACACCAGTCAGAGAAGTTCCTAAACTCTGTCTGAGTGTCATTGGAAATACAGTGAGCTCACATTATGAATACCTATGGCTTTGAGTCTGTCATAAAACACAGCAAATGTGACTATATTTAATTGAAAACATCTTATGTTTTTATAAGGGAACGAGAGAAGGTGGTCAGAATACAAGCCCAGACAATAGAAGATCATTTCATAGCATCATAAGATCGTGCAGGTTGGAAGGGACCTCCTGAGGTCATCTAGTGGTCCTGCTCAAGGCAAGATCAAGTACGTGAAGTTGTTTAGGAACTTGCTGAATTTTGAACATCTCCAAGGACTGAGATTCCACAGTCTGTTTGGGCAATGCCTTCTGCTATGTGACCACTCTCAAAATATGAGATGTTTTCTTTATGCGTAGTTGGAATTTCCCCTGTTCCAAGTTGTCTGCCACCTCTTGACCTATACCTGTGCACCTCCAGGAAGAGTCTGGCTCCATCTTTTTTGTGCCCTCCATTAGGCAGTAAGGCCTCCCCTTGACCTTCTTCTCTTCTTAAGGGCTATGTAGCCTCTCAGCGTCTTTTTGTACATAATGTGCTCCAGACCTTTGACCATCTTGGGGGCTCTCTGCTGCGCTTGCTTCAGTATGTCAATGTTTCTCTTTCACTGGTGAGCCCCAAACTGGACACAGTACTCCAGGTGTAGTTTAATAAGTGCTGAGTAGAGGAGAATAATCACTTATGTCAGCCTGTTGGCTAAACTTCTACTAATATGGCCCAGGATGTGTTTGGCCTTTGCTGCAAGGCATACTGAGGACTCCTGTTCATCTTCTCCACTAGGGCTTCCATGTATTTTTTCAGCAAAGCTGCTTTCTAACTAGTTGCGCCATGAGTTGCTTCCAAGATGCTGTACTTTCAACTTATCTTTGTTGAAATTCATAATGTTCCTGTTAGCCATTTTTCCAGACCTTCGATGTCTTCTGCATAACAGTCTTGCCCTCCTTGACAGATATATTGACAGATTCCCCTTGTTCCTTCCAATTTGGTATCATCCACAAATGTGCTGATGATGGATACCATCCATGTTGTTAATACAGATAATAAACAGTGTTGACTTCAGGATTGATCCTGGGGGAACATTACTAGTTCCTGGCTACCAGCTGGACTTCAATGTCTGATCACTATGCCTTGAGCCTGGCAGTCCAACCAATTTTTCATCTGCTTGTCCAGTCCATGTCTCTCCAGTTTGGCTATGAGGATGCGATGGGAGACCGGGTCACAAGCCTTTACATTCAGGTGTCCACACAGCCAGTCATCCCATCACAGAAGGCAACCAGGTGATTCGGGCATGTTTGCATTGACCTTCCCGTCCTTCCTGTGCTTGGACATGGCTTCCAGTAGGATTTGCTGCATAACCTTCCACCTGGGATGTTTGAGACTCACACCTCCTACAAGAATTAGGTGAAAAGTCTGATAGGACCTTCATTATCCCAGGTGTTGAACCTATGATATTATGCAGACAATACAGAAAAACTCAGAGGCTGACAGGAAAGCAAGCTGGAGAGCCTGGCTTTTTAGTCATACAGGTACAAACTTCATCTGGGAGTGTAAAAAGGTCTGGATTTCCATTCTGTTACTTTCATTTCTGGATGGACAAGCTATTATCTAAAAGGTCAATACCACGTTTATAAAAAGAATGAATCTGTTCAGTTAGGTTCTGACTTCTCCAAGAATATTCTGTGAAAAGACAATTCATGGTACTATCGCACATAATTTCAAATGTGTAGAGAGGCCTCAGTCAGGTACCCAAATTCATGGAGGAGTCAGAAGTTCAGAAGAGCAGTGTCGTTTTCCTTCTGTTGGCTAGATCTATACAGTTTCTTGATCAGTTTTTCAAGTGTGTGGATTCTGTTTTGAGGATAGTTAACTTCATTAACTGTACTTAGTGCATAATTTAGACATTTTAAATAGTTTTCTTGCGGTAGTTTTAAAGCCTTGTAAGAATGCAGCACGGTAGTCACTAAATTTTGTCTTTAGTCCTTGCCTCTGCAGAGACTTGTGTAAAGTTAAGCATGTTCATAAACATCTGCAGTCTTTGAGCATGACCTTCAACTTATTCAAAAACAGAGCTCTCCAGCTCTCTCACTGTATGTATAGACTTTAACATAAAAATGGTTGGAGAGGGTTGTCTGGGGCCTCTATGTACTATCATAAAGCAGAGAAATAATAATTTTGTTGGGAATCTAACTGGGCAGTTATTCTGTTTCTTGAAGACTGATTTAGACTTGCCTTGTTTAAGACCTGTGTATTTGCTTGCCTGACAGCCATGTTTATATTATGGCCACAGCATATGAATATGTCCCTGATATAGTAAGAAATATCAAACAGACATGGATAAGATAGTGCTGTTATTTTTAAATTAGAAACCTGGAAAGTCTAAGGATATTGCAGTTAAGATTTTTGTCTCTGAGTGCTAAAAAGCTCTAAGCTATCAATTGTATACAAGGCTACGAATCCTAGGATATAATTCCTTCCAAAAATGATTATAGGGAATTTGCCCTTCTTTCTTGGGGGATGAATGATAATGAATTTGTGTTTTGTTTCTTTTAAAAATGACTTACCGTATCCACAGTCAATTGATTTATATTTAAAGAGCTATATATCTTTTAAGTAGTCATTGACATTCTAACCAGAATATATTTTTTGCGTAGTTATCATGGAGATGATGATTTAGGATAAAATATGTTAATTGTAACAGTGTCATCAGAGATGCTGCTATGCTGCTCCATTTTATGAATAGTAGCTTACATCTCCTGTCTACTTGAAATTTCATAGCAGAAAAGACTACGTTGGCCATTCCACAGATACGTTTGCATATCATATTTTTTAAATTATTAGTTGACCACCTTCTTTTGTAATTCTTTTAACTTCAACTAGTATATAGGAAAGTGGTTAGCATTTTCTAAATATTTTAAATGGTATTTAAATACATTTAAACTTTAAGTGCTCCTTTTATGGGAGTTTGAGTTGAACTCTGTGGTTTTTAAGTAACTGCCAATGAATACAATTATTATACTTTTTTTAGATGTCACTTTTAATATTTTTTTAATTATGGCTTTTTTTCAAATACAGTGATTTTAGGAATTTTGACATTCATTTGTGGTTTCAGTAACTAGCTTGTGTAATGTTTATAATGAAGTCTCTCCAATTTACATCCTGAAATCATACACAGGAACAATACAAAACATCACAAACAGAGTATTATTAGTATCGATCAGTTTGACCACAGTGCTGTGTCATCTGAGGCTGATTTAATGTTAATTTTGAATCATAGTCTTCTGGGTTTTTGGCAGGCTTTATTGCATATTAGAAGTTCTGAAGCATCTTTGTTGGGCATTCCGTAGTTTTCAATTTAATTAAATGCAAAAAAGAGAATTGTCTGTCTTTTTATTTTCTACTGTTCCCTCATTTTTAACAATAGATACTGAAGAGCTAATCCCGTTCTGTTCTGCAGAGGTTCTTGTGTTGTCCTCATCAACATAGTATCTTTAGTCTTTCAGTCATGCATTAAATGACATGACTAACATCTGTTACATTTGGTTTGTTCTCTCACATTCCCTCCCTGGGGGAGGAATTTCATGTGCAGTTAGCGGGGTTTATTTTAATATGGTGTTTTTTTTAAAATATGTACATTTCTGAGTGTTCATATTAGAAGAGGTGAGATCAGTGCACCTTGCAGCTAAAACAAGAGACAGGGTGGTTTAAGAGTCAAGGATTGTTGTAGAAAAGCTCTGTCTCCTTTCATGTAAATTAAACCCATTATTATGCCTGAGGAGTGAAATTGTTGACCATGATCTTTATCCTGGACATGTTGGTCACAAGATGCCGAGCGTTTTGAACATAAGAAATGAAACTTTCTACCGAATGCTCTCTTCTGTTAAAAATCAATGCAAAGAGTAGAAAACTAGGCTACAGCCCTTACGGTGGAAAAATGTAGATGGGAATTTGATAACAGCTGACAGCTTCTTGCTGAGGAATTTTGCGTTACTGTGGTTGAGATAGGTAATGATAATGGCAGCTAATAAATATGGGCACCCATAAAGGTGAAATGGAATCTCCTAACAAGCTAGGAAAGGAGAAAACAGCTGTAGGTGCTGTATGGTAGGCCATTATCAGGAGGAATTCCAAGAGAATTCTTAAATATTTGACTGAGTTGACAGCTTGAGGGTATATATGTTCAACAAAATAGGGATAGAAACATTTCAAAGTGGTCTGTTCTGCCCATTCACTTCATCTTGTTCAGCTTCCACCAGCTGTTCTTCATTCCTGAAGAGATCTTGTTCAAGTAGTGAAACCCTGCTATCGTTACAAGTGATAAAAATCAGTACATCCAGATGCTAAGCTGGGCTTTGAAGCATCATAGAAAAATTAGGCAAGATTTCTAAAGCCATGATCAGTGTAACTCTTGTGCTTATTTGCAAAGATATAAATACATTTTATTTATAGAGTGCCTTTTTATTGAAATCAAGAGAGCTTGCTATTTCCTTATGAGAACTGTGGAAGAAGGCAGAGTACTTGAGTAAATCAGTGTTATTCTGCAGCATTGTATTAGCAGTAAAAAACTTTACATGTAATTAATTAGGTGGTAGTTTTATGTGCTTTTTATAGGTCAGTCTAGAGTGTTTTTATTTTGTACAGAAATGAGGTTGCTTCCACACTTCCATTTTCTAAGTGTTTCTCTTTCAGGTATGATCTCTTCTTTAAGCTGCATGATAAGCCACTGTATACAAGTTTTCCAGAAAATAAAAAGATCCTTTTTCACATAAATTGGAAGAATTTACGATTTTCTCCTTCTGAAGCTCAGTAATTTTACACTTTTATAGTTTCATCTAGTCTTATTGAATGTAGCCTTTTTTTTTCATAGTGCTACTTTTTTTAGTCCCTGCAGTCAATGAGATAATATTGCAATATTTTTAGCATTGGTTTTATTACAGCTATTATCAGAGATGTTGAAACAAAATAATTTTAGGCAAACTGAAAAACTGACTTCTATAGTTTTAGCTATGCAAACTACAGAGATTTGTTTGACAATGTATGAACAAAATGGACACATAAAACCCTCGTATCTTTTTAGATAACATTATTCATTGTTATTTAAATATCAACTATATAGTATACATTTGAAATAACTTTAAATTTGTGTGGTGGTCTTGTATTAACTTAAAATATGCCCTTTGCGTAGAATGCAACCTTTATCTTTTCAGTGCATGTTGTTATTTATCCATTTTTAAAAATGTTAAAGTAACTGTAAAAATACTCACATAATGTTCATTTCAGATATATCTCACTTTTCAGTTAGATGGTTGTTAGTAATATATGATTAGGACATAATAGATGATGGCTTATCTTGGAGGGGGGTGATAAAAAAGGCTGCATGTTTGGATTCATGCACATACGAAAATTTCTGAGTGCATGTAAGAGAAGGGAAGAGTGGTTAAGATTTTTAAGTCAGAGGAGGGACCACTATGATCTGACTTCATCCATCACATATGTAATACAATCTTTCTGAGCAGTTATTCATCAAGCTCAAGAAAGTGAGATGGAAATAGAACATATTTAGGAATGCATCAAATATTGACTTAAAATTGTGAAGTTTCACTACTTTTATGAGTAAAATGTTTCAGTATTTAAAAACCCTCAACTTTTAAAATTTGCATTTTTGTTCTAGTCTTCCCCCCACCGCCATCTTCTATTCCTTGAGAACAGATTTTTCAGTCTTTATTAATACTGTCCTTTTATATTTGTTAAGAAACAAGCCCAGGCTTCCAAGCCAGATGGTACTTGTAATTCACTGTGCAGACTTATCTCTATTATCTTCTGATTCATAGCTGTTTTTTTCTGCATCAAGATGACTGTTTGGTTCAGCCATAATAGGCCTGGCTGTAACTAGTATGTGTACACTTTGGATGATCAAGGAGCTAGAGTGCCAAAGTGGGAGAGAAAATGAACCAACTTCACAGTCAAAACACTGTTTAAAGTGTCTGTGTCTCCTGTGTATATAGAGAAATTGATAAGATTGAAATCAAGTTACTGATTTTACCACTTTTCCAACAAGGTTAAAAAATCCTGAACTCAGGTCTCACTGACAGTTCCCCAGTTCTCATGCCATTCTTGCCCATCTTTTTTGAACTCTTTAATATTGCAGTTTTGCTGGTCACTCTTTTCACCCCTCTTTTGCTGTACTTTGTTTGGAAAGAAAGGTTTAAGTAGATTTTTTGAATTCTATACCCTGTTCATGAGTTTTGGGATTCAGTTTAGCTACTTGGGTTCTTCTCCTTCTAGTTGGTGTCTCTTTTGAGGAGAAAAAAAAAGTATTATTTTCTATATGAAAAAAATTGAGACTATAAGTTAGGCTCAGTTTCCAAATGTGTTGTTTCTGCAGCTGTGACAAACACATCCATATCTCTGTGCATTTTGTGTTCTCCATTAGGGTCACTTCTTTAAGTAAGAATTCAGCTGTGACTAAGAATCCTGAGAACTTGGGGGAATAGGCCACATAAATTAAAAAAACCTGGAATGTTTGATACAGGCGAGCAGTGCCACAGACAGGCCTTGCAGGGCTATGACAGATGAACTTTCTCTGTCTTTGGTGAATAGGGATCATCTGTATTAGTAAGAAAGCGTTATGCTTTCCTAGACGTTGTTGCCCAAAAGTATTAAACATGTTTGAATTTTGTTTCTTGGTTCATACATTTACTGTAATCATAGGAGAGAGCGTTCAGCACCTACACAGGACTATTGCATCAAAAAAACAGAAAAAATTTTAAAAGTGATCCCAGATATTCTATACCTTGTTTTGATCCTAGAAGGTCAAGATTAGTCTTTCTACTAATATTTATATTCAGACAAAATGGTCTGAATAGACAGGGCTTTAGAAAGTAGTTTTCTGTTTCTGTTGGCTGAAGTAGCATTTTAATTAACTGAGATGCTAGGATTGTCTCTAAAACTGTGAATTTAAATGTATTTGTGAGTCAAAAAGTAATAATAAAATTACTAATTAGTTGGGTCTCGTGGATTTTATTCTAAGTTATTTCAAGAGTTGAGGACATCTGATGGAATCTCTTTTCTGGATATGCTCTTAGAGAAGACTAGAAAAGAGCAAACACAGAATCTCCCTTTAAAAAGTGGTGGTGGCATAGGTGGAAGAAGAGCCAGAGTATTAGAAGTGAATCAGCCCACTTTAATTCCCAGAAAAACAGTGGAAGAAATAAGCAAAGTTCCTGTAACTATCTAGAAGATAAAAAAGAAATTAATAACGGTTAATGTGGATTTATCAAGAACAAATCATGCCAAAAAATCTGATTTAATTCTGCAATGGGTATCAGGTTCTGTAGACAGAGAAGTGGTAATAGATAACATATCTTGACTTGAGGAAGGCTTTAATATCATCTTGCAGAACATACTCCTAAGCAAGCCAGGGCAGGTGATACAGAGGAAACTGCTGTAGAATAGTAATATGTACCAATGAATAATAGTCAGAAAATTTTACTTTGTATCTCTGGATGGTAATCTGTCCAAACAAAAAGATGTACCAAATGAAACTTTGCTGAAGTTGTCAAGCACATTCATTAATGTCCAGAATGATAGAACAGGGTGCACTTGCAAGCATGTTAGAAAAGAGGTTTATAATGATTTTGACAAATTAGAGATATGGTCTAAAATTATTGAATAATACTCAACAAAGCCGTTATTCAGTAAGTACTATGCTTAGATGTAATCATACATTTAAATTGAAGTTAGCAACTGATTAGGTAGCAATTCCCAAGTGCAATATCTAGGCTGTAAACTGCCTCTTATGCTGAACATGAACTTTAATTGTCCATGTTGTTATGGAAAGGGTATTTGCCACCACAGGTTGCATAAACATTACTATGTCCTCCAAAACTGTGAGGCAATCTTTCAGTTCTAATCAGCACCAGTAAATGCCCAGCTGGAATATGTCCAGTTTTGAAAACTGCAGCTCAAAATAGGGGTGGATTAGTTGACAGCAGTCCAGGTGAGATCTCTAGAAAACATGCCATGAGGAGATGCTGAACAGATTTCATATGCTTTAGGACAGAAGACTGAGGGGAAATTCAAGATTTTCAAAGAAACGAAAGGCTGCTCTTCTTCATGCCTGTAGTAGGTGATGGGACAAGAACTATTGAGCTTAAATTGCAGTTTGGGAGATTCAGACAAGATAGAAGGTAGTAGGTCTAATATTTATTACACTTTAAGCTATTTAATGCACTGTTTTCTCATTTGCCCCTCACACATCACTGTGTGTATTGAACTTGTGCTTGGGATAGCAATGACTAATGAGAATAATGACTGAAATGTAGTAAACTCATCCTTCCATCAGTAATTTCTGCAGTTTTGAAAACTCTACTCCTTGTGCTGATTTTGAGTAGATTTTTCATGTGTGAAGTACATTTTTTTCTCTCTCACTGTCTCTTTAAGCAAAAATGCATGTACCTCTTTCCTCAGAAGAAAGGGGTTAGTATTTTTCTTAGAAAACAGCATCATACAAATTCACTAAAATATGAACTTGAAAATCACTTTTAAACTTCTTTTCTGTAGATTGTCTTTACTTTTCATTTATACTACTAGTGTGGATTTAAGAAAATACTGAATTTACAAAATTTAGTCTCATACTCCCAATTAGAAATGGATACTAGTGTTGTAGCTCTGCAAAATGTGTTAACTAGGGAGCTTTTCAAGAATGTTTTGCATGTGCCACATTTTAAATCATAGGACTATTTTCTGGGCTGTTTTTGATGTCACTTTGTGTTTACTAATTTTCATTTATATATAGTGTCTTCATGAATGGTAGTTCTATTCATTTTAAATGCACCCTAATTGCAAACAGACATGAATGAATGCCTGTAATTAGCTGGAAATGAGAACAATGAGTGTCTGCATTACAATAAAGACTTAAGAGTTAAATGATCATCCAAAGCTGCAATTCAGAGTTCCTTTATTAAACATCTAGAACTTCTCTTCACAGAAGAGTTTGAATAATGTATGTTTATGAAGAATGATGCTCACAAAAGGTAAGTATTTCTGTAGGTAGCATTCTGTTTATGCCCCTAGTACAGGTGTAGTTTTGCTGGAGGAAGAAGATGAGATCTTATGGAACTGAAGTTTCTTTTTTCTACACCTGCCTTCCCCCTACAAGTGCCTTTAACCTATTGTGGCCGATCCTAAGTTTCTGAAATTCAACACTGATCACTCTTACAAAGTAGTAGTGAGCATTCAAGATGACATGTATGTCAGGGAGAGGGTTCTGGGTTCTTAACTGGTTCCTAAATTTTATTCCAAGGAAACAGAAAACAAAGGCAGCAGACTTCAGATTCTTCTTTATAATGTCATGCAAGAGACATTACATCCTTTCAAGAAGTTTAGGCATTAAGTCAACATTGAAATGTTAATTGTTGAGAGAATACTGTAGTTTTATTTAAATAGAGTATGATGTTTAATTGTACACTTAAAATTTTCATTGGTATTTGGTGAAAGGGCTTAAAGGCTACCAACCTAGACACTTGATTTTGCCTCTGACTGTTGGAAGATTTTTTGCAGCCTGATTAGGAAAGTTAATCTTAGGAAAAAATAGGAGAAAGTGAAGTCAGACAGGAAACTGTACGACTGTTACAGTTTCAGTTATACGTTCTTTATAATTTTAAAAATCTATGTTAAAAGTAATCACACGATCAAAGTTTTTCACCACTTCTGGGATAGACTTTCGATTTTTACAGAAATGTCTGTGTTGTTACTTTCAGGAACCACTATGAGGTATTTTTGAACCTGAAGAAGAATGAAATTAAGTGTTTGAACAACTTTTATTGATTTAGACTTTAATTTATGTAAGATATTAGAGGTTAGATAGTTTGCTCAGAGGAATAGTTATACTTGTGTGAGTAGTTGTCCTATGAAAACCAATTGAAGGAGTGTAAATAAACACAGAATTTACTAAATGGTAGTACAGTTTTTGTTTGGTTATGGTCTCTCATTTTTGGATTCCAGAGTTCTTTCCTGGAGCCTATTTAGAGAGTAGATGTTTTGCTTTCATTGGGCAATGGGGATAGTTACACAGATCAGATTCTTATTTCATTCTTCATTCTATGATGCAGAGAGATATTATATTTAAGAATTTTTTCACTGGTTATTAAAACCAATTTGCTGAAAAAACTGTAAAAAGGCACTGAAGGAAATTAACACCCAAAGATAAAACAAATATATGATGTCACAACAACCTTAAAATTTAGTACAGCCTGATTCATCAACCTGCATTGCACTCTGGGACATCAAATCTAATGGACTCAAAACATCACACTGCTCAAGTTTTGGTGTGACAAGATTTTAGTAGGCTGAGTCAAACCACAACTCACTCAACCAGAAAATGTCTCAGTTAGATTCAGCCACTGGTGATTGCAGAAGTTCATATGTGGCAGGAGTTAATGAAAATTAATCAAAATGATATAGTTTTAGCTTTTAAAACAATTGATATTCTCAGCCAAAACAAGATATTTTGGAGAGGCTAAGGCATTCTGATCAGAGGCCCTTACATCTTAGTTAGAAAGAAATAATTTTCATTAATTTTTATAGCAGATCACTTAAATGCTTTTAAGCTTCTGCTTAGTGTGCGATTTGTGATATGGAAGCTATTTGAAAGAATTTTAGTTCTGGGCCAAAAAAATCAAAATTGTTAAAGATTAATCTCACCAATGTGTTCTGCAAAAGCTTTTCTTTCTTTTTTTAAAGTGGTATTTCCTTCATGAATTAGACCAGATGAGTTGGTTTCTGTTTAGAATGCTTTTACCAAAGCAATTCCTCTTTTAAGACAGATAGTATTCTTTGAACATCATTTTAAAAACCTTAAAGGTTGAAACTAACTGTAGAGAGAGTAGAATGTCAGTAGTTTCAAATCTGGCTATGTTCATAGTATTGGATTATGTTAATCTGAGCCTAATGCCTGGTCACTAGATAAAAATAACTGTCAACAATTACAACAATCGAGTTTCATTGGCATCTATGATAAAGCATTAGAATCACTTTGCTTGCTAGTTGGAAATACATCTGTACAACGTAAGAAATAAAAACTTCCACAAAAATTATCAATTTAAATAAACTCCTCAGAGTAGGAGAGCCTTATTCATACAACAATGAGTACAAGACAAGGGGACTCAGAAAAAGAATCAGAAATAGTCTAGAAAAATTTGGTGAGTTCCAAGTATTATCTAACTTTAATTCACTTTAAAATAAAGATGCAAATAGCAAACAAACCCCAACAGAGTACTGATCAAAGAAGACAGGTAGACAGAAATAGCAAAGCATTCTGTAAAAAAATAGACTGATATCTTTTATTTCTTAGTGGAACATTGACTCAGGCTTATAAAACTAATGGAAAAGAACATTTCCACTAATGTAAACTGTGTTACTGTAACTAGTTATGCAGACAGTTTATAATAATAGTCTATTTACGATTCTAGCTCTTCCATGCATCAAATGAATCACAAGACATCTATTTTTAAAGAAAATCACTTGTGCTTTCTTTTAGTAGCATGTAAACTGGGCATTGTATGTACCTCAAATATCTCATGTAGCTAGAGAAATTATATCACAGATAGATCAGATTATATCACAGTAATTTCCAGTGATTTCCCAGATATAAACTAATAAATTCTGTAGAACAGGTGAATAGAGAAGTCAAAGTGAGCTACAAGTATTCCCATTTATATTTTTATTCCATTAATTATATTCTCAGAAAAACCCCAGTATTTTATGTTTTATTCTTATTAACAGAAGGTCTTAAGAATATTGGAATTATTCCCTCAGAAAGTATTTAAAAATTTTTCCACCTCAAGATTTATGTGAACAGCAACAGCAAATCAGCAAAAATGAATGATTTCTTGATAAATTAGCTATTAGACATGGCCACATCTATGATATATATAATTACATTTTCTGTTCTTTAACAAGAAGATGGCATAGTAAAGTCTGTGTCAGTAAGAATAACACTTTCTTAGATTAAAAAAATCTATTTGAAAGTATTGTCACAAAATGTGTATGGAACAGTAGACTCTGCATTACTATTGTATTTCTCGTTTATTTGTCTTCTCCTGGTTTTTCATTTCCTGTTTAAATCTTAGATTCTAATCTTGTTTTCATAGCAGAAGCTGTATTGTATTTCTTTTTTGGTAGGGAAATTGTATTTTTCATGCCATTTAGTAAGCCGGCCTTACTGATGAAGTATGTATACTGCCAATACTACCATTTATTATATGATAGTCATTCAGAGCTTCATACATGAGTGGATGCAGGACATAAGTCTGCCCTACAAAAGGGCTCTCTGTAAGGCTGATTTTGAAGAGGCTGAGAACAAGAACAAATTCATGATATTTCTCATTTCTGTTCCTGTTATTGCCTCTGCAAGCAGTCCTTCTCTAGGATTGCCTGCACTCTGGAAGCAATCTGAATCCATTTCACGCAGTTAAATGTCACAGTCTGAGAAATACTAACTTACTATCTGTTGTGTAGTTGTTAAGCTCTTCAGTGTATATGACTTTCACCTGGTGAATATACTATAGCTAATAATGTTATAAAATCCTTATTTAACAGGCAAAATAACATATCAAGACCAAAGTAATTACTAGTGCATTTCAAATTAATTACAGAGTGAAAGTGAATTTTTATTTAATTCACCTGCTAGCAGCTGAGCCCAGGGTTGCATATTTCACTGTAGCAGCTGGTGACAGTACAAGCATCTAGGTAAGCACTTTCTGCAGGAGATGCTTGGAATGCCATCTACTGTTGAAGAAGCAAAAAAAAACCCCAAAACCAAAACCCACCAAAACCCCTAGCAAAAACTACTTTTTGGGAGTAGTTTGTTCTAAAACGAAACTCTGCTTACATTGTTACATCTATACATTTATTACTTGTGAGGCCACCTTTTTTGCAGAATATTTAAAATATGTTATGTAGAATTCAACTAATACTCTGAAAAGTGTTTAAATGTGTTTGATTTCAGTATCCTAGCTTTTGTATCAGTTTTAAAATTAGGCTTTCTGCTTTGTTTTATGAGTTCCCTGAGAATTTCAGTTAGTTGCAAACCAGTTTGAAGCGTAAGTAAAAATGAAGTCTCATCTTTCCAATATAAAGTTTAATAAAAATGACATTAAATAAGGAAAGTTGCAATCCAGACACTGTAATAAATATCCCTTAAAAATCCTTATGATTAAAATTCTCATTTAAATGGAATCAAGTATTAAGAGAAAGACCTTTCTCTGGAAAAAAAAAAGCCCCACAACTTTTTTTTGGTGTCTTTTTTTAAAGAAAAACAAGTGTAGGACAACCACTAAAATGGTGTTTGATTATCTGTTCCTGAAGTTCACTCTGGTAAAATAGTGCATGGAAGTTACAGAATTACTCAAGCTTGAGTAGTCTTGTAAACCTGTATGTTACACTGAGATGTATTTGTGCATGTGTTATTACTATCAATGATACTGGTAAATGTTTGCATTTTGGTCATGAGCAAGACAGTATGATTCACAGCCATCATGTTACAGTCATCTTCATTTCCAGAAGTAAAGTGTGGCTTACTGTAACACAGCTATTGTGGTATGCTTCACATATTCTGTAGGCAAGACTATAAAACTTTTTTTTTTTCTATTACAGAAAATATAAAAGATTACAGTGGTAGACCTAACACCTAAGTACTATTCTAGCACTCCTGCGGTGAAACCTGATTTTTTTAAAAAGTAAAGCGAGGTATAAGGGTAGAGTATTTGTCTTAAGGATTGTATTGGAGGAAAATTTTCTTTCCAGTTGACTGTTAAACTGTTCTTAGAAAAGTAGGAAAATAAACAAACAAACCCCAAATCTGGCTAAATTCAAACTAACAACAGTAATAAGGTAAAAGGTAATTAGAATTTTCTTCAATTTTATTTAAAAATAGTTACATTCAAATGAATTCTAGCTGTCAAAAATTAATCTTTGTTAGGAGATTGGGTTGTAGTAGTATACATAACTCAAACACTTTTCAACTCAAATCTCACCTAAGACTTGCTATGGGGTTCCCATAATTGCACAGAATTGCATTTAGTAACAAATCTTACATGACAATTGGACAATTTTGCCTGTGTCCCTTCTCTGAAAATGAGAGGAAAGTCCAGTATTTTTTTCTGATTTGGCTCCTGCTATTTTAGGTTGAATATTTTTTTCTCTGTGAATCACCTGCCTGAAATATCCACATACCTGCAGGATTTATGAGAGTAACATTTATTAAACTGGAGAGAAAAAAAATGAAACCTAAAGCTGTTTTTTTTGCCAGTGAACTTAAATATACATGTTTTTAAAGTTTAACCAGCTAAAATTTTGTTAACACACTTTAGAACACCCTGAGTGAAGGCAGTTACTGCTTATGTAGAGGCCTTGAAGAAGTATCAGGCCCATGTGAGGCTTTTCATCCCGTATATAGTATGAGCACTAATATTATAGAGAAGTCAGGGCTTTTCAGATTGTGTGAGAGAGACATTAGTGTGACCAAATACACTGCAGGACAGATGACAAATGATTAAACTGTTGTCTCACAATGTGGCTCCTTAAAGAGATGAAATTTGGTATTTGTAGGAATGTAGCCTTTTTTTGTCTAGAAAGGAGTCCACTGACAGAACAAACTGATTAAATTCAAGGAGGTATTTACCTGTATCTCAAGTCCTTGAAATTGGAAATTCATTCTAGTGAAGAATTATGTAATACTAGCTGCTCTTTAAATGAGCCAATAGAAACTGAGTGGGTAAACTTCTATTAAAGAAATATTTACTAAGGCTCAAGGACTCCTTAAAACTTGCTTGCTCTTTTTAACTGCTGCCCTTGACAGCCTTCGTATGCATTGTTTGGATGTTTTGCTCTTACTGCATTTCTAATACAGGCTAATTTTTGATTTTACATGTTGCAAGTTAGCTGGTCTGATCTTGCAACTATTATGTATGGTGTCAGAGATGAACAACTAACAGGTAATGGACAATTTACCCAGAGAAGGTCAGACTGGTGAAACTCCTAATTCAAGGAACTTAGTAATGTGACAATCTGAAAAAAAATTCTGGTATGTTAAGATTGGAAGACACTTCTTCACTGTATATATTTTCTTATGTTAATACTGTTTATACAGGTTTAATAATGCTACTGTCTTCTAGCTATTTTTATTGCTCCTCTTTGACAACTTTGCTTGATCCAAGAGTTTCTATTAATTATTGCTTTATAATTTTTGTTTTTCCTAGTTTCTGTACATGCCTCGTTCCCTCAGCAGACACAAGATACCCAAGTGGGAAGCAGCTGGCAT
This sequence comes from Haliaeetus leucocephalus, assembly GCF_000737465.1. Taxonomy (NCBI): domain Eukaryota; kingdom Metazoa; phylum Chordata; class Aves; order Accipitriformes; family Accipitridae; genus Haliaeetus; species Haliaeetus leucocephalus. Next base: position 16,615,920 of record NW_010972991.1, on the reverse strand, counting down.
ATTGCACATGGCAACCAATTATAATGCTGATGGTTACAAATTCCCACTTACTCTATGATAACCAAAATACTCTTTTGTTTGCTAAATATAGGAAAAAGCTGCAGTAGCCCATTTTAAACAATGTGGTAGGTTTGGACAAACACTAGATTTTTAATATTGACCTTTTTATATCACCTCCCTGGTCGAGGCCTCCTGCTTGCAATTTTGGATAACCTTCAAAAGAGAGCATTGATCCATGAATTAATTACTGAAACTGCACATAACATAATGGCTACCATTCAGTGTAGTACTTATTTATTATTACAGTTGTACTACAGTCATTTTCTCATGTGCTGATTTGAGATTTTGACACTCGTTTTATGGTTTTACTATCAACACCATAACAGAAAGGAAAAAGTCTGACCAAGCTTCGAGATGTGTGAGAAGTGTGGGAGCTTTCATTTGTAGAACACAGTGTCTCTATTTCTTACTCCAGAAACAAATAATAGGAAACATTTTTGCCCCAAAGAGTTTATATCCTAAGATAAGCAGAGTCTGACTTACTGTGCTGGTTCTAAAATAATCAAAACATACTGTTAGTCTCTTCAGTTTTAGAGTTGAAAGTACAGGGTTGTTGAGTGCTATGTTTTCAGTTGCAGTGAACCACATTTTAGTATGTATTTTCTAAAAATATTATTATCAAAATTTCACTTTGAGACTTGTTTGTCTGGAACCTTTGATAAAACTATCCCATTTCTACTCTGACATTTAGACAATAATTAGTTTTAAGCTTACAGAATTTATTGTGTTTATGGGTGATGTTCATCTGAGTTTCATGCAGGGAGTTCATTCAGCCTAGACTATAATTATACAGGAGCATGTATAGGTCTGTGCTTATCCATAAAATGTGTGTAGTGCTTTCTTGTTTCTCTTGTATCTTTAACATCACTGCAGTTTGGACTTCAGGGATGTTTAACCTCTTCAGCTTGGATTTAGGCAGGTTTTAAATTTGTTATGTGTTACTGTTTCTAGCCCAACTACCTGACTTCTCCACCTGCTTGTTCACTAATATCAAATATTCAATTACCTCTCAGCTACTGGTCTTGGAGGTGTTTTTGTGGAAACTGCTGATATTTTTGTTACAAACAGGTCAAAACTAGTCAGGAAAATCACCCACACACTTCTTCAGGAAAATCTTCCTTTTAAAAGACATTCCTTTATTGTCCAAAATATGATCCTTCTTAATTCAACTACCTATACTCTCTAAATTAATAAAAAACTTGGAGCAGCCATGTAAAATAAAGACTTTAATTTTGATCAAAAATAATAAGGCTGAATCTTCTAAGGTGAATGTTCTTATAGCATCAATAGGATAATCAATGCAGAGAATCAATTCAGTTAATGTGTAAGTATTTTACAGTTATCCAATTGACATGATGTTTATATTTAACCTCTTTCACTCGCTTTTCTTGGAGTTAAATATACTTACATAGTTTAACTTAATCTGTAGAGGTACCCTCTTTCAAGGAAATAGCTAATATTACACATATTTGACTGTGTGACTGTGTTACCTCCACTGCTTTGTGTGACTGTGTTACCTCCACTGTGTTGTCAAGAGTGGGTGCAGGCAAAGTTATATATCGTGTATGTGTCATATATCTTGACTTCAGATGTGTGAGCAGATGATAGTCTGAACAAATTTGTTCATCTAGTGTATGTTGGGTACCAACACAATTTAGTGTACTAAGGTGATTTAAGTTGGGATTTTTTTGATCTGCTTATGAATTTTTGATGAAATGTCTTTCATTTTGAATGGTGTGCCCTTAAGGATATAGGTGTCTCTGCCTTTCAGATGGGTTAGAACTTCTTTGATCAGGTGACAGAAGCATCAGCTTGTAAAGGGTGGCTTTAAAAATATCTCCTTGATAGGCATTTGTTAGTAATAGACTTTTCATAAGATTTTTCACTTCTATAGCAACTGTCACAAGCACCATGAACACAGAGATACCGTCTTTTTACTACTTACAGGACATGGCTTCTGCATAATCCTTTTTACTTTTCAGAATACTCTACAATGTGATGTAGTCACAGTAGTCCTGTGAATTAGTAGTATCTCCATTTTTAGACTTCTGTGCAAGAAATAGCAGTATCTATCTAACTTAAAATCTATAAACTGAATTTATAGTTTTGTCTTCACTCTTTGCTTTTCACTAGGTTTGCATTAAGAAGACATCTGTTTATTATCAAATGATTTTGGTATAGTTCAAATCTGCTAATAATTGGAGACAGTTATTGAAGAGAGAGAGAGAACACTTCCTTTAAAGATTGTGTGTTGGCATCTTGACTCTTGAGAGAGCTGCTGGCTCTGTACTTTCATCTAGGCTAGTGGGGTCTGGAGTGCAAAGAATAACAAAGGCAAATCCTGATTTGCCAGATTAATTCACTTTATAATATATGTGGGTGTCAAGTAGTTAGCATTCATGCTGTTGTTTTTATTTGAAAGATACCAGCTCTATAGATTTTTTTTTAATGTATGTAACTAGAAATCTGTATTTGAGACAAAATTAATTGCTGCAATCTTCTTTCAACTATTTTCTACTTCTTTACTGTGAACACAGCTGGAGGTCAATGTCAGTATCTGTAGAAAAAGCAAAATGTGAAGATTCTTTTTATAGATCTGAGACTATCCCTCATTGTTCCTGTATGATTTGCTTTAGGAAGACCAGATAGTTCTTCACATGAGTATTTAATCTCATCTTAATCAAGTTTAGCGTAACATGCATTGCTCATTGAGACTACTGTACATAATGTTCGGCTTTGGGTTTTGGGCCATTAGGCTTTATGTTCTCTAAACTTAAAATTTCATACAAGTGTCCCACTCTCTGGACTTCATAGGTGATATAGTTAATAAAAATAGCTGCTGTAGAAGAATCAACAACTTCATTAAATTGATACCAGCAACATCAATTACAACACTAATTGTAATAACAGATAAATATTTAGATGTTTTTGTTTGTGGATGAGGGAAATCAGCATCTCAAACAAAAGATTGATTTGTATTTCCAATTCTCTCAGCTTCAACAAAAGGGCTAGAAAAAACTTCTGTCCTGGTCTATCCTCTCCTAATCACCTCACTGAGGTGGTTAGGAGTTAAGAAGAGTGTAGAAAGCTACTGAGCAAAGGACTGTAACTACTGGCCTGTAACATTTTTGAATGAAAGTGACATAGAGTATTATGTGCTTTATGCTCAACTCAGTGTTTCCAGGAGACATTAGGTACACCCAGACTATTACTGCAGATTGGATCTTCTTGTGCTTGTAGGTCCATGGATGGCAAGGTTGTGAATCTTGAGAGCACTGCTGAGTTTGAGATAGATACTAAAATGTTTATCCCTGCCAAGGATGGCTGATTCTGAAATCTGGATTTCCTTAAACTTCGCTGAAGAAGAACTAGATCCCTGTTTCATTTCAGATATCTAGGAGGTGTAGAGTGTGTTTTAAGGATCATTTTCATAGATTTAGGCCCCTGAATTCTGCCCACATGTTTTTGTGGCATGCATCCAAGTATGTAAAAGTAAAGAAGAGGTCTGATAATGGAGTGCTTGTTGGTTTACCTATGACCAATGCACCTTTTGGAAAGAATGCCTTATGGTTTTGACATAGTAGATTTTAGAGAGGAGCTTTTACTGATGGCAGTAGATTGAAGAATAGAAAAAAATTAGGAGTTTAAAAGGCTAGGAATATTTTTTGTGTTAATGTTTTCACTCCCTTTTCTCCTGCTTCCGTTTTTCTTGTTCTTTTCCCTCTTCTTTCTGTTCCGTTCTCCTATTCATTCTCTGTGCCAGTGGGACTAGCCATAATCTTTGAGCAAATTTTTAGTACATGGAGAGGATCTAACATCAAAAAGAGTTCACTGAGAATTGAGATCTAAACTAATGATGCTAGCTCTTGGAAGAGATCAAAGGGGTCTTGCACTTGCACTGTGTAGGCTTGCAGAGGAACACAAGAGGAATGGTGCTATGAATGTTTCAAAGGGCAGAGGTTCCTGATGACAAAGTGCAAGCTGCAAAAATTCTTTATTGTTGATGTTGTGGTTTAACCCCAGCTGGCAGCCAAGCACCACATAGCCACTTGCTCACTCCCCCTGGTGGGATGGAGGAGAGAATCAGAAGAGTACTCGTGGGCTGAGATAAAGACAGTTTAACAGGTAAAGCAAAAGCCACGCACACAAGCAAAGCAAAACAAGGAATTCATTCACCACTTCCCATGGGCAGGCAGGTGTTCAGCCATCTCCAGGAAAGCAGGGCTCCATCATGCGTAACAGTTACTTGGGAAGACAAATGCCATCACTCTGAACATCCCGCCCTTCCTTCTTCTTCCCCCAGCTTGATATGCTGAGCATGACGTCCTATGGTCTGAAATGTCCCTGTGGTCAGTTGGGGTCAGCTGTCCCAGCTGTGTCCCCTCCCAACTCCTTGTGCCCCCCAGCCTCCTCGCTGGTGGGGTGGGGTGAGGAGCAGAAAAGGCCTTGGCTCTGTGCAAGCACTGCTCAGCAGTAACCAAAACATCCCTGTGTTATCAACACTGTTTTCAGCACAAATCCAAAACACAGCCCCCCATACTAGCTACTATGAAGAAAATTAACTCTATCCCAGCCAAAACCAGCACAGTTGACAAGCAGAAAAATCCTGGCTTGTTTTCAAGTGCAGCAGTACATGGAGTTACGATCTGTGCAAAAATTCTGATAAAAGCTTCAGACTCTTCTAATATTTTAGAATTATTTGGTGCTTGTGCAAAGTGTTGAGTAAATTCCTATAATGACAGAAATAATCAAAATTGAAAACATGTGGTAAAGTATTTAATATTCTGCATTGTTAGAATACATTGTCCCAGTCACTGTTGATCAGACACATTATCTGCAGCCTGTTGGTGTTTTTACTAAATAGGTATTGATCGGAAATTTTTTGTAGTGAATAACTAGAAGTGGCATTGTCCTTGACAGTTTTGAGAGCATAAGGTTGAAAACATGTGGGAAGGTAAATTGAAGACAGGCAGTCATACTGCTTGGGATTTTTCAGTTGGTCTGTTGAGTAAATGGAGGTTTTGGGTTTTTTTGACCTGTCAGTCCACTTCTTTTAAGCAATTACTGGTTACTGATTTTTGAAAGGAGGGGAGAAAGCAATGCATATATATGGGAGTACACAATCCAGTAAAACGCAAAGCAGTTCTTGTAACCAAAGCAAATACAAGTGTATGTTTGTATGTAGACACGGTTTAAGAATCTGGAGTCTCTTCAGACCTTTTCTGTCTAGAAAAGGCTATTTAAACCACAGCTGTGTTAAAAACATCTGTCAATAGATTTTTTCATAATTTCTTTTCAAATTGTAGCATGGTTGTTATAAAGTCAAGGAAGATTGTTGCTAACCAGGGACTGAAAGATATATGGAGAGTGCTCAAGGAATGCGTCACAGTTATATAATAATGGAAGCTGTTGTCCTCACATAACTGCAGTGTTGGAAAGTGTATAGTGGATGAGACACAGAATTATAGGAGGAGAAAAGATTATTTCATAGGAGATATATTTTGGATTGTAGGGTCAAGTTATATCCTGACTTAGAACACAGTATTCCTATAAAAAGCTGAGAAAGTAATTTTGAATGCAGGTTTTCAAAGTGTCTGCTAATGGGCAATGTTTTTTATTTAATGGTGCTAAACTAAAAATCTGATTGTAAGATTTTAAAAAATACCAAGGTTTTGCAGCTGCAATTGAAGTCGCCACACATATACTATTATGTAAAGATGCTAGATCCTCTTGAAAAAAAGATACCAAAGATTTCAAATGGCACACTCAGAATTAATGTGCAGTATTGCAATTTTAATCTTACTCTATTTTGATCTCAGTTCCACATGTGAAAAAAATTGACCATCGTCACTATCCAAAGGAATGATGTTGATTGTAATCAGATTATGTGAAGCACTCAGATTTCCTTTGTTTAGTTCAACAGAAAAATTCACAATGAAGTAATAACTTAAAAGTGTCCAGTAAATATGTTTGGAAGTCATGTACGGAGAGGAATATAAGGATTAGCTGCATATTCAGTTTTCAGTTGCCAGGGAGGTGATATTTACACTTGTCTAGCTCTAGGCATGTGACTTAGGAGCTTTGAATGATTGTCTGAGAGTGTTTCCTTCTCACAGTTGACCATATAGAGCTTTTAGGCTCTTAGTGTCGGGGGATCTGAATTTAAATGTCCTAAGCTGCCTAGTGAAAAAATGTATGGAAATGCTTTGATTCCCTGCCCTTCCCCCTTCTCCCCCTTTGAATTTCCTGTGTCAAAAAACTAGTATGGAATCTCTTGGTTAAAGATAATATTATGATTAAGATGCATGGTAGAGTGGAATTGCGACTGCATGAGAAATTTTTATTTTCATATTTCTTACCTTTGGAGTATATCTGCTTGGGGATTTTTTTGGTGGTTTTTTTTTTTGTTTGGTTGTTTTGGTTTTTTTTTTTACTGGAACATTTCTTTGTATATAAATTTCTAAAGTGCTGAAGAGGCAAAACCATGCTAGAAGACTTTCTACTGTGTGCTGCATGTTCAGTTTTCTCTTTCTGTAGTCAGTTTTGGAAAGTTTTTAGTGTGTCTTAATGTCCATGTATTTAGGTTCTTGTGGTCACTGAACCCTGTTTATAGAGGTATTCACCGTGATATCTATCATACGGTGGCAGAGCTGTGGAGCTGTTTTGGTGGCCTTAATTTTCTGTCCCACATTAAGCATCCACTTAAATTGGGAGCCTACACTCCCTGTTTAGTTAGGTAAGAGAGGATTCTCCATGGAGACATTCAGAATATCTGTTCAGGAACCTTTTTTGTTGATTTGAACATATAGGGAAGCTAGATCCTAACTTAAGACCAATATCTGCAATTAGAGGATGTAAATATTCCTGTGAGTCAATGTCTCCATTCTTGGGTTTGGTGGAGACGAGTTGCATAGAACGTTGGCTTTCTTACTCAAGTTAAAGCATATATTTCAGATGATAGAATATTTTCCTAAAGACAATGGACAAATATTAATCAGTACTATACAGACCTACTGTATGTACTATCTAGTTATTTCTTTTAGCAAGTTCTAGTAAATTTTACTCAAGAGTAAAATTCCTTAGCTTTCCTTCCTTATTTTTTAGAGTTACATTATCTGCAGGTCCTGACATCATTGTAGTTTAATAAATATAGTGCAGATATTCCTTTAATCTATTAGTTTAGGGCATTGCATTTTAAATGGCATATTACATGTTATAAATTCACCTTGAATTATGATAGTCAGTTTGGTTGTAAATAAAAATTTAAAAAAATAGATTATAGTTAACATAATCAAAGCACCTTCCTTTGAATTTATAGCTGAATGTATTGCTGGAAATGTTCTAACATGATATTCTGTCCAAAGAATTGGAAGCCAGTTATAGAACATTACTGATTTCATTTTGTAACTCAAAGTTTTAGATACTTGGCATTCCCCATTTTTAATCCTAAGTGGAAGTATGCACAGAATACAACTTAATATAAATATACAATAAATATTAAAGGAAAACCTTTTAACTCAAAGTAAGAACTTTCTCCTGCCCATTTGATAACAGATTATAGAACTTCAGGGTAGTTGTTTTGCAACATGTTGCACTCAGTTGTGCAAACTTATCTTTTTAGGGTCAAAGAAGAGCAAAAACCACAGCTGACACAGTAAGTAAAATATCTTAAAAATGCAATAGGCTTGACTTTTCTACCTTTGCCATGTTCTGCTTTCTGCACCGTTGATGGTATTAGCTTTCACTAATACCTGATAGGCTGCAGTTAGTTTGTCATCTGCTTCCTGACTGGCTTGTAAGAGAGCTGCCTGCAGCTTCTTACTTCATCCACATGTTAGCTGGATGTAGGTTCTTGCTGCCTGCTTGTGAACTGGTGAACTGTAAAACTTTATTTCCCTTACATCCTTAGTGGCTGACTTAGTATTGCAGCTAACATTCCCATTGGCTCTAGCTTTTCCGCCTGTATATTTCTATTAACATTGGATAAGAAACATTTAAACTAGTGTGGTTTTATTGGTTATTCAGTCACATTATTTGCTTATTTAAACAGGTGGTTTCCCTTTAGTGGGATCACTGAGCTGGTAAATAACGTTCTTCAACCACAGCAAAAACAGCAAAATGAAAAGGAGCCCCAGACGTAAGTAAGCTGCTCTCTCTAGACTAAGTAATGTCTGTACAGCATTAAAACATACTGGAGAGTATGTTTAAAATAATTGTCCATTTAGAACATCCTGCTGAGGGTATTTCACAGGCTGACACGGTTTGCTTTCTGACCCCTCATTTGCAAAGGGAAAACTGAAAATCAGGTTGTACTCTGCTTATCAGTAACTTAAGTGATTACATTAGAATACAATCTAAGGAGTTACTACTGCTCCATTTGCCTTTTTCTGCAAATGTTCCATACATGAAACTCCCAGTGAAGTGGTGTGTTTTCTGTGCATGAGGAGCTGGAATGATAAGACATGTAGTATTATATATAGCATGTCTATGCACATGCATGGTATTTGTGATATTGGTCATGCATAGAATGCTATACAAATCTACATAATATGTATGAAGAGCTTTTTAAGGACCAGGAAAATGTCATTTCCTTTCTTTCATGCTTCTAAAATATCTGTGAAGTTTCAAAACTTTAGCAGATATAAGGTGAAATCTTGGGTCTGTCAAAGCTGAGGGAATTTTGACTTTGATGGGGCCAGTATTTCATCCATGGACCTTTTACAGTGCTAAGCCAGTATAAGAGCCATATGAAAAAATTTACTTTTCTTGCTATCTGAAAATTTTAAGATTTAACAGAAACTGGCAAAGCTAGGACATTCAGTCTTAGAGTAGAACTTAAAGCATGGAGCTGAAAATTTTCTTTTCATAGAGAGAAACTAAAAAATATTTATTATTTCAAATTTTGAAATACTTAAAATTGACTTTTGATATTATTTAAGCTTTAAACAGTAAGTTGCTTTCTTTTCTTTCTTCTAAAGGGGAATGCCTTGTAAGTTCACACGATAAAAGAAATGTTTGCTTTTGAACCCATGCATAACTGGTTTAAAACATGCATATAACTTATTTTTAATTATTTTCCATGTAGAATCAGTTTTAGTTTATTTTTAAATGTGTATATTTAAGTGGATTTTCATACTTGCAGGCCATGAAAGCTGTGAATTATTTTTTGAGAATACACAGTGAGAAATTTTCACAAAATTAAATGGAGAAATAGGCCATAACATTGATATTCTGTAAAGCAATGTATTATTCTGAGCTCTGTTTCTGACATCCTCACTTAAGTTCTTATAATATTGCATATAATATTAATAGGGAAGTTTTTCTTTATTGGTTATTGTTAGATACTGGCAATTATAAATTTTATTCACAGCACATCAGTACCTCCTTTGTATTCCCAGTTTCCTTAATGCGGCAAAGTTTGTTCTGCTTACCAGTTTTGTACATATGAAGCATATGGCTTTGAAGAAACGATATACTATTTATGCAGTGTAAACAGTTGAGTTATAGTTGCCAAAAACTATTTATAAATGGTAACTCTTATTATGGAGGGATTTTTTTGAACAGTGATCTCTTTGGGAACTGGCTTTGTTCAGTGTTTTTATTAAATAATTAAGAAATGAATTGAGTTGTATACTCACTGAATTTACAGGTTGCACAAGGCTGGGAGAAGTGTAACATCTAATAGCAGGATTATATTCCAAAATTATCCTGAAAAATCCAAGCTATGGTTATGGTGCCATTCAAAAGGATCAATGCAAGGTGGTGTAGTTATGTATGTAGGGATAGTTTATGTGGTTGACATAGGATAGAGAAAAATGGTGTAGGTAGAAGTTCTTTGTCAGACAATCAGAGGCCCATAATCGTATGTAAGTTGAGCAAGAGCCGGTATTGTGAAAGAGATAAATATCATACTGGAATGTGTAGACATTATCTGCTCGTCCAGCCTGTACTTCATCAGCTTCTTTGTGAGGATCTTATGGGAGACACTGTGGAAAGCCTTACTGGAGACAAGGTAGACAATACTCACTGCTCTCCCCTCATCCAGTCGTTTCATTGTAGAAGATCATCAGGTTTGTCAAGCATGACTTCCCCGTGGTGAATGCATGCTGACAACTCCTGATCACCTTTTTGTCCTCCATGTGCCTGGAAATGGTTCCCAGGATTAGTTGTACCAACACCTTCCCAGGGATCGAGGTGAGTCTGACCAGCCTGCGGTTCCCTAGGTCCTCCTTCTTGCCCTTCTTCAAGGTGGGAGTGACTTTTGCTTTCCTCCAGTCATCAGGCATCTCTCCCAATCGCTATGATCAGTGAAAGATTATTGAGAGTTACTTTTATCTCCAGCTCCTGTGTACTTCATCATGAGTTTTATCTGCAGTGTTCAAGATATTTCCATATTGTCATCTTTACAGAATAGAAATCCTTAGCTGCCCTCTGAAGAAACTGCTTTTGATGCTCAGCGATTAGCCTGTCAATTTTTATTTCTTCAGATTCATATGGCATTTATTTTGTAAAAGGTATATTCCGATTGTTCCTCATTAGGATTTGGTGGTGATCTTTGTACCTAAGGATTTGACTTGGAGTTTATATTTTTGTTTTTTTGTATGAATCTTGGAACATTATGTAATGGTATGAAGCTCCAATCAGGAATTCCCATGCTAGGAGGCACCAAAGATTCATCTAGTCTAATATTGTGTATTGGCAATGCCCAGCAATGGATATTTAAGAATGTACATAAGGAGGAGGGCATGCATAGACTAATTCTGATACAGCCACTTGACTTCAGGTATTTTAGTTGCTTCCTGAGGAAAAGGCTGCATGCATATTGCTATATTTATTTCATGGCCATTAGGAATCTTTTCTGCCGTAAGTATTTTCAGTCCCATTTTAAACCTATTTATATATTCAGCTTCAGAACTTGGGGAAAATGAATTTTACAATTTAATTATCTGCTCTATAGAAGAGTTGTTAGCCTTTGTTTGCTTTAAACCTGCTGCCTATTAATTTCACTGGGGAGTCCTAGTCCTGTGTTATGTAATCCATTATATACTTTGTCTATACTATGCATAACCTTTACACATTTATTATATTCCATGCAGTCTATTATATTTCATACAGTCATCCTTTTAAGCTGAAGAGTCAGTTTCTCATTCTATGAAAGGCACTCTGTGCTTTTGATCATCCCTGTTGCCCTGTCTTCTTTTAAAAATTCTATTAGATCTTTTTGAGTTAAGGTTGACCGGCGTCACTCACGGGACTCCATTATTTTATACAGTGGCTTAGGAAAGAAAGTTTCTAATATTTGCTGCTTAAAGATATCCAAATATTGAAAAGATGATGTTTTTTTCCCCATGAACAATTTTGTTTATTTTCAGGCTGGAAGTGAGTCTCTGTTGGTTTGGTGGCTTGCTACAAACTGTAAGAGGACTATCATTGACTTTGGCTGCAGGAACCGAACCTTTCTTCTTGCTTTGATAATTATGAGGACATTATTAATAAACATTAGACAAAATACAGTCAGCATCAAAAGCCATTAAGCATAACGCCTTTTGTACCTAAACAATTTCAAAATAAATATATTAAAATATCTAATTGCCTTTTTGTACATTCACTGGACTAATTGTAGGAGAGATTAAAAAATGTACATTGCTTAGCATAACATGGGGGAATTTTTCTGCTAAAAATGGCTTTTTAATAAATAGATATTTACATGTTTTTCTGGAAGTTATGTTGACATTATGGGAAATGAAGATTGAAAATTGCTGTAAAATGATACTTAGTAAAACCTTTTTCTGCATATTTTTCTGTAAACTAAATTAATTTTTCTGTTGGTAGAGCATTCCAGCAAACCAGTAAAATTTTCAGTGAAGTGCCTTTTCCTGTAGTCTTGAAGAGATAGATTTTTTTTTTAAATTGAGTTCTATAAACAACTGTAAATGAAAGAAATTAACCATGAAGAATGCTTGATTTTTACATTTTAATTCCTTTGCTATTTGAAATGTCAAGTAATACTGAATTTTCACAATATGTAGTCATTCTCTGTGATCACACACATAGTTTTGTTAACGTGCCCTGTCCTGTTGGTATAAAATCACTCTAGTCGTAATGGAAAAGTTTTCAGTATATGAATATGTATACTGTAAAGAACAGGTACTGTATTTATAGAGAAGACAGTGTCATTATTCCACATCTCCTTTAAGGCACTGTTGCATAAAGTTGTGCAAAAGAGCAGAATAAATTGTAAGATGCAATACATACTACATTTTTTTGGTTTATGATGCAAATGCAGTCTTACTAGTCCCCAAACTCAGCATTTGACAAGTAGACTTTCTTAGGTTAGATAAGTTATTTTATTCATAAAATTAGAAATGTCCAGTAAGGAAATATTACTGGATATTTTAGTCTCTAAATTAAAGCAATCTTTGAAACAGATTGCTCCATTTATTAGAATCTCTAATGAATTCTAGTTAAAATAGATTGGCATTTATGAAATATTTAACATAAATCAATGGATCATTATTTTTGTATTCTAAATGTACTGTGTAAACAATATGTCCACCAATGATTAGGTAGCTTTGAATTTCCTCAGATTATCTACCCCAAGTGTGATAGCAAGCTCACATAAACAATTATTTAATGAAATTTACATTATGTATAGTCAGCGGGTTTATTTGCAGTCTGTGTAGTTCCTGTTCAGTATGGTGTTTAACAGAACATGTTGAAATCAACACACTCCACTTGAAAGAATATTTTTCTGAAAGAGAAAAATGTCTCTACAACCAATACAGTTGTGAAATTGGAGTCATGAGAAGTCTAGCACTCTACTGTGTTTATTTTCTTAGGCAGTAAGATGGAAAGACAGTAAATGAGCTAAAAATAAAATTATAATTTGCAGTATAAAAAAAGAAACAGGGAGATTGTAGCTATTTCGAAGTAAAATATAAATCCACGAAATACCTTCTTAACTATAAAACTGGTTTTGTCTCCTTAATAAATATGAGGTACCTAAACAACTTCTGTTGTGTGATTCTGATGACTGATCCTGACTCTTACTGTTATAAGACTATTAAATTTACCATTTGCAGCATAAGATTATGGTTGCTTGCCTTGTAAAGATGCCCTGGACTTTTTTTCAGATTTTTTCATCGTAATATTTAATACATGAAAGACTTATTTTGTTTGGATTGTTCACAATGTTAGTGAGGCCAGGATAGTAGTCATGAATATGGTAGAACTCAGTTTTATCAGAAGGCAAAGATAAATATGTTGGGGACAGGTAAATATAGTGATCATAAGAAATATATTTCTATATTTAACTTGGAATCCAACTGATCTATTTTAATCCTAAAATACACACAGATTTCTGATTCTGCAGACGAACCTACAGAATGTTAGTTTGAAGAGAATAGATTTCACATTTTTGATACATTAAGAAATCTTATTAATAAGGAATTAAAAAATATTCAGGGACAATGTGAGGAACCTATTGTTTAAGAAAATGTTTGTGAAAGAAAAAAGTAATCTTTAAACAAAAATCAGGTAATATTGTATAATGAGGAATTTCTTGAGGATCTGGGGTTAAAAATCAGACTTGCAAGTAGAAAGAGAAGAACACAAGCAAAAATACTTAGCTGGCCAGCAGTTAGCATTATGGGCAAAGGAAAGGTGAAAAAAGCCCCCCAAACTGAGATAATCCAAGCATATATACTTTACTCAAATAAGAAATTGGATAAAGTAGTAATAAAGGAAAATAATTTCACTTATTTATATGGAATGGCTGAAATGGAGCGATATTTGAACTATTTTGTATACTAAAATCTCTAGCTATTCTGTGTTATGCAACATAATAAGAAGTAAAAAAAAAAAAGGGTATGACTGAAGAACAGAATGTTTCCATATGTATATACATAAAGGCATAAATAAACCAGTTGCTATCTAGACAATACAGACTGCAATATGTTGTAATGTAGTTAAAGCAGCTCCTAAAAGCTTTGAGAGTATTTTCTCTGTGTTATAATTTTTGAAATTTTTCAGAGTCTGTGGATGTCACAGGCTGTGGTGCTGCTAATATGCTGAGAACATCCTGCTTTGAACTGCTTTCCAAAAGAAATGGACAGTACCCCTAGAGGGATGACAGGTTGTCTGAATGAGATAAGCAAATAGATTTAGAAAATGCTGGGTTAAGCTTAATTTAAACAAGACAGAAGTGATACTGTTACTATAATAAGTGGGAAGCATGTTAAGCATGCAGCTGAATCACTGCCCTCAGTCTCCAATGGAACTACCTTCATGACAGTGGCAAAAGGGGTTCTTGCAGAACATAAGAGGCTATCCACTCATTTTGGCATTGACCATAACCATAATGGATATTTTAATTTTTTTTTTTTTCCAAGGAAGAATTGTGCATTTCATTCTGTGAAGAACTGATGATAAAGATAATACAGCAAGTTCAATTTGTATGATGTTTATCAAATCTTGTCTTAGGAAGGTCAAAACTTCTCAAGAGGCTTGTATCACAGCTGCTGCACTATTGGCTGTGCATTATTCTTAATAATTTAAAGTCTTTCTCCTTAAAATGACGGGGCAAACTGTATTTTGTGCTAAAAGCGATGTGAACCTTATTTTCCTTGCAATATTGCTAGTTCCCTATTTTTATCAGTAATTTTTCCAAAAAATGGCACAAGATGTTTTTGACTTGCCAAATAAAATTGGAACCTTGCTTTCCCTAATGTTCACGATCATTTTAGACTGAAAATGATCACTTACATGTGTAGCAACATGTGTGTGGCTATTCAGTATAGTTCCTATCCCATCTCTGGTGCTAAGTGAGCAACTTCTCTCAAGCTCCTATGTCTGAATAGTGTGAATGTCCATTACTCAAATTTTTGCTTCCCTCCTCTAACATGCTTCTACTTCCCCGTGCAATTTTAAGTCCATTACAGATACCTGCTCCTTTATTTCCTTTTTTGTATCTGTCAGGGTCTAAGCTGGCAAAGGGAGTGACTGTTTTTGCTGAGGGAATCTGACTAAACCTTGCTGGAAATATTAAAAAAAGCTTCATTTTTTACAAAGGGTAGACTCACTTTCAGGGTAGAGCATATATGGAAATGTAGGTATTAATTGTTGAAAATACAGATTTACATTGTAGAGACATCTAGACTTTTATTTAGAAAAGTGACTGTTCAGTGCACCTCTTATGTGCTGCTACGTGCAGAGTATTTTTCATGGATTGTATCTCAATTTTTAACCATTCATGGTGTATATCTTTTTTATTAATACCAGTTTTGAGGGAAATCCAAGTTTGCAGAAGTAAGTTTTTAATAACTGGGTTTTTTAGCCAGTGAAATATTGTCATAAGCAACATATCCTTAGCTTTCTTATAGAGCTTCTATTTTGTTAAAATAATCTCTTAGTCAAATTCATGGAAATGACTTGGTAGAGACTAAGCAAAAGAAAAGGAAAAGAGAATACCTTCTGGTTCTTATGTTTTTTTTTTCAGGTTGATACAAAGTATTGTCAGCTATTTGCTACTTTTGGCTTTCTCTTCAAGCAGGGAACATTTGTCTTCTGATAGTTGGGTAGAAAATAAAGAATACGGGAAGTGGTATCACACTGATGCATAGTAGTCAGGTTCATGATTCTCACCGTGAACATAACGAATACCGAATTCTGAATTTCCATGAAGTTTATATTATCTAAATCACTTTTCATAACATGCTTTAAATTATTCTTTGCCCTCTAGTAAATTTTTCTTACTGATTCAATATTCCCATTGGGAATATAGGTCCAGCACAAAAACTTGATCATATGGGAATGCAGTTAAGGTGCTTGAGCTGAAGGGAAGATTGGAAGCTCAGCAGTTCTACAGCACTCCTGCAGACAGAACTCTAGTCTGAAACCTAAAGGAGAAAACCATATGGTACAGTCAGACTGTGCTTGGTGTATGGTCTGAAGGCGTAATGATGTAATTTGGTGTCATGGTTTAAACCCAGCTGGCAACTAAGCACCACACAGTCACTTGCTAACTCCCCCCTCAGTGGGATGGGGGAGAGAATTGGAAGGCTTACTACATTTGTTAACAACTTTTGAGCCTGCTACAATTTGAAGACCAGGTAGTAATGGTGATGGTACTTTCAATAACAACTTAAATTGGACCAAGATATGGTAATTAATGAGGTAGCAAACATCCCAAATTCCTATAAGGAGATGGTGGTTCTTTTCTTGTAACATAGAACATAGCTAACAAACCTTTTATTTTTTTGAGTGTATGGAAAAAGTGTCTGAAACATCCTTGTAAATGAAAAACATAGTCATTTAAAAAGAAGGATGTGAAGTCAGCAACAGAGTATGAAGTTGTGTGTTTGTTTTATTTGTGACTCTGAAAGCTGAAACAAGTTTTTTATTGTTTCCTTATACACTGACCTCTGACAGAAATAGTCAGTGTGCACAGATTTATGTACTGTAGAGTAAACATGCAAATAGGACCCCTACAGTGTGTGGAGAATTGAGATCTGTAGCATGCAATTGTCATCACTAACTGCAGTATTTCTGGACTTTGGTTAGTTGAGACAATTCCTTTTAATAACACACAAAAAATATTTTCATAGACCATCTTTTTCAAACTCAAGATTTCCCTTTTTCTCATTCAAAGATTTCTGTGTGCATCTCTCTCTGGCAAGTTCTATCTCCCAATGTATTTTCTTTTGGGTCTCTGGGCTTGTCCACTCTATTACAGTTTTCTTCCCCATGGACATTAGTTATTCTTGTCAGTATTTTCTGTGATTCTAAACATTTTAAATTTCAGTTAATACTAGTGGATTGGAAGACAGCTCAACATGTTATACTGTTGTTTGCGTTATCATCCAGTTTAAAAAATGTGTCAAAATAGATTCTTATTAGTTCATGTTCTTCTTTTTGGTTGAGGTTTCCAAGAGAAAATAATAAGCTTAGTGGTCAAAATCACAAAATCAAAGGATGTTGGAATGAGTTAGTGACTTCAGTGGAACTGATATCTGTCTATCTATCTATCTCTTCCCTAAAAAGATGCTTCTGTGAGTCATGCTGCTACCTTAGTAGTACTGTAAATGTAAAGAGTATATTCAGGAAGCACTCATAGAAGACAGCAGAGATATGGGTGTCTATCTTCATCACTTGGGAAATATTTTTATGGCACAGGTAACTTCGGCTTGTTTTGGCATTACAGATTACAGCTTCTGTTTTCGCGTGAAAACTGCTGACTTGAGCTCACTGTTGCGTTCAACTCTTCTAAGTAGGCTCACCTGGTATTACAGGCTAAGAGCTACTTTCTCCTGGGATGGTTCTCTAGACCTTTTGCATGAGGCTGTAGGTTAAAACAGTCCTTCAGTACCTCTCCTCAATTTATTCCTCCTTCTCACCTTCTTTTGACCCCTTTCATCCTCTTAACAATTCACCTGGAAAAACTCAGAATGGCTTTTACTGAAGTGGAATAAAACCCCAGGATATTGAGTATCACACAGGAGTAAGGGTAGGACTAACGTAGAGATGGTAACTTGTTTGGTTTTTGCAGAGCAGTAGCTTTCTCCCAGAGTAATCCCTGTTTTTTTTCCATATAAACTGATAGTAAGAAAGCATGAACAAAGGATACCTTCATTTCTTTTGCTGTACATGTTACTGAGTGATGGGAAAGTTTCTAAAAATAACTAGAAGACATCTTTTAATTATTGGATGAATTGGGAAGAAAGTTGACCAAGAATTTGCAGTCAGAGATGTATAAAAGGTTATTTAGAAGTCAAAACATTTCCTGAAACAGAGTGATATACTGAAGACTTTTAATTATCTGTATCTAATGCATCAGACTTCTTAAATCAGTAGTGATTAGTGTAATAAAAGAGGCTTTCAAAGGGTAGTTTTAATGAATGGTAATTTGAGATATAAAAGATTCTAAATATTTTTATTTTGCACCACAGTTAGAGATACTAAGACATGAAAAGAGCATAATGAACAATGTTGAATAAATATTTAGGAGAGATTTAGTGATCATGGTTGAATCAATTATAACATCGTAACTACATAACTACCCCCAAAAAGTTGGATCAGATTCTTAAAAAAGAAAAAATCAGGCTCATGAACCAATAACCAATTTCAGAACCAGGAAGTAGGTTCTAAAACAGTTAATGACAGTAACTCTAGAAGTGCTGGTGGATACCTTTTATCTCCATCGAGTTTCTTTGGTAGTGAAAGATGTTTCGCACTTCACAAATGCTACCTGTGTGGTTTAAGCCCTACACTTTAATGTTTGCTATTGAATGCGTGTACTAAGAGTAGTTTGTACCTGTGCAAATGACTTCTACAGATGACCCACTTGCGGGTAGCGCTGAATGCTGCTATGAAGTATGGAGCACTTCGAGCTGCTAATGATATCAGTGGAAAGAGTGGTTGTTTTTCATGCTAAGCTTCATATAGCAGTGGGTATTTTTACTTGCAGGTTGAAAGCAGAACCAGACCTGTCAGTCATCAGATCTCGGGAATTCCTGTCCCCTGGAGTCAGGAAACGCAATTAGGTTTACTGGAAATACAATTAGGATTCCCAGCTGCAGAGTGTTTTGGAAGAAAGTTCAAATGTTGGTTACATGCTTTTAAACTCACAACTCCTTTCAATAACATTTCTGTTTAACTGATAGCTATGAATCAGTGTTGTGTTTGTCTTTGGAAGAGTTTATTCTCTCAGTTATATGCTTTTATTTTGATGTATTTGTGGTGGTTGATTGTATTACATGTTTCAGAGTGAGTAAGGGTTAGTAAAGTGTTCTTTTCACTGTTGTCTTGTTTTATTCCTTTGATAAGGAATAGCTGGAGTATTCGGTCAATTCGCTAGATAAAAATAAAATGAAGTATTCGTGCCTTAATTGAAGAGGTGTGGAAGGGCAGCAAGGCTAGAGGAAAGAAATGTTTATTTATCCTCCCTTCTTTAAGGCAGGAAAGGACTAGACTGATTTAGAAAGGCTGATTACAGGCTGTGGAGCTCTGCCATGTTTACCTAGGGAGGACTTACTAGATGAGACAATTGTCCTTTATCACCAGGTGCAGATTTTTGTGATGTGGTGGTAGTCCTCACTCTAGTTCTGGTTTTAAAGATCTGAGAATGATGGAACAGATATCCAAAACATTTCAGGTATGTTCCAAAAGGAGCATGGTCTTCAAAAGATTTATATCATGAAACCCTCAGTGAGTTCTTCTATTTTACAGATGAATGTATCTCTTTAATTTTTCAATATAATCATTCCCATTTGCTTTTATGTGTGTGCTCACAGGTGGCTTTCTGTGATTATAGTAGAAGTAATGATTTTACAGAAGAAGGAAATTCACTTATCTCTTCCGAAGGATGTTTTTCTGATTATGTTCCATATAGAGAGAAAGTTGAAGTAAATTCATAGTGATGTGGCTCCTGGAGTATCTTGGACTCAGAACAAACAAAGACAGATGGTGCCAGGGTGAGTCGATCAGAAACCTGGGGTGAGGATGAGTACTACTGGGTACAAAGTCTCATCTATGAATAACATTAACAGACGGTGAAGATTGTCACGGAGCAAAAAAAGGTGGTCTCACAGAAACAAAAATCCAGTTTTTATTGTGGCCTATTGGGAATTTTGATCTGTCACAAATATGATTTAATGATTCCAAAATTTAAAAGCTTGTCAGTAATTCCAGTTATTTGGTCTACATGTCACCTTTTTCTCATCCTTTAGGAAGCTTTACATCCATTTCTGTATTCTCTGCTTCCACAGCTAATTGCTAAGGTTAGTTTTGTTTTAGGAGAGGGATATTCTTGGTTCAGTGTAGGGATATTCAGCAGTCAACAGGAACACAGTCAGACTTCTCATCTCAGGTGTGTTTTATCCAAGGATATAGACTGGCAGAAAACAGTTTTGGAACAGTTGTGGACACCCCCATCTCCCAGTTATGTACCTAAGAGCAAAACATGTTTTATGGTTTCTAGTGCAGTGTTCACCAACAGGGTGAAAACCACTAACATTTGTATGACAAAAATCTGATTAACAGGTGAATTCTGAAACAGCAGAATGTTGTCTGTTTCAAGATTAAATGTTTATTTAAGGTAATAAATGTAAGATAATAAATGTAGTGATGACGCTGCATTCTCTTCTCCTCTTTACAGTATCCATACTGAATCTTGTAAGAAAATGTTATGCTGTCTGTTCTGTTGGAAACTATTCTCTAAAAGACTTACTATTGAATTTGTGACTCTATTGTCTATATTTCTTAACTGTTACAATATTAATTACCTATGTACACTAAATAAATATTTCGTTAAACATGTAACATCAATGAGTGATGATAATCCTAGGATCACAACTTTATCCCCTCTGGTGATTTGTTCAACTATTGGTTGTTATGTCCTAGCCAAGGCTTTTGCCTCTCTTTTGACTGTACCTTTAGAGGCCAGGGAAAGTGAAAGAGAGATGTATATATAATCAGCTTCTTTTTTGGGTGTCCATATTTAAAGAAGGATCCTACTTCCAATGCTGGAAACCTACTGTAACAAAGATGCTATTGTAACAGCTTAGTTACATTAGCAGAAAGAAGAATTAGAAATTTATCAGTATTGATATTGTGTCGTCTTTGAATAGTAATGTCTGGTCAATCCTGGATACAAAGACTTAAGCAAAATAAGAATGGCGATTGATTTTGGACATCTGGGTTTATTTTCTTTAGGTGGAATTGACCATGTTCTGCAGTAGGAATGATGATAGATATTTCTTTCTTCAAATTATAGTCCACAATGTCTTTAATTTAGGATAGTAGATTTGTTGAATGGCCATGTATCGTAGTTCAACTCCAGCTGGCAGCTAAGCACCACATAGCCACTTGCTCACTCCCCCCCCCGCAGCGGGATGGGGGAGAGAATCGGAAGAGTAAAAGTGAGAAAACTCGTGGTTTGAGATAAAGGCAGTTTAATAGGTAAAGCAAAAGATGTGGGCACAAGCAAAGCAAAACAAGGAATTCATTCACCACTTCCCATGGGCAGGCAGGTGTTCAGCCATCTCCAGGAAAGCAGGGCTCCATCATGCGTAACAGTTACTTGGGAAGACAAACGCCATCACTCTGAACATCCCCCCCTTCCTTCTTCTTCCCCCAGCTTTATATGCTGAGCATGACGTCCTATGGTCTGAAATATCCCTTTGGTCAGTTGGGGTCAGCTGTCCCAGCTGTGTCCCCTCCCAACTCCTTGTGCCCCCCAGCCTCCTCGCTGGTGGGGTGGGGTGAGGAGCAGAAAAGGCCTTGGCTCTGTGCAAGCACTGCTCAGCAGTAACCAAAACATCCCTGTGTTATCAACACTGTTTTCAGCACAAATCCAAAACACAGCCCCCCATACTAGCTACTATGAAGAAAATTAACTCTATCCCAGCCAAAACCAACACACCATGGCAGTTGAAGATACCTCACTGAGAAGGGGCAAAGGGAGAACAATACTTTAAAGTAAAGTTTTCCTTCTGCCAGAGTCTGCCACATCTGATTTTCAGTGAACATCTGAGCTGGGATGAACTCACTCAGGGGCTACATCCATAGATCTTGTATTTAAACAAAAAGACTTCTTAGCAATTTATATCATCACATAGCAATATAGTAATCTGTGAACCCTGCTCAAGAATATGAAAAAATAGAATGCATGAACATGAGAACTATTATACAGGAAAAAAATTGGTTGATGAAGAGCAGAAGTAGACTTGTTCTAGTTGTTTAAGTGCAATTAGGCTAAACCAAATATGAGTAGAATCTGTTTATATTTACCATTTTTCCAAACAGAAGTACTCCAGGAGAAAGCTTTAATAAACTGATATCAAAATCTTGGGAGAGAAAAGTGTTCAAGCGCTATAGGAAAACAAATTTTCACAGAGCTGCCCCTGGGATGGTTCCTGCCCTTTGAGTGTCACAGTGTCCTTGCTCCCTCTGCTAGTTTACAGGGCCTGCTGTTACTGCATACTTCCACTCTATGGGATTATGAACAGCAGAGCATGATCAGCA
The DNA here is from genome assembly GCF_000737465.1 of Haliaeetus leucocephalus. NCBI lineage: Eukaryota > Metazoa > Chordata > Aves > Accipitriformes > Accipitridae > Haliaeetus > Haliaeetus leucocephalus. Next base: position 16,593,840 of record NW_010972991.1, on the reverse strand, counting down.
GGCCTACTGGTGGCCTGATGTGACTCTCTTACAGCACTCATTTATACCCAGTAGCTCTGAGCTCTTAATGGTTAATTAATAAGCGTTAATTAAGAGGTTAAAGGATTTAAATTTAGGATTGAATTTTGATCTTCTCTCTGGCACTGATTTTTTGGGGTGGTTTTGCACAACTCCAATCATTTGGAATACTCAAGCATTATATCTCAGAAATGGTATCAGATTAACTACTATTTATACAGTTTTTGAGGCATAAATCTCTTATCTTTTCAATCATTATCAAATACTGTTTATCTAAAATGGACAAATACTGCTGCAACCTAAATTGACATTATATTTTACTTCTGAGAAGTAACGTTTGAGTTCAGTGCACTTTTTGAGTAAAGGGAAGTTATGGAGTCACGGGTTTAGATGCAATTAGTATGGGGAAAATTGTTACACACCTTGTTCATGCACTTATGAAAAGTCTCTCCAGCAGTTGAGAACATCTCTCCCCATTTGTGAGCGCCTTCCTCCTAAAAAATCGTAATTATTTTTTGTACTTGAATTTCCATTTCAAGACCCATTTCTTTTGTTTGTTTCTAGAAGAGGTTACATTAGCATTATGAAAATAATTTGTGGTTTGGCCCTACTTCCTGTTACTTTTGAAATATGAACAGTATGGAAAATCACAGTCTTCTGAGGATTGGGAAACTGTTTCAAGAGGATCTCTCCCTATAGTGCTGCTAGCTATATGGCTCTACTGGTAGTACTTTTACAGTAAGAATACTGATACAGTCAAAACCAAGATGTACCACAACTAAATACTACCAGCAGTTCTGGTGGTGATAATTCAGCAACAAGCACATTGATGTAGTTTGCTTAGATGAAGTTGAGACAATGATATGGTGAGCACAACTGAGACTTGCTTATGCTAGCTTTACTAGCATTGCTCAAATTTATTTCCTGTTTGTTAAAAAAGGAAAATCACCAAGATAGGAACAATCCTGTCACAGAGGTAAAAAGATAGGGGCTACTTAATAATTGAAAATGCTCATGAATGTTGTAAACAATGTGGAATGAACTTGCTTTAATCATGATAGTATAAAGTCAGGAGGTGTTACATTTCGGAGCCAAGACAGTCTGACCTATTATTTAGGATGTATTTATTTTATCAGTGTGTGTAACTGTCTAATGAAAAAGTAATTTTGCCTTTCATAGTAAGGATAAAAAAGTTTAACACAGTAACTTAGTTATTTTGGGCTTTTCTAAAACTACAGGTGTGAAGCTAATGGCTACCTTTTGTAAGTCAACTGATGATGCAAATAAAGTAACCCGAGTGACTGTAAGAAATATTATCTCTGCTGGAGATGCCCTTTATAAATGTAATAATGTTGCAATGTGCTTAATTGCCAGCAACTGAATTAACCTCTTTTTAAGGTACATTTGGTAAATATTGCATACCTTTAAAATGAAATTTAGTATAAAGTAAATAAAAGTATGATATATGAAAACAAGTCAAATATAAGATGAACTGTGAAACTTTTTGTGTGTGAATTATTTGGATAGAACAGTAATTTGTATATTTTTAATAATTAGGCTGTTTAAAAAATAAAGGTCTAATAATTTAAAAGTATATAGGTGTGACCCACCTTTCTTAAAACTGGTATTTATGTGAATTCCTAACACAAACAGTATCAGAAAAAAATGTAGTAATAGCCAACATGCAGCTATATTTCTAATGTTTTTAGACTAATATAACATTTCTGTTATAAAACATTTCAATCAAGTGAGTGAATTAGGAAGAAACATGTAATAGTAGCTATAAAAATCAGCATTTTTTTAAATATAAAAAGTAGAATGACAGGATACAAATAGACTGTCAAAGAAAATTTTTATGAGAGCCAAGTGTATTCCTCAGTGATTTAGATTTCAGGTGAGAATTTTTGTATAGGGGATGAAAGTCTGTGTACATCTGTGTCAACTGTGCATGGAAAATATCCAAATAGGAGTCTTGATTTTTTGCATAAAGCTCATAACATAAAAAGGGTGCTGCAATAACTGCAAAACAATCCTAATTCTAGTTTATAAAATAGTTTTCTGTTACAGAGTAAGTCAGGAGATGTTATTTCCCTTCTGTTTAGCAAGGAGCTCTAACTCTTTCTACCTTTTTACCTGGGGGGGGTCTGTTGTGGCTGATTGACTTAGAGGTCTAAGAAATTTTGAGTTCTGGTTGGGGTTTTCTGATACCTAGTCTACTGCAAGTGGTGATAGTCAAGAGTATCATGATTCTAAACGTATATGATGCCACATTTGATGTGCCTATTTTATAGCAACATACGTACTACAGATTTTTCCTGTCATAGAAATTAAGGACAGATGCTGTTCATCAGCAATATGACACTGAATGCTGAAAGACTCATTGCTCCTGTGCATGGTTTCTGAAAACTCCACTACCACTTGTCCAAACTGCTTAGCAGCAGCAATATCTGGATATGTAAGGCACACAGAATGACTGCTTACATCTTGTTTTGTAATGAGTTAGTAAAGAAAAAATTGTCCATATTTATCTGTAATTTTTAATCTGTAATCTTGTAATTTCTTTTACTTACTATAACTGGGATGAAAAATAAATGAAATGACAGTACAAATGCCTGTCTTTAAAGATCATAGTCTTGTGCTTTGCCACATACACTTCCTGGTAGCCTACTTTTACTGGAAGTTCAACTGCTTGCTCCTGATCTTCATTGTCAGCTGAGGATTAGTACTTACAGTTTCAGCACTTTGCCAAAGCACTCCCTTTGGGATAGTGTGGATTGCAAACACAAGGACAGGGCCTATGGAACTGGAGATAAAATATTTTTAATTGAGGGAATGCAGTTGTGGAATGGACTTGGAGAGTTTCCTTGGAGAGTCAGGCACTGGAAGATTCCCTTTTTCAGTTACAACTGGCATGGTTAATCTTACTTTGAATGAGACCTAAAGTTACCTGGGAAGTGTTGGCCTTGTCACAAAGGTAAAGAGCAGAAGGAAAACCACCACTATTGTGTGTAACAGTATGGATTTAATTTACCCGCTTGATGCTTAAACATTAGAAAAGGAATCCTACTGATACTTCCAGTATAGGTGGAAAAGGTGCAGAAGTAGGTGGCAAAATATATTAGAATAATAATGAAGAATTTTTATGGCGAAAGAATGAAAAATTTAGCTAAGAATGTTTATTTTAGAAACAAATGAGAAAAACATGATGGGAATCGATAGACTCATAATGGTTTAAAGAAGCTCTTTTATAGATTTTTTTTTCCTAATACAGAAGCAGCTAATGAGAATGAGGAAAAAAAAAAAAACAACCCAGTATAACACCAAAATATTTGTATGAAAGTTGTGGAAACTTCTGTTGTTAAATTAGGAATTTAAATAAGATTCAGAAAAGGATAATTAAACCTTCTCAGTTACATTGAAATAAAACACAGAGGGGTATGAAGATATCCAAAGGTGTAAAGTAATTTCAATCTGGAGTTATGAAGGAACCTTGCTTACTTATAGCCAGCTAGTCTCATAACTGTCAGTTATGGAGAAATTAGGTAGCTTTGAATGATTTGGCCATTGTTAAACTATTGGAGGAATGTGGTATTCTCTATTTTTAAATGCCCCTCTATTTATTAGAGCTAAAAAAGAGTGTTGAAACAGATCTAGAAGAATTGGATGTGTTACTATGTTCTGCCTCTTTAAACCTTAATAGGGACTTTATAGCTTTTTGTATATTACAGATTGTAAAAATACAATAAACAATTGTATTTTTAAAGATTAATTTTAACAAACAAGAAGAAACAATTAGTCACAAAGATACCACTTCTCAATTTAATCTTGTAATTAGCTTGAACTGCTGCAGAAAAGGTAGAGGCAAGTATCTGTCTGTTGTTCTGAGGAAACCTGGAAGTAACAGGTACAGCCAGGAGTTACCTAATTCTTTTTTTCTTTATATATTGTCTAGCTTTATCTTGATATCATTAAAACCACACAGAAATATCGTAACATTAATTGGGTCAGCCTTTAATTGGCCATAGTTCATCTTCTCCATGTTCACTTTTTCTTGTAGCCTTGCACAGGACTATTGTACTTGGCTATTGTTCACTGCTACCTTGCCAGCAAAGAGCAGCCTCGCTGCTGCTAATAAACAAAGTCAATGAACAAAAGCTGCAGTTTTATTCAATACATAGACAGCTAAGGTAATCCTGCCAGTTCCAGCTAGACTTTCTGTCTAGCTGGTGTGTAATCTGTTGATTCATTCACAGAGTCATATCCTACTCAGTTACTAAAACTGAGGTGTTTTATTTTTTTTCCCCACATCCTTTCTTGTCCTTTTTTACTGAGTTTCTGAATGTATTAAAATAAACTAGATTCACTGACATGACTTCATCTGTAGTAGCAAACTTATTTAGGGTCATACCAGATCAATTAATTAATTCAGTATGACATCGGGAAGAGTGCAATGAGAGGAATATTTGCTATTTTGTGAGGGAGATCAAATAAGCTGAGAACAAAATGTGGTAAAGTGTGAACTGGAAGCCTTTGCAGAAAGCCCTAGTAAATGGGGAAAAGAGAGAATGGAGCCAGGGCAGCTTGAAGACCTCATCTTGGCCATGTCTTTTACTTCCAAGAGCAGATTGTACGAAGTTCCCACCAACAGAGAATTTTTGGTTGCATTCACCAGTGTGAGGCAAATGCTGTCAGGGCATAATAGGATGTCTTTACCCTGCTCCCTTGCATGACAAGGAGAGACTGAAACAGAGATCTTAGTTTTGGATGCTGATTAGCTTTGCTGTAGTTGACTTTTCCCACTTGAGTTACAAGGGAGCAGCAGCACTGGTATCAACCAAGGGCAAGATCATTTAGCAACCACGCTCCTTTCTTTCCATGCTCTTAGCTCTTTTTCTTCTCTTCAGCATTTCAGGCACAGTCAGTGTAATTCACTTAGATTTAGGGTATATTTACTCACTTAGAATAAAAGTATATGTTTTTTACAATAGTTCTTCCAGTGAAATTATTGGAAGACATAATGTCCCATATGTGTGAACTGCAGTAACTTATTTTAACTGTCTCTGTGTCTTTTTAACCTAGGATTCAGATTTTGGCCACCTTGTGTTTTTCATGTGAATTCAGTAAGAGTATTGTATTGATAAAGAAATACTTCTGTGACTGAGAGACGGGTAGTATTTTTCTTAGTGTGAATGAGGTAATTTCTTTTGTAAGTAAGTCTTTCACCATGTTTAGGACCTCCTTATTCTGTGACTACTCTATTTCGTAGGCTCTTTAAAGATGTTCTGCACTTAAAATTTCATCACTGTTGCTCTGTTCCTATTTCAGGTTGATGAATATCACAGAATAATTAAAGTACATATTCCTTAATAAGTTAGAGAATGGGAAACATGAAAATAGTGGGTTTTTTCCAGTTAGCTCCATTTGTAAAACAACTCAAACCGTACATAGGTGAAAAAGCTAAAAAATTCAGAATTATTTGTACTGACAATTTCAGGAGGATTTACTCTACATTTAGAAAAAAACTTAGTAAAATATCTTACTATTTGACACTGCTGAACATTGCTGTTATTGTCATTACATGGCTTATATTTAACCTTCTTGTTCTAAACAAAATACTTAAAAAGCTAGTGTCGTGGTTTCAGCCCAGTCTGTAATAAAGGACCATGCAGCCGCTCGCTCACTCCTCCCTGCCCTGCTCCGGAGGGATGTGGAGGAGAATCAGAAAGGAGAAAAGAGAAAAAAATGGAACCTTGTGAGTTGAGATAAGGACATTTTACTGGAACAGCATAAAAAGAGAAGTTGCAACAACAACAATGGTACTAATAAAAGAATATACAAAATGAGTGATGCACAGTGCAACTGCTCACCACCTGGAACCCGATGCTCCGCCACTTCCCCCACTGAAAGCTGAGAGCACCCCCTAGCCTGCTCCCCATTTATATACTGAGTATGATGTCACATAGTATGGAATAGCTCCTTGGCTAGTTCAGGTCAGCTCTCCTGGCTGTGCCCCCTCCCAGGTTCCTGTAAAAGTTAACTCTATCCCAGCTGAACCCAGGACAGCTAGCAAAAATCTCTGTATCTGTTAACTTTTGTTTTAGAGTTGGGAAAAAAATGTATTTCCCACCTGAAAAAAACAGTGTGGAGTTCATTTTCCCCTACATTCTTCACTTGAACGGATTAAAAAAATTCAGATTATTTATGCGAAGTGCAACAACTCCCATAGGAAAGACTATACACAGTTTTGAGATAAGCTTGGGAGTTGCTGTTCCTGCATAGATTGTGGAAGACTGGTATTCAAGGCAAGTAGAAACTAAACTCTAGGTCTCTTACATTTCAAGTAAATACCCAAATGAATTGGATTTTCTGATGGTATCTTCTGTTTTCTGGATATAATATCTGAGACTTAAAAAAAAAAAAGTTAGTGAAAGTTTAGACAAAACTGGTACTTACAGCAGGAAATCAAAGTGCGTGCATCAAATGAAAAGACATTTAATTAGAAAATTCTGACTAGCTCTTTTCAATATCTTAGATTTCTCCCAGTTATTGTGAATTCTGGGGCATAGATTAAAAAGTAGCATTTTTACTCTACAGTTGTGGGGTTTAACCCTTTTCGGTTTGCATTCTCTAAATATTTTTGGCAGATTTTTTTTAACTAAAGTTTAAGCTTAGACATTTCACTTAGGTAGATGGCTCTGAAGTTAAACCTACTGACAGTGGAAAATAGTTAATTATTGTTTATTTGAGGAAACCAGACCATTAAAATAGTACATCAGTTCTAATGAGGCAGTAGAGGTTTCTTTGCCAGTGAGAAAGTTAAAGTGCTGTGGATTAGATCTCTGCTGGCATCTAGTTTCTGTCAATATTTCATTTTCACTGATATGAAAGCTGAAAACTCTGAATTGTGAATGGCATCAAGACTGTAGTTGTGTTATCTGCCTGGGTATGATAATCCATTAATTTTAAACAGAATTGGATGTGAGGTTCTTGTTTGAAGTTAGTCTTGAGTCTTTAATTGCTTAATAATTTTTCTTTATCTGCTAGACTTAAAGCAGAATCATGGTCTTCTGAAGAGGAGTTTGATGTTATGCCGTTTCTCATTTCAGCTGAATACTGGCAAAGCTGGCATTTTGCAATTAAGAAAAGTTCTGTTTTGCATTACTGAACATAGGTTTGTTTTGTGTTTGTTTGTTTTTTTTTTTTAAATTGCTTTTTTTATAGCCTCCACACATCAGTATGAAAGCATAAACTCAAAGTTTTGCTGCCCATTGCATTACATGGAGCTGAAAATATATGTGAGGTCATTGGTCAAACTTTGAGTTAACTATTTTCACAGTAGTTTATAAAAAGCATGAAGGGCTGTTTTTTTTCTATTGGTAATAAGTCACTTTTTTTTTCAGCACTGCTCAGCCAAATAGTTGTTGTTGAATACTTTTCCCTATGTTTCTGCTTGAGTTTATACTTCATATTTCTTGTCTTATTCCACTAAACCATTGTCAAGTATATAATAATAGAAATGCTCTTTGAAGCGGATCTCTGAACCAACCTCCCACTCAAAGCATGGCTATTGCCAATACTAGATCAGGGCAGCTGGAGCTTTGTCCAGGCAAGTTTTGAAAACCTACAGGGATGGCAATCCCACAGCCTCTCAGGACAACATGTTCTAGTGCTGCACTGCCCTTCTAGTGAAAAAACTTCTAATGTCCAACCTGAACTTCCCAATATGCCATTACAGTGCCTTTTGCTCCTTGGTTTGGATTTGCGGCTACCAGGAAGAATTTGGTTCTGTAATTTCTTCAGGTAATTTTTACATTTGATAGCTAGTTTCAGGCAGGTGTTGGATCACTCCATAGTCCATTCCTCTTCACCGCATTGAACAAACCCAGCTCCTGTATTCCCACCTTACAGACTACATGCTTTAGGACCCCACCCATTTTTGTTGTTGTTGACAAACTGGTCTTGTCCAGTTTGTCAGCATACCTCATGAACTGGTGGACCCCAATCTGGACACATTATTCCAGGTGCAGCCTTGCCAGTGCCAGCTAAAGGGGTAAAATAACTTCCCATTATCTGCTGCTCATACTCTTGATAATGTAGCCCCATATCTAATTTGTCCAATTTATAATGAGAACACACACACCACTAGCTCATAGCCTGGTTTCCACCCTATTTTCCAGGGTTTCTTATCAGCAGAGGTGATGCTCAGCCAGTTGTTTCCTAAACTCTACCAACACATGGGATTATATATATAAGAATGGTATCCATTCAGAAGAGAAGTGGCTGCATTCGGTGGCAGGTTAGCTAGCACTATTGTAAAAGTAGGAAGCATTAAGTGTTTAATACTGTACAGGGAAAAACATTGTATGTTACCACATAGTCATTGCCACCAGGCAGAAAAATCATTGAATGAATGGACTTGGCAGAACTGGAAGCGAACAAACTTTTTTGAAGCCTGGATTCCAGCCACATCCATGCTTCATGCTGGGAAATAGGAAATGAGGCACAGGCTACAATCAGTAATAGGGCTTTGAGAGAAGTGTAGCCAGGAAGTGAGAAGTGGCTGCTACACTTACATCTGGCCTCAACATCCTGGATACTTGCTTAATAGTTGCCCTTCTAATGGCAGATTTTAAGCAGCTTTGGAAATTTCAGAAACATTTAAGTGAACTTTTGGAAGGCAGGAAAGGCTTTGGAACTTCTTGTCAGTATTAAGGATTTTTTTTGGTAAAATGCTGAAAGTTTTGTGGGCATTTCTGGAGGACAGGGGAAAATAAAAACTTCTGCACAATAAGAGAGCTCAGACTACTGAACTTGCTTTTCTTACTGGCCTTCGGCCGTAGCTCATGGATCATGAGAGGACCATGGATTGCTGCTTTTTGGTTGGTATTGAATTTCTCATTTCCAGAAACGTGTGTGGCACCAAGAATAAGCAGAATTAAATTTACTCTATTCCAGAACAAAGCAAGTATTCCAATAGAAACTATTTCTTGACCTTGGTAGAGCAATCCAAGCTCTTGCAAACAGTTGCTTTTGACACTGAGAAGTCCTCTGTGCAGCTGTCTCGGTTACGATGTTTTACAGTACAAAAAAAGTCTTGACTAGTCATATAAGCCTCATGAACTTCACTACTGTAACTTCCAGAAGATATGAATGTGATTCAGGAAACTCATTCTCACAAGAGATGAAAATGAGCAGAACTTAAATATCAGTTTTCCAGCCTAACTTTTCATTATCATTAGGTCTTTGCATAAACTCATACCAGCTTCTCCTTTACCTCTAAAATTTATAGCAGCTATTAAAGTGGATACTTGTATTTTTGGAAACTGTGGGAAAAGGAGAGAGATTTTGCATCAGTACAGATAGATGGCATCTGCTTTTGAGGCCATTGTCAAAATACACATATATAAGGGTTGTAGATATGCATTGCTGAGTTTTCTACTTAAATGATCTCTTACTGCATTGTTTGATGTAATTACCCGTGTTGGGTGCCTGTCATGATTTAAGCCCAGTCGGTAACAAAGCACCACAAAGCTGCTCACTCACTCCTCCCCCCAGCCCCAATGGGATGAGGAAAAAATATAAAGAAAAACTCGTGGGTTAAGACAAAGACTGGGAGGGATCACTCACCACTTATGGTCACAGGCAAAATACAGGCTCAACTTAGGGAAGAAACAAAATCAATTTAATTTACTACAAATCAAATCAAAACAAGGATAATGAGAAGTAAACCCAAACCTTAGATCACCTTCCCCCCAGCTCTCCCTCCTCTCCCCGGCAGTGCAGGGGGATGGGGAATGGGGGTTGTGGTCAGTTCATCACACATTGTCTCTGCCGCTCCTTCCTCCTCAGGGGCAGCACTTCTCGCACTCTTCCCCGGCTCCACCGTGGGGTCCCTCCCACAGGAGACAGTCCTTCACCAACTTCTCCAACGTGAGTCCTTTCCGCGGGCTGCAGTTCTTCCCGAACTTCCCTGGCATGGCTCCTTTCCGCGGGCCGATCTTCAGGCACAGGCTGCTCCAGCGCGGGCTTTCCCATGGAGTCCCGGCCACCTTCGGGGGTCTCTGCTCCCCCGCTCCCCTCCATGGGCTGGGGGGACAGCCTGCCGTCCCACCAGGGCTGCAGGGGCATCCCCTCCTGCGGCGCACCTCCTCCCCTCCTTCCTGACTGACCTCGGTGTCTGCAGAGGGGTTCCTCTCACATTCCGATCCCCTACTCACTGCCGGTTCCCCTTCTGAAATCTGTTCTCCCGGAGGCGCTACCACCGTCGCTGACGGGCTCGGCCTGGGCCAGAGGCGGGTCTGACTGGGAGCCAGGGAAGCTTCCAGCAGCTTCTCACAGGAGCCAGCCGTGAAGCCCCTCCCCCGCTACCAAAACCCCTGCCACACAAACCCAAACCAGTTTACAACCAAAAAACCCCTGTCGTGGCTAAGAATAAGATTTGTATTATGGATAAGCATTTTGGCCTAAAAATGCAGCTCATCTGCAGAGCATCATCTGTTCAGTCTCACAGTAGAGGTCTTGGCCACTTGCATTAGCAGAGTAACTCACTGGAGTATAGGGAATGGAAATTGTAGCCTTGGGAATACCTGAGTTCAGGTCCAGGCCCTGAAGTTTGCCTTGGTACTTTCAGTTCTCTGGTAACTGAACTCCTGAGCCCTCTCAGGCAGCAGTGTTCCGGGTAGAGATGTGAGTGAAGACAACTTAAACAAAATGGAGTTCTGTTTGCATTGCATTTTCTGAAAAATGTTATACAATTTTTACTAAATGTGTTTCAAATACTGTGCTGTTCTAAACACCTAATTATTCCTGCACGTTGTTAGTTTAGTTTTTGTCTTAAACCCTTGCAGGCTAGGTGATAAAAGATAATTACTAATCTATATAGATCAGAAAGGTTTTTTGTGGACTTTCTAAAAAGAATACTTTGTATTTTGTTTGAAGTATGCATATTCATCTCAAGTGGTTCTGCTCAGTAAGTAAAACACATATTGTGTGTAACTGATTATTTAACAGATTTTTGTCTGCTATGTTTTATTTTTTCAGACAGCTATCCATACATGTAATATTTTTCCTGGAACAGAAAGAGATGTAATAGTGAGCTATTTCGGCAGACTATAAGTTGTTTGCTACTAGAACAAGGATTTTAGCGAACTACTCTCTATAACCTTGAAAAGTTTATACTTTGAGGCAGAAGTTGTGACCTTTACATAGATTCTTGTGCCCAAGAGGAAACAAAGGAGAAATTATTTCAATGCATGAGGCTTAAGAACTGGCAAAAGGCTTGTGCTTTTTATGCATCAGTGAGACTGGTAAGCAACTAATCATACAAACGAAGGCTGTAGATTATAAGGAAGCCACAAGACTGAATGTAACCTAAAATAAACTTGAAGTTCAGCATAGATAATATGCTTTAAATGAAGAACACAGTATTTGGCAAAATTAAAAGGCAAGCAAGGTCTTAGAGATTACATGTGTTATTGATGGAAATGGGCCAGACTTCCAACTACCAATTATATACTCTTGTCAGTGTAAAACCTTGAAATGTGCCAGGTTTCCAGATTTCCAATTTTTATTCTCAACTTCATTCAGTTGTTTCTAACTAGTAACTCATGTCCTGAAAGAACCGTCAACAGTGAGCTCTTTCTGAACCAGTGAGAAGGCAGAGGAAGCCACAAATGCCTGTTAGGGCAATGGCGACCCTCACGTCCTTCCCGTGGAGGCCGGAGACATGACCTCTCTCCCTGCTCTGCTACAGGCCAGAAGGCTTGCACACACAGGCAAGAAGGGCTGAAAGCGAGAGAAAAACACGCAACTGCTATGTCCTGAGGACAGCGTGTCCTGAGGACTCAGAATTGAACTCAAGTGACAAGAGCAGGTAGATTAGAAAAATAACACATAAGCAACAGAAGTAGCCCTGCTTTCCCTCTTTCTGGAAAAAGGTCAGTGGCAGTTGAGAGCTTGAGGCAGCATTTTGGTACACAGAAGAGGCATGCCTGCAGCCTCCTGTCTTGCCTGATGGAGAGAGGGAGCTGCCTGTTTGATCCTACAACTCCTCTGCGGTATAATGTGAAGTACATTCTTAGGGGAGTTTTCCTGAAAAAACAAAGCAAATCCCAACAGTTCTTACCATGTGTGTGAATATCCATGGCAAATAATTGTTTGAGATAATTTTTAACTGACTCAGTGTAATATTTATTTTGGTAAGAGCCTCTGACACTTCTGATGAAATAATTTTGTATCATTAATTTTTATCTGTACTATATAAAGGTTATATTTCTGCATTAAGGAAGTTGGTCTCCTGGATTTAGTTTTTTTCCAGGAGGTTATTCTTTGTTCTATCCTAGCCTTCATGTGTGTTTTTGAATAATCTCATCTCAAGAATCTCTGGAAGGACAATTCTAAAAAAAAAAAAATATCTCTGGCACTTTTACTTTTTTGGCTTAGTATACCATATTAATGCTTCATAGAAAATGCTTCATTTTGGGGGTTTTGCTTGTGCCTGTTCAGGGAGCTAAAAAACCTGCTTAAATTAGATTAATAATTTTTAGATTGCTAAAATTTACAGTGTCTATTTGCAAAATTAGGTGAGTGGAATTCCATGCTAAGAATTTAAAGATCACTGTTCAGACACCTTTAAATCACAAGGATAAAAACAAAAGAGAAATCAAAGTTCTTTTTGTTTTCTCTTAGCATATTGTAAGAGATTATAGTACAACGTCACATTTTCCAGCTTTTTTCAGCAACTACCGGAGCTATACATTACAACTTTTTACAATGAAAATGAAATTTTCCATGACATCATTTACCTTCAGAAATAGGGGCTTTGAGAAAAAACTGCCCTTGTAGAACATGAAATGAGTCTGTAACTTTGGTCATAGTGAGACAGTTTTAACTATCGTATATGGAGATTTGATTATTGTGGGCTCAGAAATAAGAATGAAGTAGCATGCCTGAAAGAATCATTGCAGTTCTGTATGCACATGGCAGCTGACTATGAATGTGTTCCTAGTCCACTGGAAATGGGAGGTAAAATGTGTGTGTATCTTAAACTACTGTCCCTGGATTTTACACCTAAGGTAGTCTTCTACCTTACATTTGGCACGAGATGGCAGTACCTATATAATGATATGAATGGCTTAAATGATTTATAACAACTTGTTAAGCTGAGGTAACTTGTTACAAGCTTGCACCCAGTGCTTGAAAAGTGATTAAAAAAGCATTTTAGAATCATTATTCTGTGCAGTACTGTTGGATAAATGAAAATAAGCTATATCAAGATATAGCTGTCTGGTGGAATTAGGTAAAAGTACACTTGGAAGAATAAAGTAGATTTTTTTTTTTTTAATCTGATATTAACTAGCTTATTGTCTAGTGCCATGGGCTCTTGGATCACTCAGCCCATTTCCTACTGATGTAATTTACAGCTGGTCACATCCTAAGGGAAAGTTACTTCTCTTTGTAACAGCTGGACTGTGTGCTGCATGTTATCAGCATTGGGCCTCCTCCTAAAGTTTAGTTATGATGAAAAAGAAGTAATTCTTGAATGTTATACTTCTGGAGCATCATAAATTACACGTATTTGCTTTACTACAGTATTTCTCTCTGATTCATGTTTTGAAATTGATTGCAATTTAGTCATGCAAAGTATTTGTGGGCTTAAATAAAACAACTGTTAATGATCTCTTCTCTTCTGCAGAAAATTACATCAGCAGTTTGAAATGTATAAGGAGCAAGTGAAGAAGATGGGTGAAGAATCACAGCAGCAGCAGGAGCAGAAGGGTGATGCCCCAACCTGTGGCATCTGCCACAAAACAAAATTTGCTGATGGCTGTGGCCATAACTGTTCATATTGCCAAACTAAATTCTGTGCACGCTGTGGAGGAAGAGTATCTTTACGGTCAAATAAGGTATGGAGTTAAAAGTTCAGTAACAAGCTTCTCCTAAACTCTGTATCTCTTATTCATTGCTTATGCATCCAAATCACATAGTTACTGAAACCGATTTCCTTTAAGGAGGTAATGATATCTACTTTAAGGGCTTTTAAGACATCTGTCCTCATTTAAATAATTTCCATTTGCAGATGGATTTGTGACTATGGCTTTTAAGTTAATACATGCCAAATTTCTACTAACAGACTCATGAAAGTACAATTGTTCGACTGGAGGACTGAGTATCTGTATTGGAGACAGGGAGGTATATCTAGTGATTTAGTGATGCTAATATTGAGACACCGATTATTACAAGTTAGAGCAAGGATTTGTTTCTTTTCTGCTTGCCCAGGATCTTCTGTAAAGAATATTGTAAAATTAGTGTTAAAACAGTATATACAATATATTATGGAGCTTTTAAATCTTAATTATCTGTTATACATAGGCACATATATTATGTATATGTACATACAGATTTGCATACAAATGTCAGAATATTTTTAGGAAAAAATTAAATGCACTAACAATATAGAGTTACAGCTAGTATACTGGTGTTTACTGTATAACAGGTAAAACAGCAATCTGAATTTTTAAGAAGTTGGATTATAGAGGGAAAAATTCAGCAAAACTGAGATAATGGAAAACAGTTCTAATATCAGTTTATTCAACATTTTAGATAAAATGTTCACATCTGATACATGTCTCAGATTCTGACAGATACTTGTAGTATATTCATGACAACACTCAAGACATCTTATGCTAATCTTTTGTGGAAACACACATTTTGTAAACCAATACAATAATTTAATAATTATTAATTTTTCAGTATAATTTATTTCAATAAATCTATTTTTTTATGTAATACATTAATTGCAAATACCATACAATCTGCAAATATTATCTTAATCTTTTGGAAGGTAGGAGACAATGGTATAAATGTTACGTATTTCTTTGTCCAAGATTGAAAGGTAGGCTTAAATAATTGACTCAAAAAAAAAAAAAGTTTTTGATTGATAAAGTATAAAATAATCTTCTATTTCCTGATGATTAAAGTAATTGAGATTATGTGTAAATCTCTCAAACTGCCTTGGATTTTGTTAAGGTAATTTTAAAATTTTGTCTTCAGTAAGCTCACATATTTTTATTGTTTTTTTATAACTAATTAAATCGTGTTGCCAGTAATGAGATAGAATAATTTCTGTATTAATTTCATCTGATTATAAAAGGCAATCAGGACAGATAATTGAGTCATTATGTCTACATACTTAGAAATATAGAAAAAGTGCATTAGGAGGAAGGCTTCATCTCCTAATGAAATGTTCTGATGCATCATTTAGACTGTCCTCAGGATGGATCATGTGAACTTGGCAGATATTTGTCTGACTTCTCTTGACAGATTTCCAATGAGATCCTTCCACACCCTCTTAGGTCATTTGTTCCACTGCTTCACCATCCTCACCACAGAAAGATTTTCTTACTGTCTAACCTAAATCTGTCTTTCTGTAAGCTGACTTCTCCATTTAGTTTTATGAATCTGTTCTGCAGCTCTTCTCAGCTGCCTTTTTTTCTACTACTGTTGATAATTCAGTGCAATAAATATGCTTTTCTGTCTTTCATTCATTTCTTTTCTAGATAATTTATGAATATGCTGGACAGAGCATCTCTAGACAGATCCCCCATGATGCTTCACTGGTGATACCTCTCCCTTAAAAATCCCTGACCATTTATTCCTGTTCTTTTCTTCTTGTCTTTTCATCAGTTAAGTTTTCTCATGAATGAATTTATTCCTATTCCATGGCTGCTGAGATTCTTTGAAAGCCTGGAAGCCCAACTCAGGACAATGAATAAATCCCATTTACTCACTTTCTCTGTGACTCCTTGAAGGAATTCTAATACATGTAACAGACAGAAATTCCTTTTACTTAAAGCCATTCTGACTTTTCCACATTTTATCATAATTTATTCATATGCTTGCCAATTTTATTTTCTATTTTGGTTTCTACAGATCTGTCCAATGTGGATATCAGACTCACTTGTCTATTGTTCAGTTGATCTAACACTGAAATTCCTTAAAAATGCATAAATTGGCATAATATTTGCCAATTTTTATTCTTCTTGTCAATGAAAGACTCTCTATTGCAGTTAATGGTTAGATATTTTAGAGCTGAGATGTTTTATGTTGAATATAATCTGATTTAAAAAATTTGTTACAGGTTTTTTTTGTTGACTTACTTTATAGCTTCTCTTTCTGAAATATCAGTTTGAAGTATATCCTCTGGTTCATTCTGCATAAAACAATATTCTAGAGTAAATATCTCTCTATTCACCATGAACATGAATACAAAAGATTTAATTCAGACAGACTGTGGCAGTCTCCTATTTATGATCTCTTTTATGCCTATACACATCATTTCCTGAAAATTATTTTTGTTCTACCAGAATTTACCAGAATTCATTATTTTCTGTTTTCCTTAATGGATATGACTTCAACTCCTTGAAGGATGACTTCTAATAACTTCCTGTTTTAACTTTGCTAGATTTTCTACAGTCTTTGTAGACATTTTTTGACAGGTTATGTATATCTGCTTTGGACCTTATATAGGGTGATTCTTAAACTGTCTGAAATGTTCTTTGATGGAGCTGTTTGATCTGCTTGTGATCTTTTTCATAATATCAAGTTTCAAGCCATTTACACCAGATTCTGCTACTAAATAGTTTAATACAGACCAGTGTTAGCAGCATGCATCTCAGAAGATGTTAAACTGCAAAGAACACTTCTCTTTCAAAGGTCACAAGGAGGACTACTGCTTATAAGGTTCATGGTCAGGAGTAGGAGCAGAGCATGGAAATATTTGACTGTTGATTTGTTGAATGTTGAGCATTAGATCAGGATTCTTAGAATGATTGAATGATTTATTCCTTTTTCAGTTTAGTTACAGTGCCTGAAATACAGGCATTAAAATTCAGTTCAGGTTGTACAAAAATTATCACTATGTGGGAGTTCCTTCTAGATCAAACAAATAAAACTGATAATGGTGGTACTGCTGCTCCTGTACTGCTTATTATCTTAGTGAATGGAGTATTCAGCCAGGATGGGGGCTTAAATTTCATGGGAGTAAGGGACCTTGAACTGTTATCTTTTATGTTTATGAAAAACTCCACGTTGATTAAAACTGAAATAATAAATCACATTACAGCAAGCAGTAATTGTTTTTAGCAGTATAGGTACCACTCATATACAAAATATCCTACTATTCTTTTTTAAATTATATACTGATTTATATAGGGAAATGCACATTGAATGAGGCAATAGACAGCAGAATGAGGTTTATGCAGCTGAGAGATTTACATGCTAAAATATTGGACAAATACAGCTTCCAGATAGATACAACTTTTCGTGCAGTAAATATAAATTTCCACAGCTCAGAATGCCAGTTCAATAAACCAATATTTCACTTGTGGAAGAAGAAAACAATACTTGTCTGAAAACTTAATTTGATGCATGCTGAATACCTTCTTTCAGGGTGTTTGGCAACCTGCTATCACTTGCAGCTACTGAAACATCCTTCTCTCTTTGTCTTTGAATGCCAAAAGTAAGAGATTTTCAGTTGTTTTATAGGACCCAGCAACTGTGTGCGAAACACATAAGGTGCAAGTAGGGAGCTTCTGTCAGCTCCCTCTGGTTCTGTGAAAGCTTTGCATTCTGATTATTTCTCTGAGGCTATGTTTGGTTTTCAGATAACCGTCAAGTTCTCTTCATTGAATGATTCTCACTGCAGGACTTGCAGTGTGACCATCCGTATGGAGTCACAAAACAAAATTTCAGCATGGTTGTGCTAATGCATAATCTATTTCATTCTGTTGACAATTGGCAAGCACCGAAGAATTAGTGTGTCACAATCAGGATTTCTAAGTCACTAGGATTTGGGATAAACCCAATGATTTCCTATCCCATACAAATAAGTTGGTCCTTAGGAGACATGGTTTAGTTCTGCATTTCTCTAGAGAAGACACATGACATTGCAAACTTGAGGAAAGGATTTCTCTAAACCAAGTGTACTATTTTTCTTTTTTTTCTTTTCAGTTTAGTCCATATAACACCTCTAAAATCTGATAACCTACAACTGTATTCATCTTTCTGGAGAATCTCAGTACAAGTATCTCTGAAAGAAATGAAAGTCAACTGCTAAATTATTCCAAAGACATTCTCTTATTTAGAAGTTGTAAATTCACAACGGGAGGCTGTAAAAGTTATCCTTCTAACTAGGATGAATTTCACATCACAGTCTCTCCATGAATAGAATAGAGTTTGTGTTATCAAATATATTAAAGACTTCCAATCTGAAATCTTGTCCTGATTATACGAGACCAACGTTAATGCCATAGTGAATATCTGTGATTGTTAAGACATCTCTAAACAATGATCAGCTCCATTTCATTTGAGGTGATGAGCCTCTTTACTCTTTCAAAAGTTATACCCAAACTTACCAGGACTACAGTTCATCATGGTCCTTTGTACCATTCCCCACTCCTTCTCCAAATGGGGTTTGGCTGCCTGTGCTCACAGGCAGCTCTGATGTGGTGCAGCTGTAACCTGGGATCAGCCTTGAGGAAAGAGCTGTGTGAGAAGGGACTGCAATGACCCCTCTTGGGACTTCCAGCCCCTCACCTGATTTTCAGCTCAGGTGCTCAGCCTGGGTCTCTGCCTGAGCCATGCCACTGCCTGACTGGGTCCCTCGCTGACTGAATCTGTAGGCTTGGCTTCCTGACTGGCCTCAGCTCTGTCTCATCACCATAGACCTGCTGGGACTTGGATTCTTTGCGTGACCTTAGTTACAGTCTTGGGTCCTACCCTGTTCCCCTTGCATGCGTGCTGTGGGACACAATCCTGTAGGTGGGGGCATAGCCTGCCTTGTGTCACCCTCTGTACCCTGCTCCTGGCCCTGGCCAAGCTGCTGATCCTGCTTGTGCCTGGACAGTATAGAAATAATGTGCTGTCCCAGCAAAACACTTCTTCAAAATTGCTGCATTTGATATTAAGAGTAAAAACCTTGCCACAGCTATAATTTTGAACCAGGAGATGTTGCTACTTTCTAGCCTGTAAATTTTTCTTGCAAATTGATGCCTAGCAGAACTGATATTCAGAATCTGCATGTCTGTGTTGACACCTCGTGTTCTCTTGATTCTTGAAAAGAACACTGTGATTTTAATACAAACTATGTGGATATGACCATTCCCTTCAAATGACAACTGCGCAAACTATTTCTGTTACTAATTTTATTTATTTGAAACTATTTCATTTGGTAGCTGTTTTGAATCTCATTAAATGGTAGATGATGGTCTCAATTTCAACAGAGGCTAGGCATGTTTGAACTCTTCACTCTGTTGCAAAGCTTTCAAAAACCTTAGAGGTTATTATGATCCTGACACAATGAAGAACTGATAATTTTAGACAAGCTGATAATTTTAGGCACTTAAGGTGAAAAAATACTGTCTTGAAGAGTGGCTTTGGCTCACTCAGTCATATGCCATATTGACCTTCTAACAGATTTTCTTTTAAAAGGATAATACCGATATTAAAATATACTTGCTTTTTCATGTGGAACAGAACAAATACCACCAAAGTCAGACTGATTTGTTACTTTTTTAGCCTCAATTCTTTGAGAACTGAATTAAATAATTTCCTAAATGTCTTTGCTATTGAAATGACTAACTATGTCTCTCATATGGTCAGTCATGCCGCTACTTGTGTTGTACTGCTATGAACTCAAGAACGTTTGACAGCAATGTGCGGGAGGCATCTGAGAGGATGGAGGTAGTCTTAGGTGTTTAGTAAAGCGTGGTGGCTTGTCTTGAACTTCCTATATCTTTATATTTCATAGCCTGTTTCTGAAAAGAGATTCTTCGTCCTGGAGGTTATTCAACATAGGTAGATTGTGTGAACCAACTCTTGATTACTGTTATGATCACAGTGTGAATGACAGGATTTGGAGTCTTAACTGCCCTTTAAAAGCCACCAATTTAGGGGATTACTGCTTTGTGTCGGAAAGCTTACACTTATATGGTGAAGTGTTTGAGACTCTTCATTATGCCATTAATTTATGAGAAAAATCTTTCATCTTTTAGTGTATAGATTATAAATACATATATATGATTTTAATTGTTGTCTAAGTGGTGCTTGTACTTTGGAATATAATTTGAGATAACAGACAGTGAGACTTCTCTATTGATAATATCTGATAATACATGAGAATTACTGATTAGCCATGATTTTCACTAATATAGTCTGGGTTTTAGGAAATGTGAGTTATTATGTTCTCCTTGCTTACAATTCTAGGATGCATTTAGTATGTCTTATCTTTTCTGTGATTAAAGTTAAGTTTGGTTTTTGGAAACTCTTGATTTGAACACAAATTAAGATTTGGCAAAATGAGACAGTGGTGGAACAGAACAGTATTACCAAGTCAATATTTATAAGCTAATAGTTTCTAACATTAGAACCTTGTGGTACAAGAGTAGGTACTAGAAAAACTGTCTCAAAACTCTTAAACTGTCCTTTCTAAAATATGTATCAGTGTTGTAGTGAGAGTTTGTTTCTCTCTTTTAAATTTTTTTTATTTCTGAGTCGTCTCTATTACTGGATTGTATGTATACTCCATTATGTTGTCATCTGAATTTACTTTTCTTGCATGAATTCACATTTCTTCTTGTGTATTATGGTTTTACTCCTCATAAGTCTTTTAAAAGTCCTCGTATCTTAGGTGAAAACTACTGAGTGAAAAAAATAGATTAGAACATAATTCATAGTATGAAGAGGTGCAGATCATCTGTGTGTTTGCAGAAGATTATTAGAATAATTAATAGGTAAAATTTTCTATATATAATTATCACTTCCAATTTGGCTAGACTGGAATATTATATTAGAACAGCACAAAAGTCGTCAGGACAATGGATAAATTATATTAGTAATTATTTTTGGAATAGAGATAAAATTGGGAAAGAAATCCATATGAATGACAAAACAATGTTTAAATATATGTAGGTCTATTGTATATAGGGGAAAGTTATTTTAAAAGGGTAATATAGCTAGATTTTGTTCGTGAGTGAAGAAAAAGTATCATAGAATAATTGGGTTGGAAAGGACCTCTGGAGGTCATCTCATCCAACCTCTTGCTCAAAGAATGTTGAATTACATGAGTTTTCAGAGGGCCTTGCTCAGTTGAGTTTTGAATCTTCAAGGATGGAGATTCAGCAACCACTCTGAGCAACCTGTTCCAGTGCTTGACCTCTCTCATGATTAAAAAACAGAAGAAAAATTTTCTTATATCTAGAATGAATTTCCCATGTTCCAACTTGTATGTGTTGCCTTTTGTCCCATGCTTCCGTGTGTATCTTTGAGGAGAATAATACACATAATACTACTTGTCACGAAATGACCAAACTATGGGTCTTGTGTAGTAAAAATTATAAGGAAATAGCCCAACTTGTAAGAATTTTCTTGAAATATTATAAGCCTTATTTATAGTCTGTTTTAAATTTTCTGGTATAGTGGTGCAGTGCAGAGTATGAAAAACAGAAGTTAAAACTGAAGACATTAAAAGTTATTAAGACATTAAGGAGTGTGGTAGAAACAGGCAATCCTGCTCTAAAGAATAGTCAGCCTAGGCACGTAGAACATGTAAGCTAAGCTATATGATAAAAACAATCAAATAATACAGATACTTTTTGTCTCAAAATTTGCTTTCTTAAGGATGTTGCCCCTTTTAAAAATCTGTATGTTTTAACCTTTTCTACTTAATATTTACATTTTTCATTCAATATTGATTGTTTTAAAGATGTTCCTAATTTCTAGTTTGAAATATCACTGTGTCTGTTTCCCATTTTTTTGTGAAACTTACTACCTTTACTTTTCGGTTTAATGTATTTAAAATCTTTATATTTGTCATGTGCTATTTCACCTACTGTGTCTTGTTGGAGTTTCTCAAGTTCTTTTCTCAAGTTCTTTTGTTTTAAAATTTTATGTTTAATTGCTCTCTACATCCCTAAAGTGAGAAGCTGCACTATTCTGACTTAATTGCTCTTCCGTGCTGTTACTTACCCCTTCCTGCAGCTGCAAGACGTTCACTGAGAAAGCAACCTAATCAGGCATTTACAATTTCAAAATTGCTTAGCCTCTGTGCTAAAAATACCTGCTTATGGATTATGCTCCTCTTGCATAGAAGAATATATTTCTTCAGAGGTGAGGATGAGAAATCAAGGCACTAGATTCTGCCATTCAAAATATCTGCGAGCACTACTGCCACTCTTATTGCAGTAGGACTGGAAGCCCTGCTAGGAAGGTAGCAGAGCACCTGGTGCTGTGCAGATAAATGTGTCTCTTCACACAGGGTGATAATGCTTAGAAGTCCTGTGATTTACATAGCTTTCAATGATATTTGCTATTTGTATAACTGAGAATGCCACTAAAACCCATAGCATCTTTGAAAATACTTTAATCTTTTACCACCATACGTAGGATCATAGAGTAAGTTGGGTCAGATTGGACCTGTGGAGGTTATCTAGACCAATCTCCTGCTACAAGCATGATTAACTTCAAAGTCAGACCAGGTTTTCAGGATCTTGTCCAACTGAGTTGTAAAAATCTCCAAGGGTGGAGAATCCGTAAGTTCTTTGAGCAGCCTTTTCAGTGCTTAACCACTCTTGTTTTGTTTCTTTCTTATAGGCAATTCAATACCTTGATTGTTGCATTTTGTCCATTAGCTGTGCATCTTCAAGAAGAATCTGTCTTCCCTATAGCTTGCTTTAAGTAGTTGAGGAATGCAAGTAGTTCCCTTCTTCCTGCACCCTTCCCTACCCCAGCCTTCTTTTGGCTAAACAAGCCAAAAATCTCCCTCAACTTCTCCTTGTATATTGTGTGGTTTAGTGCCCTGACTGTCTTGGTTGGCCTCTGTTGTATTCTCTCCTGTTTGTTTGTATCTCTAGTATTGGGGGGAACCTAAAACTTCTGTAAGAGCACAGGAGCACGAAGTTGCATGTCATATAGGTGTCCAAACAACAAATCTGTAAAATGAGTTGTCACCCTTTCTTGGTGAGCAGTTGTATTTCCAACACAGCTAAGTGCTTAATTGCATGCCTAGATTTCGTCTCTGTATTGGCATGTGAAATTAAGGTACCAGAAAAAAATCATCATTCACAGTTCACAAAAAACGGGAATAGTTTTGACTAAAAGCATTTTGAATATTTTTGTTTTCTAAAGTATTATTCCATTTACAATTTTAGACAGCTAAAAAGACAATTCCTTCAAGGAAAATAATAATCAATGGGAATGTTTGTATTTAATATTTATGGGTATGAAAAAGAAAGTATAAATGATATAGATCTGACATTACATGCAGTAAACACTTGTGACAAACTCTGTCTCTCTATGCTTTAAAACTCTAGTATTTTAAAGATCTGTTGAGTGATTAACATGCAGTTATGCCATTATGCATACCCTGTATCTGGCTGTAGTAAATAAACATTCTTCATTTCACTGGACTCTTTGCAAGTGCAAAGGGTTGATGCATGCTAATCATTTGCAGTACTGGGGTCCAAGGCATGTAGAGCTAAATTCTGCATCCTTTTTATGAGAAGACCAGTTTGTTTTATTAAGGCAATTTGGACATGACTCCCAAATTATTTTTATGAAAAGAATTTTCTTTGTGCAATTTTTTTTGTACAAATATTTTCTTTAATATATAAAATCTTCTCAATTTCACCCATGAAAGGACTAAGAAAATTATTAAAATGACATATTTTTCACTAGATTTTCTTCACCGCTAGGGGAAATAAGAAAGATATATATTAATTCCTTTGATATTTGTTTGTTTATTTTACTAACAAATACTACTGCTTGCTTTCAAAATGGAAGTGACTCTTTCCTTCTTTGTCTTTTTTCTGTCCTTTCTTTCTTGCTTTCGTGGACATGAACTCCAGGAGGACAAAGTGGTTAGAGCCTTTTTTCTGTCTAAAGTTCTTTTCTTTTTTGGGTAGACTTATTTCCTGGCCTACATTTGCTTTCATTTACACAGGTGTAATTCCTGCTGAAGGCAAGGGGAGTTACTGTCATTAAAATGAAAGCAATGTTTGGCATGAAAGGCTTTCCTGTTTTTCAGATAACTTACTAATAATATGTGAGTTGTTGTGAACAGTATGCATGATATTCCTCTCTGTTTGCAGCTTTTGTGAGCATGCCCCTGCTTTTCCTTTAGTTTTGCAATATGATATGTGCACAGTTTAAAAAAATTAAATAGGTAATTGTCTCATAGGTGTTTCTCTTACAAAAATAAAAATGAATTTTATCGAAGTGGCATAAAGTTATCAAAATAATTTTTGCACCCTGTGGTGGTCGTGTTTGTATCATTGATATGTATGCACTCAACATTTTAACTTGTAATTTTTTTTTAGCATGGTAGTTCAGTTTTGATTTTTAATGACAGTACAATTATATACCAGTAAACATTAAGAAAACATATTTATTCTAAACATTTAGGAATATGCCACCAGTGTCATAGAGTTATCCACTAATATAGAAATTATTTTCTAAATTAAATGGTATGTAGGCATTCCTAAAATGTAGTGCACATATTGTATTGAGCATAATGTTGAAATAATGTTAGATGTTATGCATGTCATTGACACTGTGTTTGTCTTGCTAATATTACACCTACAGTAAATATTTTAATCTGATTTTATTTTAGGTATGTTTAGAAAAGGTAGTATAAATCTGAATTTGAGAATAAGCCTGGATATATTTCAATATTTTACCAAATTAAATGTGATTTTTTTAAATAACAGAATTGAGAAAAATACCTGAGCTACAGTAAATCTGCTCTTCCATGAAAATCTCTAATGTATTCTAAAGAATTGCAATTGCAAAAGCAACTTACCCTGTAGTGCTTGGCAAATAAGTTCCTATATTAGATGAAGTAAAGAAATTCTTTAGCATTCATCTGCATTTAGTGAATGTGTACACAGCAAAGTCTTTTGTTACAATTAATGTAATGTTTTCTTACTGATAGCAGTGTCAAGGTTCACATTTAACTCATATGTATGGTTCAGAAATACTTCGCTTCATACAGAATTTGTAAGCCATCTGCTGTTGTTACCATTTAGGATGTGTTTTCACTAGTGGGCAAGCCATCCTTGTGGTGGGCCACACACTGGTCTCCCAGTCTGTCAGATGGTTACATAGTTTTCTTTTGGCCTACATCATTAGAGTTTTTCGCAATTGAAAGGATGTGAACTCATAGAAGCCGCGAAGTAACACCAGTTCCTAGAATACAGAGGTAGCTGTAGAGTACAAAAGGTAGATGAATAAAAGGAACAATTTTCTCCTTGAAGAATTTACCCTTTCAGTATAATCTTGTAAGTAATTGCTGCAAGCTAACAGCATTCCCACAGTCAATCCAACAACTAATGTCTGTGAGGTACACATCTATATTGTATCAGTATCAAATCCTAAATTCACTTGGAAAATAAAAAAGAGTGAAGGACATCACAGTAATAAGGTTGTACAATTGTCTAGTTTTACTATGTACATGTGTTAAGGAGGGAAAGGACTGGAATTTTTCTAGCTAATCAACTAGTTAGAGTTTTCCATAAAGAATGATGGTGCCTCAAGTTGCTTTAGGGTAATATCTGTTTCTGCTGGATTTGAAATAGATGTTTTAGAAGTTATGAAGGCAGAAAGAACAGTAAGTATTTTAGGTCAACTTTTTCTTGACTACAAACATTGTGAAATAGGGACAGCAGTGGTATTCATCTTGCTATTTTAGTGCTAACAGTAAGGTTAAAAACCCTGGTGTATTGTAAGCAGATACCACCAAAACAGATACTTGAATATAAACAGGATTTTTAAATTTTGTGTGATACAGCATTTACCGGTAGGTTAACCCACTTAGAGAATCCTTAATATTACTGGTTATCCTTCATTTTCCAGTGTTAACATATCAGAGAAGGTGTGAATTCCAGTATTTCTTAAGAGGCCTATTCTGTAGTTTATAATCATAGATTGGCAAATTCAATCTACAGTGCTCCTAGATAAAGCTATAGATACTTGGTGACTGCTGGTTGTATGTTGACCCAATTAAATGACACGGATTTGGAAAATGAGGTGTATTCAAAGCATCAGGTCTGTGAAGAGTTAGAGAGTAGAGAGTCATTTTAGTATGACCCCATAGAAATCTTGTCTCATCTTTTGCTAAAGATTAAGGTTGTAGGGAAAAGCTGGGACAGGACATGGTATTGGATGATTGGGATGATCATACACCAGTCTGCTGGTGCTATTTATGGTGGTGGGAAATGGAGCTGGACATGGATTCTGACTGTGTTGTAATGTTGTAGTTGTACCATTAAACATGCATGGAAGAGAACTTATATTACATACTAATACCACTTCAGAGTATAAAGCTCACTGTGCCTTGTTCCACATAGAACATGGGAATGACTAATGAATGTTCCAGTCCTTCATTAGTCTGGTATCAGCATATAAAGAAGTACTTTTGAAAAATGGAGACCCAAATGTGCCAGAAAGAAATAACTTATGTTAAATTATTGTCCTGGTTTCAGCTGGGATAGACTTAATTGTCTTCCTAGTAGCTGGTACAGTGCTATGTTTTGAGTTCAATATGGAAGAATGTTGATAACACTAATGTTTTCAGTTGCTAAGTAATGTTTAGTTTAGACTATAGTCA
Source organism: Haliaeetus leucocephalus (assembly GCF_000737465.1). Classification (NCBI taxonomy): domain Eukaryota; kingdom Metazoa; phylum Chordata; class Aves; order Accipitriformes; family Accipitridae; genus Haliaeetus; species Haliaeetus leucocephalus. The sequence continues at coordinate 16,567,163 of NW_010972991.1, read as the reverse complement.
AGGATTTTTCAGCTTCTCATGCCCAGCCAGCGAGAAAGCTGGAGGGGAACAAGAAGTTGGCACAGGACCCAGCCAGGGCAGCTGACCCAAAGTGGCCAACAGGGTATTCCATACCATGGGACGTCACATCCAGTATAGGAACTGGGGAGAGTGGGGGCGGGGAGAATAGCCGCTCGGGGACTAACTGGGCATCGATCGGCCAGTGGTGAGCCATTGCACTGCGCATCATTTGTACATTCCAATCCTTTTATTATTACTGTTGTCATTTTATTAGTGTTATTATTATCATTATTAGTTTCTTCTTTTCTGTTCTGTTAAACCGTTCTTATCTCAACCCACGAGTTTTACTTCTTTTCCCAATTTTCTCCCCCATCCCACTGGGTAGGGGGGAGTGAGTGAGTGGCTGCGTGGTGCTTATTTACTGGCTGGGGTTAAACCACGACAATTATAAAAAAGATCATCTCTGAGAAGGGAACAGTTGATTTTTTAATTGAAAAAATAGTGTGATTAGTGAATTTTTTCCTTTATAGTCCTGGTAGTGAGAGGAAGTCGTCTTAATTTTCTTGCGTCCCCTTCATTCAGTGCTAGGAAGAATCGTTTCTTGAGGAAGCACTGATGGCACTGGAACCTGCTCTGTAGTCCATCAGAGAAAGTAGAAAGACTGAACTACTCAGTATTAATCTCACAGATTCTAACACAGACCTGTAACTCAAACTGGAAGAATAGATATTCTTTTCATAGATTTATTTCTGCATAATAAATTAAACACTTGCTGGTTGTGATCTGGCTTTTAAAAACTTTGATAAAATCCATGTAGAGTGTTTAGTTATGGACATATGAGGTTTAGAGACATCAATTCATGTTTTTCAAGTGTTCATTTTCAAGTGACAAATTTTAAAGTGACGTGAAATGGGCAATTGAGTGGCCTGGCCTTTGGAGGTTCTGATACTTCCTCTGTTCTTTCATCTCTTTTAGTGGGTTCAGGAAGTTGTTTTTAGGGAATCTCTTGTAAACTGCTATAGGTAAATAAAAGCCTTCAACAGAATCGTTTATAATTCTGTAAAGGATAAACCTGAGGAGCAATGCTAGGCAACTTCCTTCTTGTTCTGTCTTTATTTCCTGTGCAGGTAGATAAAACATTTGACACTTCCCTTGGACTAAGTCTTCTACCTTTGTAATGTTATAAATTTTGAAATACTTAAGACACAGACAAATAGCTTGTCTTTAAAAATCAAGTCTTCAACCTTCACCAGTCTTAGAACCTGCAGAATCTTTTTTTGATAGTTATCTCAAAGACTCCTTTAACCAAATTCAGAATAGAATGTATTTACTGAATAGTTTCCTAGATTAATTTCCCTAATAACTTGACTGACTTTGGAATTTTATTTGAACTTTAATCATTAAATAAAAGTTTAATCATTTTTGAGATTCCTAGACTCCGTTCAGACAATGGCAGTTATTTTTAGCAAATTAGTCTCATAAAACAGTTCTATATAAAATTACATTAGAAAAGATCAAAAGCAATTATCATAGGGCATTATTCTCCCTCCCTTTGTCTTATTGCAGTTAAAACTTCCTATTCCCCAGTTTTCCTTCACCATGTTCCAGAGTAATGAATATTATTATTCCAGTCAGCAGAGACCAAGGTGGTGAGAATGCTTCCTGTCATTTTTGTGGAAATTTCACTGTTAAACAAGAAAGAAATTTTTTCTCATTTTACCTCTGCCATTCTGAACAGGTCCTGGGCCGTACCAAGAATCCTGTTGTTGCTAAACTACCTGTGTTGCAGGTCTGTACCTCCACAATGCCTTACAGCTTTCTCACCTGGAACTGCACAAATGTGACAAGTATTTGTAGAAACCATAGGTTGCTCCTCCTACTGCTGCATAGCTTCTTGCTATTGGAAAATATCTGTTTGGGTAAACTCTTACCCTATTCTTGACACTTGACTGAGACTGACTTTGTGTCTTATGAAGAAACATACTCTGAGTCTCATCAAGGTTTTCATGGGCTGTATATGCTCTAAAGGGTGGGTTTTTTTAACGAAGAAATACGTTAATTTCTAGATTACTGAAATTTGGAAAAAAACCTCAAACCTGTTTTTACAAAGAGACTCACAAAAACAATAGAATATTTCCTAGACTTAGAATACCTCTGGCAAAGGCCTCCTGTACCAGCTATTATTTAGGATCATTTTCTAAGATATCTCTCTGCTGTGGGAAGCTTAATGTTTTTCCTCAGCTCTTGAGTATTGTCTTTCAGATTGGGATCTCTAAAAGTAATTCAGAGAGTTGGCAACTTAGACCTTCCCATCTTGGGCCACTTGTCCTAGACTGTTCTCTGATCCTATTTCTCATGTATCCATTTGTCTAAGCTGCTCTCCTTTATGTTACTGTGTTCAGAGCTCACTCTTTTTTCCTTCATCCCTACAGAATGCACCTCCAGCAGCAGAAGGTGCTTTTAATGAACATAGCACTGAAAGCGCATGGTTTTTCTGTCTTCTGTTTCTTGGAGTTGGATTGCAAAACTTAAATAAAATGGCCTCTCTGAAAATATATTTAAATACTAAGTTGCTTCTTTTCTCTCTGTCAGAATTACTCTGATTACACAGTCAACTCATGTCCTCTACTAAAAAATGTTGCCTAGCTTTCTGTTTTCAGAATTTTCAAGACTTTGATGATGTGACATTTAATAGAATGTAGTCAGTATACATACATCTTATTAAAGTTGCAGATTTAAACTTGCCTGAAATCCTGATGAAGACCACACATAGTAAATGCATCCTACTGATGGTTGAATTGGCATACAAATCTTTTCCCTAAATTAGATCCCAGGTGTTATAAACTTTGATGGCCTTACTGTCATACTAAGATACACTCTGTGTTGGCCATCACAGTCAAGGAACAGGGATTACACTACATTGTAGTCCAGCTTCGTATTCGTATTAACTTCTGTGAGCTGCTGGAGAAGCTGGGGAACATGGGGAAGGAATAAGAATTCTTCTTCCTTTTTTTTATTTTTTTTTTTTTGTCCCTTCACCACAGTGCCTTTTGGGCCATTTCCTCATGCACAGATCAATGGCATAAATTCCACAGTGTTCAAGGAAAGGGCGATGTGGAACTGCCAGTCTCCTTTTCCAGCTTCTCTTGCATTTGAATGTTAATTGGAAAATAAAAATAAAACAACTTCTTGACATGATGTAGCTTCAGAATGGTCTTAACTAGTCCATGGGGGTTTAGAGACTTTGCTTTTGTTAGCAAGCTCCATGCTTGAAGAACACACTCAGATATGTTTCTTGCTTAAGAATGAACAGAAAACTAACTAGAAGAGTAAGTCTGAAAATCTTTTTACAGTCATATATGTACTTTATATTAGATGAGCAAGGGTTTATGTGCCCAAAAACCTGTATAATTTTTTCACCTACAACAGCCAGTGTAAAAGGTACTAGTTCCTCCTATAAACCTTGTCCTGTACATGTACACTATAGTGTTGCAATTTTATGGTACAGAATTTAGAAGTAGTTGGTTTGCTTTTAGATGATACTGAATTTCTGAAAAGCATTAGGGCTGATTTAGAGAGAGCCTGGTGGAATTAGAAGGGCTGACTTTCGTTTTGCTGACTATTTCTCTTATCCTGATAGCACTAGAAATTTATCTTTTAATTCCAAATTGTGCAAAATAGATCCATTTTCCATTTAAATTCTTCTTCAAGCTATCCTAAAATAACCTTATCTTAAAATGTGTGTGGAAACAGTGTAATAACAATATATACTTTATCACATCAGTGAATTCTCACTTTCATTTTTGTTCAAATTAATAGAGCTATTTGCAATTCTAGAACCAGGAGACGAAACAGTTCTTGAGCAGTAAGTTATATTTGCCACCTGTTGCAATATTCAGAAACCATATCATGTGCTATTAAGTTCCAGGTGCAGACCTTTATCAAAGGTAGCTCAGCAAATTCCTTGTTTCAGTCCCAGGTGTGTAACAGCACACCTAGGACTCTTTGGACACAGTTAGACATTATGGCACAGCAGGGGATGGTATAAATGTTTAATTATCTAGACTCAGCTTCAGTGGCTGGAAACCAGTGCCTATATATATAAATAATGAAGACATTGCTAGTAATAAAGCGGCAAACCTTCCAAGGTGTGGTTTGGTGGGTTTTTTTTCCTCAACTGTATACTTAGAGCTTTATTTAGGTACTGTCTTCAAGGAACAGTTTATTGATAGCTTGAGGAATTAAATCAAAAAGGCCTTGCATCTGGGTTAATATTGTCTGTTTGCTGTTTAGATCTGCTGTGTGAAAAAGGAATTCGTATGGCAAGCATCTGTTGATATATCAAATATTGGATGCACATGCAAGACAGTTATTCAGCATAGTATGAGTGACTTTATATAGATGACTTCAGCAGATGTTGGACTTAAGAGCATTCATGGAGAAATTTAAATAAATGTGAAAAATACTGTGTTTAAACAAGGTGTCACCTATGAAGTATAAATAGGAGGGTATTTGAAAATTAAAACTTTCTTGGTTTGAATTATTATAAAGGTGCCTTCAATTCAGCATCAAGGAGATCTACGGAAAAGCCTGGATTTCAGGTAGCTAATTCAATTTCAGCCAGTTATGTGTATTAATGTTTGTAGTTTTTTGAGAATTAGTTTCATGTAGTTCACAAGTCCTTCTTACCATTTTACAACTGCAAGAAATAAAACACCTGTGCTTTGTAAGCCAAATACATAAAAAAATTAACAGGAGTTCTATTTGATGTTGGGGACAATAAATCCCTAGAGTGTTTTTATACTGATGGAATCATAGCTGTATCTTTATTAACTGAAGTTAGTCATTTAGTTTACTATGTATACAGGTACACCTCCCATTTATCTTTAAAAGTTTAAACCTGGGCAGTGTTAATCACTAGTGTTCATTTAGCCTGTACATCTTTCAGTTTCAGTGTAATTGCTACATAACTTCAGAGTCATGACCTGGTTAATTAAGGTGTTCTTACTCTTAGATACTTGGTCATGTGATTATGAAAGATGATATTTATTGTTAACAAATTGGATTTCTTACAGTTCTAGGTAGGGAATGTATGGTATCTTTCCAAGAGAGTAGAATAGTTTTACTTCTACATTGAAGATAGGGTTCAAATGCTTTTTTCTCCCAACATGTACGACTGTCTAGTTGTCTGTTTGCATTCAGTATTAGTTCATTTTTAAACTATAACACCATGATGATTATGATGATCTATGCCAACGCATGCAGCATGGGCAATAAACAGGAGGAGCTGGAAGCCATCATGCAGCAGGATAGATATGACTTAGTCGCCATCACAGAAACATGGTGGGACAACTCCCATGACTGGAGTGCTGCAGTGGATGGCTACAAGCTCTTCAAAAGGGATAGGCAAGGTAGAAGAGGTGGTGGGCTGGCTATCTATGTTAGGGAATGTTTTGACTGTACAGAGCTACACGATTCTGATGACAAGGTGGAGTGCTTATGGGTGAGGATGAGAGGGAAAGACAATAAGGCAGATATTGTGCTGGGAGTCTGTTATAGACTACCCGACCAGGTTGAAGAGAGGGATGGATCATTCTACAAGCGGCTGTCGGTAGTCTTAGAATTGTGTGCCCTTGTCCTCGTGGGCAAGGAAATACAACACAGCAGTGAGTAAACAATCTAGGAGGTTCCTGGAGTGTGTGGAAGATAACTTCCTGACACAGCTGGTAGGTGAGCCAACCAGGGGAGGAGCCTTGCTAGATCTATTGTTTACAAACAGGGAAGGACTGGTGGGAGGTGTGATGGTCGGAGGCCGTGTTGGGCTTAGCGACCATGAAATGATAGAATTTTCAATTCTTGGTGAGGCAAGGAAGGTGGTCAGCAAAACCACCACTATGGACTTCCGGAGGGCAAACTTTGGCCTCTTTGAGGCACTGGTTTAGCGAGTCCCTTGGGAGATGGTCCTGAAGGGCAAAGGGGTCCAGAAGGGATGGACATTCTTTAAGAAGGAAATCTTAATGGCTCAGGACCAGACTATTCCCATGTGCCACAAGTCGAACTGCTGAGGAAAACAACTGGCCTGGCTGAACGGGGAGCTTTTGCTAGGAGTCAAGAAAAAAAGGAGAGTTTATCATCTCTGGAGGAAAGGGTAGGCAACTTGGGATGAGTACAGGGATCTCGTTAGATCATACAGACAGAAAATTAGAAAGGCAAAAGCTCAGCTAGAACTAAATCTGGCTACTATTGTAAGGGACAACAAAAAATGTTTTTACAAATATGTTAACAGTAAAAAGAATCCCAAGGAGACTATCTATCCTTTAATGGATACAGAAGGGAATGTAGCAACCAGGGATGAGGAAAAGGCCAAGGTACTTAATGCCTTCTTTGCCTCAGTCTTTAATAGGGAGACCAGTTATCCTCAGGGTACTCCACCCCCTGAGCTGGAAGGTAAGGATGAAGAGCAGAACACCCCCCCTTAATCCAGGAGGAAATAGTTAGTGACCTACTACGCCATCTGGACACTCACAAATCTATTGGTCCCGATGGGATCCATCCAAGAGTACTGAGGGAACTGGCAGAGGTCCTTGCCAAGCCACTCTCTATCATCTATCAGTGATCCTGGTCAACAGGGGAGGTCCCAGAGGACTGGAGGCTTGCCAATGTGACTCCCATTTATAAGAAGGGTCAGAGGGAGGATCTGGGGAACTACAGGCCTGTCAGCCTGACCTCAATACCAGGGAAGATTATGGAACGGTTTGTCTTGAGAGCACTCACATGGCAAGTCCAGGATAAGAAGGGGATCAGGCCCAGTCAGCATGGGTTTACGAAAGGCAGGTCCTGCTTGACCAACCTGATCTCCTTCTATGACCAGGTGACCCGCGTAGTGGATGAGCAAAAGGCTGTAGATGTTATCTTCCTTGACTTCAGCAAGGCCTTTGACACTGTCTCTCATGGCATACTCCTTGAGAAGCTGGCGTCTCATGGCTTGGATAAGTGTACTCTTCGCTGGGTGAAAAACTGGCTGGATGGACGAGCCCAGAGGGTTGTGGTGAATGGGGTTAAATCCAGTTGGCGGCGGGTCACAAGTGGTGTTCCTCAGAGCTTGGTGTTGGAGCCGGTTCTGTTTAATATCTTTATCAATGATTTGGATGAGGGGATTGAGTGCACCCTCAGCAAGTTTGCAGATGACACCAAGTTGGGAGGCAGGGTCGATCTGCTTGAGGGTAGGAAGGCTCTACAGAGATATCTGGACAGGCTGGATCGATGGGCTGAGGCCAATTGTATGAGGTTCAACAAGGCCAAGCGCTGGGTCCTGCACTTCGGTCACAGCAACCCCATGCAGCGCTACAGGCTTGGGGAAGAGTGGCTGGAAAGCTGCCCAGCAGAGAAAGACCTGGGGGTGTTGGTTGACAGCCGGCTGAATGTGAGCCAGCAGTGTGCCCAGGTGGCCAAGAAGGCCAATGGCATCCTGGCCTGTATCAGAAATAGCGCGGCCAGCAGGAGCAGGGCAGTGATCGCCCCCCTGTACTCAGCACTGGTGAGGCTGCACCTCGAGTGCTGTGTTCAGTTTTGGGCCCCTCACTACAAGAAAGACATTGAGGGGCTGGAGCGTGTCCAGAGGAGGGCAACCAAGTTGGTGAGGGGCCTGGAGCACAAGTCTTATGAGGAGCAGCTGAGGGAGCTGGAGCTGTTTAGTCTAGAGAAGAGGAGGCTGAGGGGAGACCTTATCGCTCTCTACAACTACCCGAAGGGGGGTTGTAGTGAGGTGGGTGCTGGTCTCTTCTGTCAGGTGGCTGGAGATAGGACGAGAGGAAATGGCCTCAAGTTGAGGCAAGGGAGATTTAGGTTAGATATTAGGAAAAATTTTTTTACTGAGAAGGTTGTCAGGCATTGGAATAGGCTGCCCAGGGAAGTGGTTGAGTCACCATCCCTGGAGGTATTAAAAAAGCGAGTAGATGGGGTACTTCAGGACATGGTTTAGTAGGCATGGTTGATGGTTGGACTCAATGATCTTGAAGGTCTTTTCCAACCTAAATGATTCTATGATTATATAAAATCATGGGGTTTGCTTTGTACGTGGGAAGGAAATTCATCTTAATTGGCTCTAAATTCTTTTTTAGTTTTATCAAATCCTGGTTTTGCTTGTTTTTGTCATGGACTTCATTGCAAGAGACCAAAGAGAACTTTCACTATAGTGGATATCTGGCCTCAGTCATTTGGGAAAAGCATAATTGTTTCCATTGTTATTAACATATTTGGTTTGTGGCAAAAAGTGAAAAACAGCTCACAATTGAGCCCATAGAACCAGACACCAATCTCAAGTGCTCATTAAAAATGTCTAAAAAAGTTATTTTTTATTCAAGAGAAAATGCTTTATTATTATGGACCATGTTGCAAAGAGATTATTCTGTGGTAATGTATGTTTCTGGACTCTTTCTTGATTAATACAATTACTTTTGTTTTATAGCTTCTTGATGTATTTATCTTAACTGGTTATTTATAAGAGACTTTGAAATAAAATAGCTATGATCCTGCAACATTAGACTTCTGTAATTTTGTTGTGTCAAAAGCTTAATAAAATACCATAGATACATTTTGTATTGTGAATAGGATTCTGATACTTTTATTGTAGTTGTGTCACAAATTTTAAATTCAATTTTAAGTAATAATGAATCCAAGCCTATTAGGCTTTTCCTTTTCCTATAACTTTTAGCTTTTCTTAATGTTATTTATTAATCTTTCCTTTTCATGTTTAGTACAACACTAGCAGCAGAGATTATCTGGGTATTATTTAAGGAAAACCTTGTGTAAATGAAACGTTAACATTTTTAGTAAAGGTAAGGAGACATGATCCATGTTTTGAGTGATTTTTCAATAGATAAACTTTTATTTACTGGTAACTATTCAGATCAGCATGGGGTTCTGTTAGTTGAAGCCTCCTATAGAGCATAGGTGACATGCTGAAAAAGGTAGCTGTAAACTAACTGGGTCCTTTTATGTTAAGGCCTGGATCTTTATCATCAAAGTACTGTTTTGGCTCTGTGGAGCACATCTGCGAAGTGCATGTCCCTCAGAAGTGATCTGCTGCAAGATATTTTAAATCGGAAGTTTCATAAAACTTTTGTGATCAGTCACCGTTTCAGATCTTTGTCATACCTTTGTCAAAAATATTCCTAAATAAATAAATAATAAAAAAAGATAACTATGCATTTGTATGCATTTGATTTGAAAGCATACAGTGTCTAGGCCAACTGAGAATAATAGTACTGTAAATCTGGATGTACTCTGCAGTGACGAAATTAGTAAGCATAGGAAACACAACATTACTTCCTTCAAGGATGGTGAAGACACGACTGATCCAAAGCCACTGCCCCAGTGTGCCACCTTGTTCCTGTCATTGTGATAATGTTCTCAGTAGGTGAGATGCTGTAGTGATCTACTTTTCTCAAGCCTCTAACTAGCCTGGAAAAGTTTTCTTCACATCTGTTGATGTGGAAAAACAGAGCTAGATGACATGCACATATTGTAAATTTGTAATTTACATTGTAAATACTCATGCGTGCTCTCCCCTGTTTTTCCCTCAAACTTGCAGTACTTCTCACAGCTGATGCTGAATTGAAAAGAGTTTGTCTCTAGGCCAGAAGGAGAAGAGTTGTATATAAATCTGTGAGTTTCCTTTTACTGACATCTCCAAAGCCAGTATTTCTCACCTCATTAGCAGCAGTCCTGGCACATGAGGAGTACAACACTGAATTTTGGGCATTAATGGAACTTAAACACATTTGGTTTTAGACAGTCCTGACATAATTTGGATATTTTTTTTAAAACTACTAGACATGAAGCACCCTTTTTTATTCAAAGTGCCAGTGCAGCTCTTTCCATGTATACCAAAATCATTCCATCCAGATCTGGTTATATGCTTTTGTTTAGTTACAATAAACCTTAAAGCAATCCTATGATTGTTATATGAAGTGTAAAAAAGCAAATCAGGTTCTTTTCCTCTGTCATTTGAAAATTCTGCAGTGAGATCTTTGTTATGCCTTTACAGTTGTGGTTGTCCAATGAGGGAGCTGTGGCTATTATTCTTAAAGCCTGAGGATATAATTAAGTTACTGAGACTTGTCCCATATATCCCAGCATTTGCTAGATTTCCTACAGTTAATTAGAAAGCACTGCAAACAAGCTACTTAGGCAAGGACCTTAGATGTTACTATTGTAAGTTCATTAAAAGTGGTTTTACTGTGAAATAGAAGCTTTGTTGTCCTGTGTCGTGGTTTAAAACCCTGGCCAGCAGCTAAGCACCATACAGCTGCTCGCTCACTCCCCTGCCATGGTGGGATCAGGGGAGAATTGGAATGGTAAAAGTGAGAAAGGAACTCGTGGGTTGAGATAGTAACAGTTTAATAATTAAAAAGAAATAATAAAAAATAAAATTGTAAGGAAAAGAGAAAATAAAATGGAGAGGAAAATAAAACCTAAGAAAGGCAAGTCATGCAAATGAAAACAGTTGCTCACCACAAACTGACCAATGCCCAGCCAGTTCCTGAGCAGCAGGTGCCTGCCAACCTCCGCCCCAGTTTATTGCTGAGCATGACATCATATGGTATGAAATATCCCTTTGGTTAGTTGGGGTCAGCTGTCCCAGCTGTGTCCCCTCCCAACTTTTTATGCTCCTCCAACCTAATCACTGGCAGGGCAGTCTGAGGAGCAAAGGCCTTGATGCTGTGTAAGCACTACTCAGCAGTAACTAAAACATCAGTGTGTTATCAACATTATTTTCAGCACAAATCCAAAACATAGCCCCATACTAGGTACTGTGAAGGAAATTAACTCTCTCCCAGCCAAACCCAGTACATCCTGTGGCTTTCATCCTTGGGTTGTGCGTGATCATGTTCAAACTCTGGTTATAGTTATATATATGGTGATGCTAATTTTGATGTGAGCAGCTCTTCCCCTGTCTGATGTGCCATATGCTTACAGGAAATCAACTTGTCAGATAGGAGTGAAGACATAACTGATCCCAAGAAATTCTACAAATAAATTTTTAATAGATGAAAAATAATTGCCTTTCCAATCACTTCAACCTAGGTCCCAAGGAATCCTTTAAATTACTGAAGTTTGATTTCATCTTCATCCTGGTTTTCCTCAACAATCAGTGAAATTGCATGAATGTGGTTTTTTTTGCCTGTACTTCATAGTTTTAGTATTATGAACTTCTATATTTTGAAGAAATCATCCTTCAGAACTATGAACTTGATACTATGTCCATGTGAGGACCTGATCTGAATGTCATGAAAATGATGAAAGTAGCTAGTTTTATTGACTTGGGTTTTTGAGTAGGATGATTTTAGTGACTTTAGAAAAAATCATAGAAAACTTAGAAAAATATGTATCCTTACTCTATAGGATTTATTGAATGAGTGTTCCTCTAGTTATCAATTTAAATATGTTACCATTTTCTGACCTATAAAGAAACATAACATTTTCTGATTTTGGGTGGAAGAACTGCTATTTTCACTTCTTTTGGTTGCAGTGTAACTGCACTAAAATACATTAAAAAAAATTGTAAATCATAATTTTTGGAAGTAATTTCTCTCTGAACTAAAATTTTTGTCTTTTTTGATAGGATATTTGAGAATGTTCAGGAAAATACTCTGAATATATGAGAACAAACTGTGCAGCATTCTTACTGTTTTGTTACTCCTTTTGTAAAAGTTTGAAGTGTACATACTGTTTGCATTCAGAAGTCAGAGCAGGTGTGCATTTACTGTGGTGAGGTTAGCTATCTGTGAGTTACTCTATCAAAACCAGTGTTATTCAACAAACATTTTTCAAACAACATACAATTCTGAACAGATACAAGAAAAATGCAGTACTATCATGTTCGTTCAAAGCTGAGGACAGAGTTTCCATTGTTCATTAGTATTAGCTGAGTCAGTCATAGTTGGATACAGCAGGCTGTAAATTGTGTATCAGCTGTGTCATGGGAACATGTTTTTCAGATTAGATACATTAAAAAACAGAATACCATCTCCCTTTTATTATATCAAGTCTTCTATGCTGTCTATTGGTAGCTTTATTGCTTTCACACTTAACTACTACTGATATAAAATTTTCCTGAAAGAGTGCTTTCCTTCCCTGATTTGAAAATCTGAGTCACGTGGAATCAGTCTTTGAGAGAGTTATCTCTTTGTGGCAGTTTAGTTGAAGCTGGAACAATTTTGCCTTTGCAAACATTAGTTGTAGTAGGGGGAGCCCTCAATCTTTCAGAATTTCTTTTTTACAATTTACCTTTTTTTAAAAAAATCTTTTGAAATGCTATCAGTGTATATAAGTGTGTTTTGAAGAATGGGCTGGAATTTCGGTTCTAGAATCTGTGATGGTAAGCTGATCTTCATAAGCTCAGTTGTGGTCATCCATTACATAAAACCAGGAGGCAGTTTACTGGCATACTCATCATCTGTCATCCACTTTGATTTAAACTTATTACTGCAACTAGTGTCCTAATTGTAAAAAACAAAGAACAAAACCAGTCGAAAGACTACATAAAACTTTGTCAGTGCTTCTATGACATTTAAATTAGGATTTCAAACATTTGTTGTCTTTGTACTGGCAGATGCAAGAAAAAAGAGAAAGAGCTATCAAATTAGAGAATAAAATTAAAATTCTTTAAGTATATTTTTAGCCAATTTCAAAAAAAATAAAGCACTTTACTGGTTCTAATTTGGAACTTGAAAGTTCCTGCTACTGGATGCTCTGATAATATGAGCTGTGCAACAGAATTGTAAGGAAATCTTTAATTTTTTTTGGTCACTTTAATATATTTAAATGAGTCTTTTATTTGGAACCAGCTATTTTAAGGAGAACCTGCATATTATTGAGGTGGAAAAAATCTTAAGGAAAAAAAAAGAGGTGAAACCAAACCAAACTGTTCTAAGAATAAAAGTAGTTGAAGCATCTTGATCTGTGGCTGGTGTTCACTGGTGACACAGGGGATTTTGCAAATTCAGAAAGATTCAAGGATTTGCACTGTGAAAATTCGTACTTCACAGATCTTAAGAAATCTTAAAGTACCTAAACTTAGTTTTGTTTACAGAAAAGGTGACACTGTAGCACAAGACAATTTCATCAGAGAACACTGTAGTGGGGGGGGACTATTCAGAAACCTAGGTATTAGATCAATACATTGTTGAACCAGGGCCTCTAAGCCTTTCAAGTATCTAGATCTGAAATCTAAAAGAAAAAGAAAATGAAGCAGGAGCCTTTAAAGAAATCTGGCAACTTTAGGTATTGTTTGCAGAAATGCCAGAAGTACTGAGTGAAGACTTCGAATTTTTTGTTACAACTTTCCAAAGCCCTTTACTGTTGGTGCCTTACTGTAACATTGCTAACGTGGTACACGACTAAAGCCCACTAGAGGGAGCCAGAAATATTTTATTATGATATTGCCAAGTCAGTATTTCAGATGGTTTCCATTTCTACTTTTTATCCAACTCTAGGAAAGTGTAACATAATGCTGTGTTCCTTATGGCACATTCTAATCTGCATGTTATATAGTTGTCATAGGTAAGGGTTTGTTCATGCTCCAAATCCACAAAACAGGAGCTGTCTGCTGCATAAAGCAATTTTTTGAGGCAGAGCGTGCCACCAGTTACAAACTTACCCATAACAGCTAGGGAAGAAAGGAATGGCTTTATTAGAGAGAAATAGACCACTGTCTTCACTTTCAATGGAGTTAAATGTGGGTTAGGTCTGGTCCAGAATTGGGAATGAAAACACATATAACTTCATATCTTGAGAAGGTAAAAAATTCTTTCATAAAGAAACCATTGTGTCAGGATTTAATCTCAGTGAAAGTGCCTGTTTAACCACTTTTCTTTCTGAAACCTCAAGCATTTAACCTAGTCCGTTTATGTAGGCTGCATGCAGTGTCTCCACAGACCTTGACTTGCTTCACTCAACATTGTCTGTAGTGTATGCTGAAAAAATGAAGGGAGAAGCAGAAGCCACATGGAGATGCCAATAGTAAGATATGCTGGTTTATCAAGGTAAATTGATAAGAACTTCCAGTTGTAGAGCTGGAATGTAATAACTGCACAGCCTATTTAAAAAGATTTCCTAACAAACTACATGCTCTTTGTTGGGCAAACTGCATGTCATTTCTAAGGCACAAACAGTTTCCAGGACGTGCTTCTAGAAAGTCTTTTCTTCTGATGAGACCTTCAAATCCTGATGCACAGTTTGTCAGGACTAAATTATCTTTAAAATTAGGTAATATTCTTTGAAAAGTCTGCTAGTTGTTAGCTGCAAACTGAAAGCGTAGTGTGGACACTTTTTTGAAGAGAGCGTACTAGCCTATTCAGCTATTGGTATTCTTTGAGACATTTAGTCCATGACTTGTTTCCTGTTCTTACTTCATCTGTATTCTCATGAGTTTTGAAGGACGTGAAGGACTTGAGACATTGCATTGTCCTGCTTTATACTGTCAGTTCACATATAATGTGTATGTGAAGATCTTTACCACCTTCTATCTCTCTTTCCCAGCAAGTAAGAAGGATGCAAAAGAACAAGAAAGCAGGAAGTGGTCGTTAAACTGTAGATACAACTGTCTGTGTGAAATGTGAAGTAGTACTTATTTTAGGGAAGGCAGTAATTCTCACAAATAACACTTTCAAAGCTTGCTAATTTATACTGGCAGCGAAGTGGAAGCATTCACCTAGCTACCTCAACAGGTTGCTGAAGTAGCAGAAGGACTTTGCATATGTGGAATTTGTAGATATTTTGAAGGAAGAAATTATTATGGAAGTACATAGAGTTGTCAATATATATAAAGTAGAAATGTAGGCAATTAACCAGATGTGTTTCCTAACAAAGGGGATTATCTGACACTGGAATTTAAAAAATTAGCTTTATTTCCTTGTACATAACTTCCTTTTTCCTTTCATAGAATATGGTTGCTCTTTTCAGCATATTGATAAATAATATATACCTGACGGTGTTAGGTGTCACTAAGTCTGTTGCTTTTCTACTCTTATTCTCCTTTACTATTTCAAAATTCATCAAACTGACATACATGTAAAGTATTTTTTTAATCTTAGGTTTTCTTATGTTCTGTCACGGTTAACTGTGGCTGCATCTCATGGACGGTTAAGTTGTGTAGCTGTTGCAGTGTGCAACTTAGTGTAGGTTTCCAGCCTATATAGCACAGCATAGCTAGCTAGTCGAGGGAGGCGATTGTCCCACCCTACACCGCACTGGGGTGGCCCACTTTGAGTACTGTGTGCAGTTCTGGGTGCCTCAATGTATGAGGGACATCAGACTATTAGAGTGTGTCCAGAGAAGGGAGACCAGGATGGTGAAAGGTCTCGAGGGCCAGACTTACAAGGGGCGGCTGAGGTCACTTGGCTTGTTCAGCCTGGAGAGGAGAAGGCCGAGGGATGACCTCATCGCAGTCTACAGCTTCCTCAAGGGGGGCAGCGGAGGGGGAGGTGCTGATCTCCTCTCTGGTGACCAGCGGTAGGCCATGAGGAGGTGGAATGAAGCTGTGTCAGGGGGAGTTCAGATTGGACATTAGGAAAAGGTTCTTCACCGAGAGGGTGGTCGGTCTCTGGGACAGGCTGCCCAGGGAAGTGGTCATGGCACCGAGCCTGTCAGAGTTCAAGGAGCGTCTGGACGATGCTCTTAGTCATATGGTTTAGTTTTAGATAGTCCTGAGAGGAGCAGAGAGTTGGACCCGATGCTCCTTATGGGTCTCTTCCAACTCAAGATATCCTATGATTCTATGTCTTATTTTTTGTCTGAGCTTTGCAGCTTGCACTGGGAGCTGTGTTGCTGTGACTGCATTGTTAAGAGTCTAGGCAGCAAGTTTATGTTAAGTTGAAGAATGTTTATGTGGGATTCAATACAGCAGTAACTGCATGATAAGCATCTCAATTTTTCTATTACCATTCTGATACATTTCATTACAGTGGGATCTTTCATTTTTCTCAGAGAATTTCAGTAATGAGTGATGACACAGATGATGTAAGTGGTGTACTTCTGTTGACTTCAATTTAATGTGTCTGCATACAAACCCCAGGCTTATTGTGGTCCTGTCACATTTTCTCCCTTTTTGGCCTTTTATTGATGTTGATACTGTGTCTTGTAGTACTAAATAACCTGTGAACACTTAGTACCATTCATCTTCAGACAGTTTACAAGCATTAACTAATGAATATGCTCAGCACCTCTGTGCTGTAGATCATTTGTTATTTTTATTAGCTGGTTCCCTAATGAAGTGGCATAAATAACTTCTAATTGAGAGTTTCAGGCAACAAAAGACTCAAAATCAAATCACTGTAAGATATTTGGATATTTCTACCAGTGCCTTTGAGAGTAAAAATCTTTGTGAAATAAAACAACTTGGAACAGTCATTTGGATGATTTCTGTTGTGTGCCAGATCTGGTGGAACACAGTACTTACTTGCCTGAATTAATTATTACAAAAATATTTAAGAAAATAAGAAAATGTTGTAATAATATTTTCTTGAATAAAACTTAATATTTTCAGACATCCTGGATTTGTGTTATAAACTGTTAGCATCAATCACTTTGCTATAAAACTGTTGAAAATTATGATTCTAATGTCTATTTATATTACCTTACTCCAGCCATAACCCTCTATTTGTACTATTTGTATTTTTCTACCAAAAATTTAACTGCCATCAGAAATTTTTAATCCATCAGCAAAGTTGGTCTAACAACAGTTTCTATAGAGAAATTTTTTTTTTGAGGAATTCAGGGAACAAATAGGCAAAAAGCGGCTGGACTGAGGAGTTCAAGGAACTCCTTCTTGTGCAGAGATGGCTAGGGATTAGAGTGTAACAAGTAACTATAACTTCTTTGCAGAAGTTTAAATGGTACAAGACCACCTAGAAATTGCTGGTTAAACTGAAACAATGAGGATTAACTGAATAATGATATAGAGGGGAAGGCTATAAGCAACTTCCTAGCTGAGTTCCTCAAGCATTAGTGCTGGGGAAGTTCTTTAATATTTTCACTAGTGGCCTTGGCATAGAGAACAAGAATGCTGTAATTAAATACATTGGTGACACAAAGTTGGATACTTATCAGTACAGGGGAGCAATGGGATACCTTACAATAAAGAACCAGATGACCTTGTGAACTCCAGTAGTAAAAATGAATGAGATTAAATAGCACTAAGTGTAAAATCAGGAATTTAAGGACTAGTAAGAATTTTTACTCTGAACTACAGGCTAGGGACTCCTGTGTGGCTCTGTCCTGCTCAACAAACCTGAATTCTGCTTTCCATAGCAGGGTAGCTGTGTCTAAGCTGCTTATTAGAAGTTCTTGCTCCATGCTGTTCTCCTATACTGTGTGCTGGCGTTGTCTGGGAGATGCTGGTTAGCAAACGCCTAACTGTGTCAGGAAGCATAAGAATTAGCAGGCAATCATGGACCAGCACCTGGCCCTGTGACGTCATTATGTCTTGCTAGTATAGGCATAGCCTGAAAGAGCGAAATCTATTTGGTCTTGAAAAATGAAAGCAGAGAGGGCTCTGACTGGTCTCTATAAAAACATCAGGCAGCAAACACTGAGGAGAGAAAGGAGCCATTTAAACTAGATGAGAACACTGGTACAAGAATAAATAGCAATAAACTAGCTTGGAATAAATGAGCACTGGAAATTAAAAGGCTTTCTTTCCATTGTAGCTCTAGGACTTGGAAAAGCATTTTGACAGATTTTGGCCTCATTATTTCTAGTTAATTTTAAGATGGCACTTTATTAAATTACAAAGTTGTTAACAAAAATGCTGTTGCCTGAAGCAGCAGGCAACTGGAATCAATACACGAGGTTGCTTTCTATCTAGTATTCTTATTTAGTGAGCTTAAACTTGCTGAGAAAAAGGACAGCCGATGTATGGTCAGTTCTCTTGCTTTCCTAAGATTGTTACAAATCTGAAACTTTAGTAAAGGTGTAGCTTGGCCAACTGTACATTCTCAGTATATTACAGAATTATGCAAGTTTCCAAGGTTAAAGAAGACTTTGTGGAACCATGTTGCAGATTCTGTTCACTTAGGGCAGGTTTATTTCATGCCAAAACCCACTGCACCCATTTAATGAGCCCTCATGGCCCTGTGGAGTACTGTGTGGGCTTACAAACTCTGTTCTCTGGAAGCAGTGCAGCTGTATTTGCTGGGACGTAACACTCACCAGTGGGTACTATGTCCAGATCACACCTGATTTCACATTAGCCATTTCCTCACTGGAAGCCTTTACGCCATCTAGTTCTTCATGAAGTCATGATAGCTTGTGAAGGAGTTGTGTATGGTCAATATGGCACTGTGCGGGAATTATGCATTATTTCCACTGGCATTGACAGAAAGGCTTCGGACTGGACAGTGTTGAGTGATGCCTGTGCCATAACGGAGAAAGCAAATTAGTACCTTTACAGATCTTGAAGAATGTCAGTTATTTTATACTTGAACTGCTTCCTTTTATACAGTATACTTTAGGAAGGATGTGCTCTGGCTTATATTAACCCACCTAGATTAGTGTTCCAACTAACAGTTTCTAGTCCTACTATGCATGTGGAGTCCTACTGTGCATGTGGCAGCCTTTTTCACATTTTTTGAACACAAATAATCTGTTTTTCCTAGTCAGTGTCTTACTTGCTAATTGTACTCTTGGTTGAAAAAAAATGTATGAAAAAAATTGCTAGTATATGCCTTAAGGATAATAAAAAAATGGATAGAAGAAAGATGCACTGTCCATTAGGATAGTAAGTATTGCATTAGTACAAAACAGTGACTATACTTTTTAAAAATTGTAGTAACTTATATTTTTCTCCTATGCTTAAAAGATAGAATCATGTAACTATATACTGTATCAAATGCATGCACAAGAAGGGATGTACTTATTTTATGCCATCTTGGTTGTTTATGACCATCATAACTTTTCATGCATAATATATCCATTCACTACAAACACAAGACCAAATGTGTAGTATAGTCACCCTCTCAGTATACAGAATTTCTGTGTGCAAGTACAGATATCCTTTAAAATACATTTAAAGATGTTAGCCTCATACCAGTATTGTAATGTTTCCCACTTTTATTAACTGGTATTGGAATCCTTGTGGTATTTAATGCAATTTTGGAGTGTGGGTATCCATGTGCCATTATGGATACAGGGCCAATAAATGTTATAGCAGTGTTGGCATTTGGTCAAACTGATTATTACTTGCATGAAAGTGAAATTCAGTACCATAGCACAGACTAGTGGCATAGCAAAATATTGAAAAAATAGGTAATCTTTATCAACTCATAACAGTCACAAATTCAGAGATTATCTTTGCTCCTGTAATATACTTCATTGACTAAATGCATTAATTTCACAGAAGGAAATGGTGTGACACAAAGGGTGAAGGTATTCCAGAGGTATAGTTGAATGAATGAAGTAGAATTGAATGGATAAATACTGAGGTGTAACCTCTATTTGCTATAGTGCAGTATTGGATTAAAATAGAATAGAATAGAACAGAACAGAACAGAACAGAGTATTTCAGTTGGAAGGGACCTACAATGATCATGTGGTCCAACTGCCTGACCAATTCAGGGCTGACCAGAAGTTAAAGCATGTTGTTAAGGGCATTGTCCAAATGCCCCTTAAACACTGACAGGCTTGGGGCACTGACCACCTCTCTAGGAAGCATGTTCCAATGTTTGACCACCCTCAGTAAGGAAATGTTTCCTAATGTCCTGTCTAAACCTCCCCGACCTACAATCTTCTGATTGTAGGAGAAGGTACCATGCAATGCCAATAATATTATTAATTCCTTTTTAGAGGATATGAAATCTTGCAGATTCATTTTGCCTTGAAAGAGAAGCAGTAAAATTGATTGATAGAAAATAAAAACCTAAACCATCATTAAGGAATATTTCACAGTACTGTAACCACTGCAAGTTTTTGTTCTCAGTTACAATCAAATAAATCCAGAGTTGTTCTATTGACCTTAAACCAGTTATTTAGGATTTATTTTTATGTAGAAATATAGTTACCAAAATGCAGTTGCAAATGATCATAGAATCATTCCATTTGGAAGGGACCTGGGATTTACCTAGTCCAACCTCCTGCTCAAAGTAGGATTGATACTGGAAAAGAAAAAACTATTAAGTTTCAAAAAATAATAGATGCTTGGAAAGAAGACAGCAGGAAAAGAAGAACAAGATTTCTTTGAAGAAAGGTAGAAATTGATGATGGGTGGTCCCTTATGTTTACATGATGATGACTTGTCTGTACAGTCAGAGCAGTAAAATGAATTGGAAAAGTTTCTGCTTCATTAAAAATATATCCTGACTCTGCTGTTTACAATGTATGAGCTTGAAGCAGGTATGATTTATTCCATTCACTGCAAAATGATAATTTGTGTCTTTAAAATAGATCTTAGTAAATACAAAAGATACATCAGTATTCTGGACCTAAACCTCTAGAATGATGTCCCTATAGATAAGCCCTAAATCCTCCAGCCATTGTAAAAGCCTCTATGTTTTCCTGAAATATGAATGTTGGCTATTGATAGCGCATGCTATGTATATGTCTTACATAGTTGTAGGCAGTTGCTTCCATTAAAAGGGGATATCAAAATTAAAAATTTTAAAGGAAGCACCTCATATAAAGGGATACAAATTTTGCCTCACCTGTAATGGAAATCAGTACTCTTAGTTGTAAGAGAGAATACAGATTTCAGATGGGGGGGGTGGGGGGTGTGAATTATTGTTTTTAGAGCAAACATGAGCCATTTTTTTGGTGGTGTATAGAACCAAATAGGTAGGATTTTATGCTTTAGCTAACTTCAAGAAGTCTTCTATTCTAATTCAAAGAGCTTTGAACTCTAAATAATATGCAGAGTACTAAAAAGTTTTACTTCTGACAGGGACAATTAATAGTGCTGTTGCTGTTTTACTGGAAACCTTTGGGGGATTTTAATGTATTCAGAAACAAACCAATAACCAGAAAAGAATTCAGTCTCATTTTCTGGGGAGACAATGTTCCAAGTGACACTCTCAGTCCCAGAACCAGGAGACCTAGTGATTAAACTTAAGTTCCTTGGAAACAGTGTTATGTTTCAAATAGGCAAAATGGGGAAAGATCAGCAGAAATTGAGACTGGATGGAAGGAAGATACCATTGGGTCCTACTTATACTAGGGCCACATTAGCCAAAGATGCATACATTTGCTAAATAATCGTAACTGCCGTGATTGTACAGAGGAAGCTGACTCATGTTACTGAGTGCCAACGCTGATTTGGCAGTTATCTATTCCAAGTCAACATAGTGACTAATGGAGATGAAGTACTCCTTCCTTGAAGAAACTTCCTTGGTGCAGGGTGGCTTCGAACATTGCACTGCTCTGTGATGTAATGAAGTTGTTTTGCACCTGTGACAGATTGAAAAAAAAAAAAAGAGGGACTAACTGTATGTATGTCGGTTAGTAAACATGATTAGTTACCTTGATGTTGGACCCGAGCAAAGAGTTTTCTTACTCTTCCATTTTTCTCCACCTTCCTTTCAATGCTGTATTCTTACCTTGTATAATGTTTAAGGAATTGTATCTTACATAAAATATGAGGACAAAAAAAATATCAATATATATTTATATTTAAACCAAGTGAAATTTTCAGAACAACACTAGCAGCAAGCACAACAGTTAATATAATGCTAATATATTAGGTGCTTCTGCCAAGCAGCTGAACTCTAAGACATTTGATAAAACTATAATAATAAACCTTACTGTCCTGTGAAAGTCTTCCAGTACGATTTTGCACCTCTGCCCACCTGTAATTCAAAGTAATGTTCTGAAGGCTGATGAGGATTTGGTGTCATTATTTCTTAGATTATAGTGACTAAGCTATCAAACTCAGGCTGATGTGTAATCAAATATACTGTGCCTTTTAATCTAATTTTAAATAAAATAAGATTTCCATTTTGTTCTTAGAAGTTAGTGTTAGGCCATCTGTAATTATACTTAGGGGAACAGTGAATGGTATTTTGTAAAGTAGCTGTCTTTTCGCATAATTTACCTGTAAATATTAAAATGAATGTCATACTATATCCTTTTTATTAAATTACATATTTTTTGCTTTAAGATGTCTGCAGATGTAATTTCTTTATAAATATCTTTTCCAGGCTGAGAGAGTTGGGGTTGTTCAGCCTGGAGAAGAGAAGACTCTGGGGAGACCTTATAGCAGCCTTCCAGTACATAAAGGGGGCCTACAAGAAAGCTGGAGAGGGACTTTTTACAAGGGCATGCAGTGATAGGACAAGGGGTAATGGCTTTAAACTGAAAGAGGGTAGATTGAGATTAGGTATAAGGAAGAAATTCATCACTATGAGCGTGCTAAGGCACTGGAACAGGTTGCCCAGAGATAGCAGGGGTGGATGCCCCCTCCCTGGAAGTGTCCAAGGCCAGGCTGGATGGGGCTCTGAGCAACCTGGTCTGGTGGAAGGTGTCCCTGCCCATAGCAGGGGCGTTGGAACTAGGTAATCTTTAAGGTGCCTTCCAACTCAGACCATTCTATGATTCTATGAATTTAAAGTGGTGTGTGAAATGTGTTCTGAAGAATTTAATCTAATAGACAAATCTGTAATGTTTGATTTAGGACAATACAAGGGAGTGATTTTTTGTGTATTAATTATGTGTGATACATAGATTTGAAATGGCTGATAATTGCATGTTTTGCAGAATTTGTTTTTGTGGGCTTATGTAATAAAGAGTGCTAATATTATGTGATGAAAGCTTTTGGGTAGTGTTAGCAGAAGTGAGAGCATTTTATGAAGAATCTTGTAAAAACTGCTGAAGAAATCCAAAATGTGTTAGAACTTGTTTGTTCTGTGTATAGAATTAATCTTTGTGAATGAAAGCACATGGAAGGTTTGAGGTAAATCTGTCTAATCCACATTCGGAATACTTCTTCTCAGTGTTGGATAAAAAAAGAAATTTGTCTTAAAAACCCCAAATGAAATTAAGAGTTAATGCGAAAATGTCAGGCTAGATATATTTTGTGTGGTTATTTTCACAGTTTACAGGAGAAATTTATTTGAAAAGAACTTCAGCAGTTCTTATCCTAGGCACTAGGTGGTGTTTCAGCCTTTTGTACTGAAATGCACATCTCGATACAGTGCCCCTAGCACTTTAGATGCTAATTTTAAACGAGTACTTAAATAATAATTAGAGATGTCGGAGAGCAGATTTTTGTCCATTTTTTCCTTTTCAAATTGGCAGTGTTCCCATGTTGAGAAGAACTGACACCCACAAGTTGCAACACTGATGCTCATGTACAAAATGTGTTCACGACTGTTGAACTCTTCAGAGTGGTGGTTAGGAGATTCGAAAATGGGTGTAGTAGGTAACGTGCCTACATTAGAGTGCAGATTTCTGATGTAATGGATTAGCCCTTTTTTAATTACTGTTTTAGAAGGGAAACTTCTGTGGGTTGTCTTTGCAGATATGTCAAAATGCATGTACTGAGCATCCAATCGACTCACGTAGTCTCCCCTTCCCTTCTCTGCTGTGTGGCTGTCACAGTCACATGAAATGCTCCATCCTGGTGGGGACTTGGCAGGGACAGAGCTGCTCTGCGTGTATGTGAGCTGCTGAGCGCTCTGTTGTAGGCACCTGGGGGCAAAAGCAGAAATCCTGTCCAGGAATATGCCACCTTCCCGTCTGTGCTCTTATGACACTATCTTACATGTGTGTCTGTCATTTAATTGAGAGGTCTGCACTGTAAATTACCACTATTTTTTAAATTGCAAGTGTACTTCTACATGCTACGATAAGTTGGAGAAGCCAGTTTAGCCCTGTACTCATTGAGGGCTTGAACTGCTAACTGCTTGGTGCCCACTGAAAGCACATAAATTTCTATGTGTGTGTGACAGTTGCCAATCTGCTCATTGTATGTGA
Organism: Haliaeetus leucocephalus; assembly: GCF_000737465.1. Classification (NCBI taxonomy): domain Eukaryota; kingdom Metazoa; phylum Chordata; class Aves; order Accipitriformes; family Accipitridae; genus Haliaeetus; species Haliaeetus leucocephalus. The sequence goes on along the minus strand of NW_010972991.1, from coordinate 16,543,202 downwards.
TTATTTGAAGCTAAAATTATAGCTACTTGGGTCAACACTATGGAAGTCTACATGTTGCAAGTACATTGCAAATAAGGCTTTATTGGAAGTGTTAGCTATAAATATTATGAAACACTCTTAGAAGGGCAGAAAAAAATCTGCAAAATACATAAATATATGCATTTTTAATGCTGTATATTTGAATTTTTTTCAACATGAAATACTTTAAGTAAATTTTTCTTTTCTGTAAAAATTTTCTTTTTTTCATGAAGTGCTTTCAGTTTAAGTGCTCATACTGTTTCCTGCAGGCCTGACCCAATTACTTCGGTAGTCTGTAAGAAACACTGCACAGTGGAAACTGTTGAAACCAGTTTGACTTCAGCAGGGCCTGGGAGATAATATGGTGTCTTCCTTGAAGTGTCACTGACAGTCACTGAAAAACAGCTTCCAAGCTATAGAGGTGGAAATAAAATACCAGATGATGATACAGTAGAGAACAACAACAAAGATAGCATAGCGTAATATCTTTAGTCAGGGACTGGGTTTGATGAAACTTTTACCATAAAATGTTTGCTTGTTTCACATGGGTCTCATGGCACTGACAATTGCATTGCTCTGTTCTGCTATACATCATCATCTACCTAGTTTGGCAGGAGCTAAGATTTATGTTGAAACAGATCACTAAATTTTGTGTATCACGGAGAAGAGGTTAGGTCAGGAGTACTCCTCCTGATTCTACTTTTAGAGGAGGAGATATTAAATCTTATTCATTCAGAAGGACCTCTCATTCTCTTGGGTACAAGAGAATAATACTGGTCATCCTGGAGTGCATTATCCTGGGACAAAATGTGGCTGTAAGCCAAGGACATAGTTGCTCAAGTGTTTAGACTGTGATATCTATTTTTTGTGACATTTTAACATCTACTAATATAAGGAAAAATAACACACAAAAACTTTGGGGGATTTTACCTTGTAGTCATTCAAATTGTTATATATTTGTATACTTAAATAATTGTTTCAGATCTGGTCCTTTCATTGCCCTGACACATATATGGAAAGTTTAGAACTTCTTTCAGCTGTGTACAAACCAAGCAGGAATATTAAAGGCTTTTAATTGTTACTGATTAAAGAGAGCAAAAATACTTCTGCCTTTTGTGGTGAAATTTCAGTTTGGAGCTTTCATGTACTTTCTAACTTAATTAGCAAAGGTAAAACAGACCTGTTCTTGAATTTGTATTTGAATGATGGCGAGGCCTGAAACATACACAGTATTGACCTTTGTTCTCAGGACCTCTAACTTGCTTCAGACAGCAAGCTGCTGCTCAGGGAGTCTCTCTTTTTTACCCTGCTTTGATATTTTGTTCTGTCTGGTTGAAATCATCAGACGTGAGTTCTCATAAATGGAATATCAGCATTATAAAAAGTTAAGAAGGAAGTTTACCATGATGGGGCATATTGCCACCATTAAATGGACAAGTGGTGCCTCCTTTTCCTGCCCCAGCATGGCAGTTTGTGAATGAGGTAGTCAGTGAGTTTAATTTGAGTACAAACCTTGTATCCAAGTAACCTTCTATATGATGCTTTCATCAAAACATTTTTGGCGAGACTTGACTGGACAGCATGGTCTAAATTTTCTATTAGATAGCTGTCTGGAGAATAAAAGTAAGATATAGATTGCAGCTTCTGAAACGTTTTCTGGTGGACTGAGGCAGATGTATTGTGGAGGTAGAAGCTACATTTTCCATGTGATTCAACCATGGAACTAACTGCATTTAAAAGAATAATGAAGAGCATTAATGTAAGCCTTTGAATGTCCTGTACTGTAAGTCCTTGAAAAAGAGGCAGCTTGGTGTAGGATTAAAACTGTAGACTTGATAACTAGGTTGAAGGCTGAATGTAGACATTCAAGGAACATGTAGTAGAAAAGATACAATTTTGTCTGTGAGCTAAGACAAAAATATATAACAGAAGAACTGAGATAAAGCTAAAGAAAAATGGAGATTAAGGAGTGAAGGACTAAACTTGTGGTGAATTAATGCTATGTACAATTGAAATTTTAAGATAACACAATAACCAGTTTGAATGTGCCATTGTATTAATAACCGGTCTTTTGTATTTGATTCATTACATCCTGATTTATTCTCATGTAACAGAAGAACTGAATGTGAAATTAATTTACAGATAATTGGCATTGGCAATTTCCTGCACTGCCATGTGACTAAGGTGATAGGATACAAAAGCTTTGCAAGCAAGTACATTTTAGAATATTAAAAAAATCTCATTACTATGCAGAGGATCTTACAACTGAGAAGCTGTAATCATTTTAATAATTTAGTAAGCATACAGAGAAAGCTAAATCTTGGCCATGGAGACACTCACCACCTTATATATTGTGTTACGTTATTTATAAAATGGCTTTGATTTACAATAGCTTTGAAAAGCAAGTCACTTTTTGAAGTCAGCTTCTTCATGTAAATGTAAGATACAGATCGCCACTGAAGTAAATCAGCAGGGCATTTTGGACAATTATAAAATTACTTGTTTGCAACAGGAGAGGATCTATTCCAAAGTTCCTCACTCTGACTTAGTAAGAGATTAAATGTTTAATGCATTTTCATTTTTATTCCTTTTTTCTATCATCCTATCATCCTCAACCTATAGTCTTCATTTTCAAATATTACATTTACTGCCATTGGAATGTCAATATGTAGATTCTTTTCATTTATATTGCTACTGTCTGTGGTTTTCCCTTGTATTACAAATGATGCAGCAAAAGTGGAATAAAAGTATTTTTGAGTTTTTATTTTTTTCTGAAATTATTTCCTCCAAGGTTGTACAGACATATTTTATTGTGCTGTGGCTAAACTATTGTAATTTTAATAGAAAGAATTAAAATAGTATTCTTTCTGCCTTTCGAAATGACAACAATTATTTGATATATGCTTGATGAAAACTTTGTGTACAGTGTTCACAAGCTAACAGATTTTCCATTTAAATGTGTCTGAACAGGTAATGTGGGTATGTAACTTGTGCCGAAAACAACAAGAAATCCTCACAAAATCTGGAGCCTGGTTCTATAACAGTGGATCAAATGCACCACAGCAGCCTGACCAAGAAGGTATTAGAGGTTTGCGGAACGAGGAAGCACCTCAAGAGAAAAAAGCAAAGCTGCAGGAGCATTTACAGTACCAGGGACCATCAGGTGACATATCCACACAAGTTTTGGACAAAAACAGATCTCAAGGGCTCACAAGGCAAGACTCAATTAAGAATGGTTCAGGAGTAAAGCATCAAGTAACAAGTGACACAACGTCAGACAGGTAAGAAAGTTTTTGATGTTTATGCTGATAAGATCTGCTGAATTTATGCTACAATTTTTATTTTGTCTTTTTAAGTTTTATCTCATTTTTATTCTATAGCCTATAAGATATATACTAGGCTTCTTGAAACAATTCTAAGAAGCAGCAGCTGAGGAGTCTCTTATTGTATTCAGATGGTCACAGACAATGTGTGTTCTTCATTCCTTTCCATTAAAAAAACAACATGGAAAATGACAATAGCAGTGTGACAGAGCTTGTCCATGTGTTTGCAACTTTCTCGAATTATAGTCATTGTGCTGTACAGAATGTTACCATTTTTCTTTTGTGGCTACTAACTTTATAGCAGAATCTTAGTAATCCAAAACAGGGCTCAAAAAACCAAGTTAATGGAAGATGGTGGCTGTCCAGACTACTGAACTAAATCATCTGGTAGTACTTGCAATACATAGTATTGAAGATGGTGAAATCTTTGTGTGATGACCTTGAGTCTTTTCATGGTTTCTCAGTTTCTTGCTGTTAGTTATTGTCATTAGTATGAAAATTTTTTTCTTCAATGGTTTATCTCAGCGTTACTTGGCGTTGGTTGAAACTGTGGCTGTTTCAGCGCTAATGTAGTAAGACCCAGTTTAGCCAGAGGCTGGAGCTGGAAATTCCCTCCCTTTATCTTGATGTGATTGTACCAAAAGGCACCAGAAGGCTCTCAGCCTCTGTGGCTATGTTTTACTGGAACACAAAAGTAAAAACTGTTTAATTGAATGAATTTAATTTCTTTCTAAGCAAGACCAGAATAGAACTTTAAATATGGAGGGAGAAGAAACAAGAGAGTGAGCTTGCTCATGTGTTTCCATGGAAATGATACCCTCTCTCTCCAGAGACCTCCACCTGCCTTGGAATTTGGCAGCCAGAGCAGTATAATCTGGCAGTCTTCCTCTGCTGCCCAGCTATGACCTCGTTACAATATTTATTCCGCAAGCTTGAAACAAGTTAGACAGCTATAATATCTTTTACAGCTAATATAATTAAAATTGTTTTCCTTCTCCCTCACCTCTTGTATTCTACCATATTTTATTTCCTATTTTTGGTTTTATTTGGGAACAAACTGAATGTAATTAATCTAACTCTTTTTGTTTAACTTACTCTGCCTGTTGCCCTTTGCTCTGATTTCAGCTGATGGGTTCAGTATTTAGTGGCCCTGAGTGCTCCTCAGTTATATGCATGGTCTCTGAGAAATACAGCTGGCAGCTTAACGTGATGCTAAGGAGCAGGAGAGAGGGACTGATTCTCTTGTGGTTCTTCTTTTTCCTTAATTTTGCCAGGAAGATGGTATCATACATAAAGTGATGATGAAAAACCCCCTTCTTGTTCTCAGCAGTAATTTAACTCTGAAAGTGTTTTTATATTATATGCGTGCAGTAAGAGAGATGGAGGGAGGGATATACAAATAAATATATAATTTGGATATGTAATATGCACTTATCCTAAACAGAATAGTATGATAAACATGGACAATATAAAGTAATACTTACCAACAGGAAGAATGTAGAATTTGTGCCTGAAATCAGAACCATTCTGCTAATTGTGATCACTTCTACTCAACATATTGTTTAAATCCAGATTGTTTTTTCAGCCATTATCCTCTTCCTGTTTTACTTAGATACTAATACTAGTGTTCCCTAATTAACATATACAAGTATGTTTACAGTATATTTATGAGATGTATTACATGCTATTGAAGGTTAGAGGGTCTTCTGAATAATTTTCTTTCCTAATGTTCCTCACCTTAACTGTCTTTCCTTTGCTGGAAATAATGAAAAAGACTCCTCCTTGATGCCCAATCAATGTCTGATTGGTCAAATGGGCTTTTAGAGGAGAATATCAGCACCTCTGAGAGAGACTATCCCAGAATTCAAGGCTGGGGATAGGCCTTAAGTTTGTACCTGTATATGCTGTGGTGCCATTGCTGTTCTCAGCAATAATATTGAGAAGGCTTACAATTTTATTACATTCAACCACCGTTAAGAACACAAGATAATATATTGTTATCTTTATACTGAAGTCATGCATAGAATATGTATCATGACTTGATATAATTTTAATATTAAGATTTGTAAATCCATCTATGTTCTCTTTATTATTATTGATCAAGTTAAGAAAACTAATTTTATCTATTTGAAACTTGCAGTTGTGGTCAAGTGATTGTAGATAACTTTTCCTAAAGGCTTCTCATCTTCTGTCTTCTTTTCTGAACGCTTCATATTATGCTGGTTTTTGTTTTTTGTTTTTTGGTTTTTTTTAACATTAACTGAAAGAACCAGCCAGTAGAGAAACATGTTATATGGGAGATCATCATGACAGGTTTTTTTTCTATTCTTAAATTAATTCTGTGCAGAAATTGAGATACTCTCTTATGGTAGACCATTTGTCTAGATAAGCTAATTCTAGGAGAAAACCATGGCTGTTCAAAATGTCCAAAATAATAGGGAAATAGCCAAAAAAGTCTCAAATATTTGGAAGTGGTTGTTATTTACCTTGCACAATGTCAATAATAGAAGTAAGTAGAAAGTAAGAACTATATTATCTGTTTTATTTTTCATCCCAAACACATTAGTTTTGACACAAAAAATAATTTTAAAAGTTAAAAACAATAAAACACTTGTGAAAAAAGTAATTGCTAAGACTCTATATACTTGGGTTCTTATGATTTGAATACAAAGGTAAAATGTCATTTTTTATCAAAGTTTTTTTAACATTGGCAGCTTCCTTTGATGTTACAGCAATCATTACTTAGTAGTTCTTTATATCAAGTATATATCTTCTCTTGATCGTCTGGAGACAAACTGGTCACAGAGTAAAGGGCAATTCACTCCTTGAATCTCAAGAACATCAATGCCATTTCTGTTTCATTCCTTACTATATCTTACTTGGTTGTGCTTTTTTGTTTTTCCATTCCTGAGTAGTACTCAGCATATTTTTCCTGTTTTCTTTACTGGTATTATTCTTCCTTAAAATAACATTGTTTCAACCATTAGACTAGTATTCTGTTCCCTTGATGTATGCAATCAATAGATCCCAAACTGTTCAGACAGACAGATAGGTACTTGATTGTAAATTTTCTTTGACTGTTTTGATATTTGTTGTCTTAAAGAAGTCTGGGATGATTTTGGATTGCACATCTCCAGGGATGTTTTTCTTATACTGGATCTATTGCGGAAGAAAAGAAAAGACAAGAACTATTCAGGAGCAAGTAGTTACCACCAGCAGAACAGTTTTCCATTATTAATTTTTTTTCCAGTTCATATCCAATATTTATAACGTGCCTTACAGTGCTTTTAGTAGTAAACCCATGGAGAAGGCAGAGGCAGCAAGCACACAATAGGGTCCAGTGTTAGATTACTTTCAATAATTGACTGTCTTGTATTTGACATTGTTTGAGGTGATACTAGCATAATTTGTATCACATGGAGATTTTATGCTAAGGGCAGTTGAAAAGTAACCATATGTAGTAGTTTTCACAGACTGAACCTTGTGAGCGGAGTATGCATGCTGTTGTAGTATAACGCTAGACTCCCTGAAAACTGCCAAATGATGTGAACCAAAGAAATGCAAAATATTACTCTCTGTAATCCATAGACTCAGAAGGTCCATTCTGAGGTCTGCTGTGCACAGATGGTAGATTTATGGCTGTATGCACTGCAGTTCTTTGATTTGTACTATCCAATTTCACATTAATTTTGGATTATACAAAAGGGTCTTTTATTTTATTTTGATCAAAACCATTCATGTACTCTATTGTTCCCAAGACCTACGCTACTCATCATTCAATACATTGTGTTTTCTTTCTAGCAGCAAAATTATTTGAATAGACATAATCTTTTTTGAGTCATTTTGTATCAGGCAATCAGCTTGTGAAATGGTTGTTTTCTTCATTCCAAAACCTAAGCCAAAGCAAATGTTTATAATGTCCTATTAAAATGTGTATAACTTCCTAATAATAAAAGCTGGGGAACAGGGAACCTTAATGCTGATACAAAGGGGTTTTTTATGTGTCACTCTGTTTGCCTGAATTGTTAGATCTTTAGGTGATGTTGCCTTGCTTGAGTTGTAAAATAATTATTTTTCTTGCTTTTGGTAGGATCCACTGTAAAGCCATTTCAGTCATTTTCCACATATGAATTTAGTGTTTTAAATTGTAAATCTTCTGTGACATTCCAGAGGTGTTGCTTTATAAACCTCTTTTCTATATATGTGGCATTTCACTATCCTTTTTAAGCAATAACTCTGCTGAAGTAGGAGACAACCCATGTGTCTTCCCAGTGCATGGTTATGATGACATTACTATTTCTAATCTAATGCCCATCTGAAATGATGTTATGCAGTTCAGGTAGCTGTGAATGATTAAGTGTGGTCGTCCCCGTGTCTGTCCATCCACCCCCCCCCCCCCAATCCGTCCTGTATGAATCCAAAATGCTTCCAAAATTTGAAAATGTTAACTTTGATTTTACAATATATATTTGTCATGCATTCTATTAGTGTAAGAAGAGCTCTCCTTAAGGATATTTTTCATGAGATTCAATGCAAAAAAAAAAAGTGAAAATATCATGAGAAAGTTTGTTTTCATGTTTCATGACTCAATCTATTATTGCTGCATCTGTCAGAGGGTGAGCAATATCAGAAAAAAAGAATTAGTTCTTGGTATCAGTAAAGATCGTGATCTGTAAGATCATGATTTAAAGCAAGACTAATGAAGAAAGCTGCCTGAACCCCTTTCAGATTAACTGTAAGGATATGAGATCAAATCATAAAAAACAGAACGAAAACAACAAATTGAGAGAGTGAGCAGCTGCAGAATTGTACAACAGCAGTATTTATTTTCCAGGCCAGCACACATGGATAAAATATATCCTCCTTCTCCCTTCCTTCCCTTCTCCTTTCAGAGATACATATGTATTTTGGAGGTTCATTTTCTATCCTTTTTATCTCAGAAAAAAAGGAGGATTTTCATGGTGGTTTCCACACACTGTAGTGGGTTTGGAGGATGCATTTTATTCTGAGTAAGAACTGCAAACAAGACTGTTGAGGCTACTTGGGTCTGAAGATGCAGGTTTTGTGCATATATTCTTTATGGAATGTATACACGTTTCCCACATATAAAAGTTTTATTCTATTGCGTTACCAGTGGCAGTAGAATGAAAGTGGTCCCCTGTGTCCCTTTGCTTCCGTTCTTGGAAGGAGTGCCAGTATGAGTTGGCAGCGTAGGCTCTGTCTTTTGGGACTGCCGTTGGGGATGTCAGGGTGTGAACAGAGAGAAAAAAGAGACCAAAATAAGAGGGAAGAGAAGGAGAGAGGAAAAAGCAGGCATAAGCTAGCTGAGAAACATCAAAGAGCAGCATGAATTAAATAAATGAAAATGTGTGTCCATCTGTTTCATGTTATATCTTTTTCAAATGGCTCTTCTTTAATTGCTGGATTATGAACAACAGATACTGAGAACACCACTGATGGTAGTTTTTTGCAATTTAAAGTACGACAATGTAACATTAAAGAATCAGTCAATTACATTTCTTTCTGAAAGGCTTGAAAACTGGCCATTTCCCACGATTATCACTATTTTTCTTCTGCAACACTTATGACACAGCACTGTGGTGCAGCCTCTGATTTTGATTGCTTCTATTTCTGAGAAGATAAATCTTTAGCCCAGGTGTCTTAAAAAAGTGTACAATCTTTACCTGGGCCTGTGGAAATGAAGCATATTTGAAAATATGCTCAAATAAAATAGAGGCATTTTAACTTTTTTACCTATGTTTTTCTACCTGCTGACATATTTAAAGACAGTGAGAAATATTAAAATAATTGTATGGCGATAATGTTTAAAATCAGGGAGTTGATATCCAAGAGTCAGACTGGCAATGTTATGTGAAGATTTGTTCGTGTGCAGAAGCATCCACTAAGGACAACAGTGTCTCTAAACTTTTTAGAATTCTTTATGTAAGTATTAACTCACATGAATTTATTTTTTTTAACATTGATGACCACCACAGTAGAAAAAACACACAATTGTTGAGAAAGCATAATGATATTCTTTCACTTCATGAATAAATCTAATACTTTGTACAAGTATTTTGCAGGTTGAGTTTAAAATTGAATCAATATTCTTTTCCATGCATGACTGCAAAGAGCTGTTACTGACTTTCCCTGGTGCTAGAACAGGATGCAAAATTTGGGCATTAGAGGTACCCTACAGTATTTTTAACATATTAACCAAAGATTTAAGTTTTACAGGATTTGAGCTGCATCCAAATAAGGTTTTATCTTTATCTTCCTGCTCCTGTTCCAGCATTTTTCACCACTTTGATAGTCAGTCCTTGGAGCTGTAATGTGAAACCAATGTCAATCCGAAAACTGTAGTCTCAGTAGTTTTGCTTTTGTTTCTTGTGCTGTCTATCTTCCACTTCAGTGTATGCTTTGTATGATTCTTGAGGTAATAACTTAGAACAAATGAGTGAGTTAGTTTCTTCTTCACAGATGTCCTCTTTTAATTATTTCATTCCTCTATGTATAAGCTTAGAGGTGTGGATCAACATTTCATGGCTATTCCAATTTTCCGGTAGAAACTAAAGCTATGCTTATCTGCTGTCCCAATCTGGAATGGCATAAAAAGGAAATTAATAATAACTGTGGCCAGAGGAAGCAATAGAAATTTATGGGAAGGGAGCCAGAGAAAATGCAGTATTTAATTATTGAAAAGAAGTACCTTGGGTCCAAGAAAGTCAGAAATCCTTCAGTGCAGAAGTTTTAATGAAATAATTAGACACTTATGACGAGGATTAAACCACACCTACTTTTGAGGATGAGTAAGGAGTTTGGTACCATCTGTAATGCAGAGTCTCTGTAAGAAGTTCCTAAATGGTACTGACATTGTCTATCAACAGCGCAGACTACCTATAGTGGGTATGCTGTTGTTAATAGGTTGCAGGGGTTTGTAGCATCTCCATTCTATTCTAACATCTGGAAAAGAGGGGGAGCTTTTTCTCTCCATTATCTTTGCAGAACTGTCTGTCTTCTGGCAAACAAAACTGCTTGTACAATTCTGTTTGTCTCCTAATGTCAGTTTTGTGTGTCTCCTGCTCATGTGAATAGTGACAATGCCAACACAACATTCAGGCCGTGCAGCCACACTGTGACTTCAGTATGTTTTTTCCTGAGATGTGCATTGCTTCCTTCCCTCCCTCCCTTCCTTCCTCCCCTTTTATTTTCCCCACAGTAGCAGAACAACCAATGAGCTGGCTGTTCTTAAATTTTTTCTGATGACGTTTTATTAAAAGAAATACTTTTTTTTTTTTAAAGCCAGCTTTTATCTAGCTGTAGAATCTGTACTGAGTAGCATTGGGCCCCTGACCCATGGTAGATACAATTTGGGATCCTTTTCTTAGAGAAAGCTAATCTGTTTGGAGAAGAGAAAAAGAGAAGAGGAAACTTCCCTAACTGTAGCAGAACTAACCTACCTTAATAAACAGTCTAAAACTGCTGTTTCTTTTCAAACATTAAAGAGTGTTTTAATTAAACACATAACAAAGAGATTGAACTTCAGCTTTAAGTGACAATCTGACCTTAGCTGCAGTCATTCTCTGCAGTGAGCAAATCTCATGTTGGTTTTAGGGAATTTCATTTTCATAATTTACTGTAGAGTGCCTTGTCAAAAATAATTCCATTGCAACATGATGTTTGTATTTTGCTTACTGTTACTGATTACTTGATTTTTTTCTTAATTATGCATATTTGTTGCATTCTGCTTACTGAAAACTAGCACTTACTATTTGACTTTTCTCACTCTTATGCAGAATGATCTCAGGGAAGTCTTGATATTTGGTGCTGATATTTGGTATCTTTGAAGTGGAGTTTGGCTTTCCATTGCAGTGTTATGTTTCTGTATATCACAGCTATGTCTTTAACTGTGCTAAAAGACCATTAATAATCTAAATCTCTAAACACAGAGCTCAGCTGTATCAGAATATTGAACATTTTTTATTAAGTACTAACCACAGCTAACATTTATGGAATTAAATGTAGTTTTGCTTTTATCTAAATTGACCCTGAAAGAAAGCAATACCAGAAAAAAAATTTGAGGGTGGTACCATTTTTAATTTATTTTTTTAAATTAATGAGGCCAGTACCTTTCTGGGTTGAGCATGTCTTCTTAAAGTGCTGTTTTGTTGACCTTGCACAAACATGAATGTTAGAGCTCACTGTGTGTTCATAATCCTTAGTTGTGTTGTGCTCTGTTCTTTGGAGGTTAATTTCTCTTCAGGAGTATAAATAACAGATTTTGTTTGAATTTCATATTTACAAAATTGATGTGTAAAGGTGAATAAGTTACATCTGTGGAGTGCAGCCGAGGGAAATGGCTAACATTTAATAAAGGACTCGGCTAACTCAAGTTTGTAGTTTCTGGCAGCAAAGTGGTTCTGGAATCAGCAGGAGGCAATTCAATGAATGGCCTTATATTTTCATACTTTTTACCAAAACTGTATAAAATTAAAATGAGAATGAATAATTGTTACTGGTACAAATTTTTTCTTTGGCTCTTTTTTTGTGCCCGTAGAAGTCACAAATGATAAAGCAATCACTTCTGCAGTGCAATTTAGTTGTCATATATCTTTTACATGGCAAGTTTAATAATTTTAGTAAATGTCAATCTATTTTATTAAGTCAGATCTGAGGAAAAAAAACCACGAACTAAAAAACGAATGCAATAGGACCAGGATGACCATATTTTCATAATTAAAAATTACATTATTAAGCAATACTATTTTGTTTTCTACCTTGTGTTTAGCATGATTATTCTGTTTCTTTTTATGCCCCTTCTTCAAGCCAAATCCTTTTTTGTCCCTTTATCTACTCTGGAATGTCTTTATCTAGTTAATTATTTATTCTATTAGCTTGTTTTCTTTTGTGTATCATCATCTCTTTCTTACTGGTGTGAGTGCGTACCAAACTCTAGCTAGACATTGGAAGTGTTTTCAAAGATATAGTCATGGTATTCCTTCACTTAAAGACAGACATTCTTTTCTTCTCTAACCCAGTTCTTTTTCTTTCCCCTAGCTCTAGCTCACCTCCCTTCCTCAATTTCCAACAATTCTGCAACCATTCATAAGTGTCCTTTTCAGATTTATGGTAAAGTAATTGGACACTTCTCTCCCAAGCTTTGAGAAATCTTAATTTTGTGCCTTTCAGTAAAAACAGGCCTCACTACATTCTTTACTAGCCAAAAGGAAGACAGCCACAGACATTTTAAGGGAACAGTTACCTGTTCTAGCAAAGTAGTGCAGTACAATGTCTTTTCAAATTAAGTAGAAAATGTAGGTGACCTGAAGTCAGTGACTCTTAACTTAAAGTGGAGTTTTAAATTCCAAGGTAATATCTATGTATGATATGCAGTGGGTTGTGTATACGCAACTTGCTCTGACATCTGTGCATTGTGCAGCACTGTGCCCTGTGATCATGCCCTGGTGTTTCAGAAAATGACATCAGAAAGTGCCCATTTCTGCAGCACTGGGCTTCCTGGAAATGCCATTAGGGACTTGGTAAGTGTATCATCTTCATAGAATAAGAGGAGGTTAAGTTGCTCCAAACACAGTTTTCCCAATTTCTGGTCCAGTGTTTTGTCAGCTGATATTACATGCTTGAATGGGTCCCTAGATGTAGTTTATCTGCCAAATTAAGTTTTTATTATGCAGCTTGTAATAGGACGAATCATGAACTTTGCTGCAGAAAACCCATTTTCTCTGGCAAAAAGAAAACAGCAAGGACAACTGTTCTTATGGTAATATCTTGATAGAAAGCAATACATTTTAGCTGCAAGAGGTTTTATTCTGTAATGACTTTGTGAAAGTCCTGGACTTTAAATGATAGACTTCCTAGATGGTCACTTAAAAAAAATAATTTAAAAAATACCCATCAAGGCAGATGAGATTAAAGCAGAAAGCATCTGATTTTCTTTGTAATTCCAAATCAGCTGGGAAGCTTCAGAAGGACATTGCATTCTAAAGTTCCAAATCAGTGCACAAAACCAATTTTTTTTCCCAGAGGTAGATTAATTTTAATTAAATCTTGTTGACTCTGGCATGAGGTGCTGGGCTGACAAAAATGGACCTACCTCAGTTGTTTCTTTATGCTCCAGTTAGAATTCTGAAAAATGTTTAACCTAGAAGAGGAATCACAATTAGTTCAACAATCTCACCTCTTGAATATAAAAAGTTTGACAACTCAACAGTTAGTTCACCTCCTCATGATGCTGAGATAATTGCGTTTTATTCCTGAAATGGACATGCAATGATTCATCTTCCTGTACCATTCATTAACAGGGATTGGAACAAAAAAGAATTCTTGAAAGAAACCCAATTTAACTTGGGTTTGCATTTATTAAAAAACAATATATATTTTGGGTGCTTCCCATGTCTCATAGCTCAAGTAAATACAATGACTGGAGAATTTATTTTAATTTAGAAAATATGTATTAATATTTGAAGGAAGAAATTAGATATTTAATTGCTACTCAGCATACTTTTTTTTTTTGACGCGGAGATTCTTCCCTAAACGAGAATGTAAATTATAAAGACCCTGAGAATCAGAGTGTGAAGGAAAAGAGGAAGATATGTCACTTAAACAATGGAAAAGGGAGGAGTATTTTGTAGATGAGACTGACTCAAAACAAACTCCGGAACTTTGGATGTTAAGGCCAGTGCTAGTAGTGTCTCAACTTCTCCTCTTCAACAAACTTGTTTTGGATGATGATAGACTATACTGCAGTAATGACTGCTGCACTGGCATAGATCAGGACCATTCATTCTTACCTACTTTACTTCTTCACTCCCCCTTCAAGTAATTAAGAGTTTTTATAAGAATGCTTGTGTCCCATTTGTAGATATTCAGAAAAGCTGTCAGTTATTTTCATAGTTAAGCCTGGTGAAGCTAACTAAACCAGGAGATTTCCCTCAAGACAGGCATTTTAAATTTCATGCTTTATGTGGCGTATGGGAACTTCTTTTGGAAACATTTTTTTCTCTCTGAAAATTATATTTGGAAATTTATACTGTGGTATATCACCCAGTATCATGAAGCCTTACAGTTAAAATAACAATCAATTATGAAATTAACCCTAACCCCCTCCCCAAAGCTTTTAATGTAATGACCAGAAGTGCCTTTACTCCATTAACATAAAACTCCAGTATTAAATGGAAATCTTTCCAAAGTAAAATATTTACACTGCTGTAATGCTTATAAAACCCAGGCTCTATGACACTGTCAAAGGAAATGGATTCCAGAGGTGTGTGATCATCAGGAAAATATTCTTCTGGTATTCCAATCAGCTGAAGATAGGAGCAACCCAGGAGACCATAAATCTTATAATGACATGAAAGGAAGATAAATTAGTATCTCTGAACTCATTCCCAAGATATGGAAGGCTCCAACTTTTATCCAGTGTACTGAACAGCAGAAATTAATAAACAATCCAGTGTTCTCCTAGCTCCTGTTTCACAAAATGAAAAGGCTAATCTTAATCTTGCTGTCATTTGGAGAATGATCTATCTTCTAGCCTATATATTAGCCTTTGTTTCCATCACAGATCCCCTGGACACATTGACACCCAACACAAGTTTGGAGGCCTTTTAAGGTCCAAATTAGTTGTCTGAAAGTAGAGATACTGCAATAAATCTCTTAGGTTATTTTCCAGGTGACTAAAAGGAATTTCTAAAATTAATTAAACTCTCAGGTTCACAGGGAATGAGAGCCAATTTCTGCAATACCACCATGGACTTTGAGATCAGTGTAACTGTTACTTTCTTTACATAATAAGGAGCTTTATGACCAGCCTGCTCACCCAAAGAAGTGTTTGTGTAAAGGATCTCATCCACAGAGGATGACAACTGTGTATTTCACAAAGAGAACATTACCTCTTTACCTGAGTGTGTATATTGAAATCATTACTGTGCTGGGTGCATTTACGTTGTTGGTAATCATCAGTGGACTGTTGTAGGATTTAATTTTTGCTGTCTGCTTTGTGCTAATCATGTCCTCTCTTAAACTGGTATAATTAGGAGAATAAGGGATATAAGTACGAACCGCCTGTGAGCACTGAGGAAATCAACATTTGCCTTGAATACATCATCCTGAGGCAGAGAGGAAAGACAGATGTCTGAAAACTGTTAGTGCGTGTATTTTCAACTCCTGTTTTTAGTATT
Organism: Haliaeetus leucocephalus; assembly: GCF_000737465.1. Taxonomy (NCBI): domain Eukaryota; kingdom Metazoa; phylum Chordata; class Aves; order Accipitriformes; family Accipitridae; genus Haliaeetus; species Haliaeetus leucocephalus. The sequence goes on along the minus strand of NW_010972991.1, from coordinate 16,527,664 downwards.
TTACACTATTAATCATGCATCATATTTTGTTAGTAATATTTTAAATCACCTTTTGTTTTTTTTGAAAGGTGACAAATGATAACTTTTGATGAGAGTGAAGAACAGAAATTTCTTTTGTAGCAGATGAAGTTTTCAATGCATTGTTTCAAAAATCAATCAAATCTCTGTTCTAGGCCAGCACTTCTTGACTAGTGAGACACATCTCATTGGTGAACCATCCAGAACTGCAAATGAGGCATAAAGCAGGATTCATGTACTGTAATGAGGTGCAAAGAAATATCAATTGATTGTGAGTCAGCTGAAGGTAAAATTGGTTGAAATATACTACTCTAAACCACACATTCTGCAAGGTGCAGCATCTACTGCATATTGAGCCTGCTGTATCAATGTGTATTACACGTACTCCTCTGCTTATTCAACCAAAGTATAACAGCTTTCTGTTCCTGTCAGGTAATGCCGCTATTCCTTTAGTCAGGGAAATGAATTTTCAGTTAGACCTTTTCTAACTCCGATTGCCCAATTTTTCCATCTTAATAGTATTCCTTTAATACTTTAAAAAATATTATTTATGTATTTTATACCACATGTATGAACCTGCACAAATGTATATATTAATACTAAAAGCTTAGGATGTATAGCCATTTCAGTAAACTGTCAGACACTCTGAGGAAAGTGGAGAACTGATTTTAAGATCATTCTATGACCCAGAGTTTACAGACATTATTTTGTGGAGAAAACCGGATGTATTTCTCCTGTAGGATGCCTACCAGTCCTGCAGACATGAAACAAGATTAGCAATATCTATGAATTATTTTAGTACAAAGTAGAATTGCAGTCTTGCAGGTTGAAGAAGTAATTTCTACATTTATTAGACAAATAGGTTGGGTTTTGTTTGCCAAATGCAATTTCTGCCCCAGCAGGTTTTTAGATAAATTATGTCTTAGGTCAGGGCAGTGTGTTAAAACCCATGTATCACTAGATTTTAGGTCGTCTTTTTTAACATGGGAGATCTGCCATCAATAGGAATTTTGATAGAAAACATGCAGATCCATAAAGTGCCTGGATTATATGCTGGGACAATGCACGAGTAGGAAAAAGGGAGAGAATGTGCACACCTGGATTTTTTTCTGACATGGTGTCAGAACACAGCCAAGGCAGGAATTGGAAAGTGTTCTCAGATCCAGCAATAGAAATGCAACCACAGAGTTATATTCATACCTCCTAAATAAGGTACTTAGACAAGCGTAAGAACACTTCATTAAACCTATTTTTGGGCACTCATGCAATTTTCTGTCACATGGGGTTCTTTTTTACATGCTCCTCTCTCTCTCTATTGATTATACAGGAAAAAAAGATGGGTAGGCTTCTGAACTACGCACCTTAGTCATCTATATTTAAGTGGAATGAATCTGGATGTCTGTGTTAATAACTTCAGACAATGATTCAGGCAATCTAAATTCAACCTCTGAATTTGCCTAAAATCAATAACATCTTCATTTTCAAGCACAGAATTCCCTAAGGAAGGAATACTTAGAAACGCCCAGCTCTGGCAAGTGAGGCAGGAACTAGGCACTGGAGCTTTGTTGCAGACCACAGGTAGGCAACAATGTACTTAAAACAGTATTCAGAGGTTTTTTTGTGAACATGTCATGTAGCATATAATATTATTATCAAAACAGCAAAATCCAAAGTGCCTTATTCCACTTGTGCTGGAAAAAACCCTCAAACTCAATACTATACTATTCCATGTTTTTAAGTCACTCGGTGCAACTTGTGGTGTGCCCTAGCAATAGAAGCTTTTTGATTCACCATGCAACTTGTATATATTGTGTAATATTCAGAAGGGTGAGAAGGACAGAGGTAAGAAAAATAATTAAAATTAAACATTTAATGTAATTACTTTCAACTATTCTGTGGCTTGTCATATTTAAACAAAATTTCCCATATTGCCTTTCAACTAAAGTATTAAAGAGAATTCCACGGAGAGGTTTGAGAAGCCATAATTTATATTGAGCTAAGGAAATTAAGCAATAAGTCAAAATTATTCGTGTTAAAGATAGGTTAAAAATAATTATACTGGGAGATATACCTGGTTCTGAGGCATAACTACTGATTCATTTCAAGAAGTAGTACTGTCGTGGTATAGTCTATCATCATTAACAGCAAAAGGATTTTAAATGATAATTTTCATATTTCCCTTGTCCAATTTATTTGGCTTTTTTTGCTCTATCTTACTCATCCTGGAATGCGCAATTTGTACAGTCAGTGCCAGTTTTTGTATGTGTCCATACTAGGCCTAACAGCAGGATTTCCCAAATGAACATATGGCACATTTCCTAGTGTCTGCATAAGGAGCAGATCATTGTGTTATCTGAGTTTTAAAAAATGTAGATTTTTTTTTTAACACTGAAACTATTTATAATAAACAAGTCATCTAGCATTTAATTTTCACAAGCTTTCATTTTTTCCTTTCATAGGTTTAGAATTTAATTAAGCCATAACTGGTCAAAATAAGGTAAAAACTCAGCTTCCAAATATTTTATTTGTAAAATGTATTCTTTCCAAACTAGTAAGTATACAGGTGAAATCTCATGTTTAACTTGCTTGCCACCTAGAAGGTTTTAAAGCAATACTGATCAGTGGATCATGATTATTTCTGTCATTTACTTAGACCATGATGAGATGCAGGGAAATGAATTGTTTGGTCTCACCACAGAACTTCAGCGCACCCAATTAGGGACAGTTGGCACTTTCCTGCTAAGGAAGTTCAAAGCTGATATGGAATCTCCCAAGACTTGGTCTTTTGGGCTGATGTAGTCGATACTCCTTGACTTTCTTGGGAATCTATACATGTCAAGGTTAATTTTGTCTTTCATTAAAAAATAGACATTTGCTTGCCTTTTTCCCCCCCTGTGTTGATGACATTAGTTCTGAGAATTTTCAGAGATGGAAATATCCAGACTCCTGTGAAGGTGCAAAATGTAAACTGACAGCTTATCTTTGTATTTTATCCTGAATGTAAGTAGATTAATCAGAGCATCCTCTTAACCATTTGGAGTGTTGTGGTACTTGCTGGGTGAGTTCATGACTGAGGAGCTGTCGTGGTTTAACCCCAGCCAGCAACTAAGCACCACGGAGCCGCTCACTCACTCCCCCCATCCAGTGGGATGGGGGAGAAAATCAGGAAAAAGAAGTAAAACTCGTGGGTTGAGATAAGAAGGGTTTAATAGAACAGAAAAGAAGAAACTAATAATGATAATGATAACACTAATAAAATGACAACAGTAATAATAAAAGGATTGGAATGTACAAATGATGCGCAGTGCAATGGCTCACCACTGGCCGATTGATGCCCAGTTAGTCCCCGAGCGGCTATTCTCCCCGCCCCCACTCTCCCCAGTTCCTATACTGGATGTGACGTCCCATGGTATGGAATACCCTGTTGGCCAGTTTGGGTCAGGTGCCCTGGCTGTGTCCTGTGCCAACTTCTTGTGCCCCTCCAGCTTTCTCGCCGGCTGGGCATGAGGAGCTGAAAAATCCTTGACTATAGTCTAAACACTACTGAGCAACAACTGAAAACATCAGTGTTATCAACATTCTTCACATACTGAACTCAAAACATAGCACCGTACCAGCTACTAGGAAGACAGTTAACTCTATCCCAGCTGAAACCAGGACAGGAGCAGCGCACAGACTGCTTCCAGTGGCACTAGAACAGTTCCAAAATTTGGAAACGCGCTAGAGGCATAGTGCTGAACTGCGCTTTTGGGCCTTGATCCAAAGACTATTGGCGTGCAGTGTTATCCCTGATTTCACTGGAGTTAGGCTACTAAACAGTTGCTGCTACAGGGAACAGTAGCTCAACAGGCTTTGGAACAGCAAAGTTCTAGTACCCTAAACACAGCAAGTAAGAGAATGAATTGGGGTTCACACATCTTATCTGGAGCACTGACATTATTCTTGTGTGTAACCTGAACCAGATCACTTAAGCTTCGTTTCCTAAAGTATTTAATAGATAATGTACTTACAAGGTTTGTGATGATTAACTATTTCTGTAAAGCTCATTCTAAGGATGAATTATTATTATTTCATTATTTGGTGTTACTGTTGGTGGACCAGGAGATAAACTTTGGTGAGTCCTTTGTGCATGGGATACCATTAGCAGCAAGTCCAATGGAAACTGAGGAATGAGGGAGTTAAATACAACAGAGAGAGGTGGTTCCATGAGCACCAGAATCTATACAGCCTATAATGGTGTCTCATGTTTTTCTATCCTATTTCCTCTGTGATATGGTGGAGAATCACAATAACTTAAGCACCTTTTCCTATCATTTATAATAATTTTGTCAAACTTAAGTTGGCAATGACGTGGCTATTTACTGACCATATTCTGGCTGTCTTTCTACTGCCAAAGTCAATGGGTAATGGCTCAGTTCTACACACCCTTCCTCTATGTGCACTGACTTGGGTCTTTCTCCTCCTATGATGATGCTGATTTTCACACAGCTTGCTGGAATTTAACTATTTTAATATTTATGCCCCTGTGAAATTAACCAGTCTCCTCAAGCATATTAATCATGGTGATAGATGGTAATATGGACAGAAAAATGCATAAACAGACTGTCCGGGTTTCTAAGTCTCATATCCTTGGTTTAAAATCTGTAACTTAGGCTAAAAGGAGAGTATAGATTACTATTAAAGGGCTAAATGGAAGGAAGATGAAGAAGCACATTAAAAAGAATTATATGAATATGGATAGAATGCCTCAAAAATGAAAGTATGGAATCAGGGAAGTGTGGATGATACTGAGATAAAAATGCAAGCAAGAAAAAACAGTATTTGATGGTTGAACATGAGGGTGAATTTACGTTCTTTTACATTACTGCACTTTGTTAGTGGATATTTTCTGTAACAAGGTTTGGTCTCTTAGCTGGAATTTCAGTATCTTCCATCGTAGATCTGTGACCTGACTACCAGGGAATAAAATCAGTATCACTTTTCTGTTCTCAATGAATGTTTAACTCAGTGAATTAAATAGTTCTTTCAATATTTAATTATTTTACGGGAGAGAGAACAGTCTCAACAGCAAAGACAAATTCCCTTTGGAATAACCAAGAGGGTGTTGATGAGGACTTTGTGGGCGTATTTGAGCAAGCCAGAAGAGAAACTTGGGACTCAGTTTTCCATGTTCCCAGACACTGTTCTAACTGCCAGACTTCCTGTAATAAAAAGAAGGGTGCGTTTTGAATGACTGCTCAGGCGCCAGCCCAAGGAGAGGATTCATTATTACAATTCTTGGGCAGAGACTGATGCTTCCCTGCAGCCTGGATTTAGGTACTTTTATCCTTTTGGGGTTGAGGCTTTATCTGCATTCCTCTCTTTATTATGTCCTATCCTAGATATTCAGGATACTGGCTTCTATGACTCCTATTCTTATGTGATTAAATTTACAGTTGTAGATTTTGCCTTAGTTCTTGCTAATCTTCCCTTGTGAAGCTGAACCTTTGAACACTGACGTGATGAAATAGAAATGAACGTGTGCTTTACGCCAGAAGAAAGTCTGGTTGCATTTCACTTGCAGCAGTGAAGTGAAATGTCCATCCTTGAATTTAATTTAAGTTAGTCCTTTAAAATCATGTCCCACCTTGGAGCATCAGGTCACTAATCTGACCCAAAATGAATAGTCTTATAAACTGTAATGATGTAACACCATCCAATGTGCAAGGCCACTGTTGTTAACTTACCTGTCTGAAAAGCATTTGCTCAGATGTTTTTTCTTCTCATAATGAGAATACTGAAAAAGTAAAAATTTTTTAATTCTAAATATTTAGCTAAATGCTTTGGTAAAGGCATGTTGGAAAGCAATGGTAGCTGCATTACAGGTATTTATGTGCCATTAATTACCCAATTTTATTTAGTGTCTAGATGAAAAAAATAGAGGTTTGACTTTCTGTACATTTAAAAAATCCTACTCTTACCCCCAAACTCCAAGTGACTCATCTTTACCATTTTCGTCTGTGATTCCATCAAACTATATTTATGTAATATCCAGTAAATTAGAATGGCATTGAATCCAAAGTTGTACTTGATAATATCTTTTATCACAGAACAATCTTTGCCTTATGAGCTGTAATGTATAGCTTTAATGAGGTTGCAAGACTTTACCTTGTTTAAGCTACAACTTTCTGTGAAATGTCTTTTCTGTGTGGCTATAATAAAGAAGTCATGCCTATAAGTAATGTTTGAGACAACATATTTGTACATATTGTCAACTTTCTTTGTATAGTAGGTTTACCTTAAGAGCCTTCTGAATTCTAGAATCAAAATCAAAGAAATTTAATTTTATATTTGAAATAGAAATGTTTTATATAAATTGAAAAATATTCACACATACTTGGGAGCTTTCTAGAATAACTTTTCTTCCAAACTACTTGTAGCTGGAGGGTGTTTATTAAGATTCAGCTTTGATAGAGAAATAGGTATCTGTATGGATCTCAGTGTAGCCTGGCTTAATGCACCCAATGATGCTTTCCCAGGCTTGTCTTTTCATTTTGAAAATAGGCTGTCAGCCATGTCAGGTAGTTGCTTAGACTATCTGGTACTCGTTTTTCCCATTCTGTGTAATATCTTTAAAGCACTTTATATTCATGTCTATGAAATCCTTCGTAAAACTGGTGAAGAAATGAAATTTATTATTACTAAACCATATTTAGCAAGATTGTGTACATATATATGCAAGTATAAATACACAAAATACTATAATAAAGATCACTATCAAAATTATTTGAATCAGGCCCTCAATTGTTAGGAAACACCAGAATCACAAGTGCTTGAGTAGTGCTTGGCTTACCTAGTGCATGTTGAAGTATACAATTAGGGGTGTTTTGACAAAAAAAGCCTGTGCACAGCGGACCTCTTTTTTCTTATAATATGGATATTGGTGGGTGTAGAGTGAGTGACCTGAAGAAGAGAAAAGGAGATCTCAGGTGTAAGGAAGTTAAATATCAAATAGAGAAAAGAATTAATTCCTGTCTTTTCCAGAATTCTTATGTGAGGCTTTTAATCTGGGAATGCTGAGGATATAATTTCCTAAATCTTAAAAATGACACCAAATCACTGTGCCCTTCACCACATGAAATTTTTTAATGTAAAAAATACTGAGACATTTGAAGATCACTAACAGGATTGACATAAGGTAACTAGTAGCTGTACTTTTTGTTCTCAAACAATATTAGTGCACAGGAAATAAATTTTATTTGTGGTTCCACAGACTTCTTTTGATTATCAGCTCCATTCTGGCTCTGAAAGGATGGGTACTTCAGTGGGCACAGCCTACTGTGCTCATGCTCCTTCATTCCATCCCCTCCAGCCTCTTCTTGCTAGGCCTCTTTGTTTCCTTAATTCTTCTCAGCCCAAATGATTATATTTTGGAAAAGGTGGAAGTAACTAAGAAGAGGGCTTAGTAATAAGTCTACATTATAGGGTCAATACAATAATATAGGCCACATAGTAAATACAGGAAGGAATTGTTTATTGGCCAAGGGGTCTCATGGAGAGCAATAGAAGGGTCAGGAAAGGAAGGCAATTCTGTGTATTTTTCTGTACCATTTATTTTTTGAAATAAAAAAATTGTATTTCTAATCAACAGTAACTTAAATCTTGATGAAAATTCCAGACATCCAAAAAAATGTGTATTTGTACAAGTCCCTTGTCTTTATAGTTGAATTTTCTGCTAGCAGCAACTATGGATTATTTGCCTTTAAAAGTATCCTTTTACTTTTATCTTTTCCATATTAAAGGTCTTACTTGCATGAATATCTGCAGAGTACTCTTCATTCCTTACCCCAGAATTAAACGAAAGAATTAGAAGTTTTAAATATGTATCCCATTTTGTCAGTAGTTTTAGAACAATTTTACAAAAAAAGAATGTATGTCATAACTTCCATTTTAAATATCTGAAAGTGAAGACACAGAAAGTTGAAAGTCAAATGTTCAGACCTTGGTTGCAACTACAGGAACATTTTGGCTTTGATGACCATTCATAAGGCACAAAACAAAATGGTGATATAATTGAAATATATGTTAAAATATTGGTCTTGTACCTGCTCCATGGTCAACATTTTCTCTGGATGGTTAAGTGGTGCATATGAGACTAATAGTTATTTGAATAACTTGAATAATTTGTAACAAAATGATTCTGTTTCTTGCAGCAGATACGAAAATTTTGTCTTTTTGATGGAATGAACATAAAGGCAAATTTTCTTATCTTACAAACATGAATTCTCTGTAATGTAGGCAAGGTATTTACCAAGTATTAAGTTTTCGTTTTATTATACTGAGATAGCCATAAACACCCATTAGGTCCTACTCTGGGATCTCAACAGTTACCAGCTTTCCCATACATATAGCCTGGTACTTTTTACCATAAGTTGTAATGCATTTCTCAAATACAAATGTTTCCGTAATGCAAAGTATGCTATAGGCATAAACCCAGATATTAAGAACTATTTTGTGTAGTACTTTGTAGGTTTTCACATGACTTTTGGGAACAGTTTTATTAGCAGATATTTTCTTGATTTTTTTTTTTTCTTAAATATTTAACATGGGTGTTAGTAGGGAGTCTTCTATATCTCTTTTAGAGGGGCCTGGAGATGAATTTGTTCCTATTTCTTTTTTTGTTTGAGAATCTGCGTTGTAGCTGCCATCCTTTTGGCCAAAGAAGCCTGCATGGGTACTCCTTTCTGAACACATCAATACAACACTTTAATTAGCTGGAAGGTTGCTTATTCCCATATCTTCTGGGATTAAAATCGCTTTCAGTGGAAAAGCTTTAATAATGGCCCTCATTTTATGTTGGTTTATTTGGAGATTTTGTAATTAGTGCTAAGATGTTAAAAGCTGTGGATAGAAAATGAGATATTCTAAAGAAAATCTTTTTAATTGTTATTTTTCAATTTGACAATGATAGAATATATTCTCTAATGTTATGTAATGTCATCTTCTGGCACAAGCATTGAAAGAAAAGAGGAAAAATATGTTTTGTAGTCAGGGAGACTTATTTTCTGTACATTTAATGGTATTCACCATGCATATTATGCTGCAGAATCTCACTGTGTTCTGTTCGATGACTGAGTCTGCTTCTTGCTCTTTGACTTCCTATACTGTACATGTACTGGAGACGTAGGCTCCTAAGACAGTGGATTTTCCTGGAAATAGACAGGTATGGAGCACCCAGAGAAGTAACTGATTTTGCTCGGTTGCGTCATGGCTGATTCTGTGCAATAAACTTTTAAAAGATGCTGAAGACTTCTTATTTTTGAAATGTAGTACATATATAATGCAGTCATTCCTTTTAGTAATTGATCAAGTTTGCATGATAAGTCATTGCCTTGATGCTGTATGTACAGTACCTAACAGACTAGTTACGTATAGAATGTATACTGTTTGCTTCAGTCATGGATTGATATTACATTTAAATGTTTGCACTGAAAAACTTGTTATCTCATGTAAGGTACGGTATAGCTTTTCAGGTATGAGATGAAAGGTCTATTGTTACAGTCTCAGTGCTACATGTTTTTTATTATATGAAGAATATTTTTAGAGTGCTCTTTCTGTCCTGTAGAGCTGCCTTTACATTAAAAAAAAAAAAAAAAGAAAAAAAAAAGACCTACATACACGGTCACTGATGTTAGTCATTTTTACAGGGGAGGGAAGGAGGAGGGGAAGATGCAGAAATCCTCCTCCTCTTAGACAGTAGTAACAGCGTGAGGATGCCTTGTCCTCATTTTTTTTACTTCTGAGATTTTATTGCTGGCAGCCAGATGTGCTGAAACTCCTGACGACAGCATCTATTCACTGCGTGTTTTTAATAGGCTTAGAGAAATATGAGTAGAGTACATGAAAGCAGCTCAGCTTCACACTTCAGCTGGGAATGCCCAAAAAGCTTACTGCTGTTTAGAATTCTTGCTACAGTCAGGAGAAAGCCGCACGGGTACTAAATCTTCTACGACTGAATTAGAAGAATAATGACTGTACAATTAACTATCAGCCCCTGCTCATTTAGGCACAGTTTTTACAGAGATCAGGAAAAATATGGAACTTGATTGGCATGTTTGCATTTGATGGTGTGTGCAAAATAGATGACTTTTAAGACAGGTGGTGAAGAAAAATAGAAGGGAAGGAAAGAGAGAAAATGCAATTTGAGACACTGCGCCAGGTCTGCAATTCTGTTTTATCTCATTTTCATGGGGTTTTCTCATCCCCTCCAAATATTTTACAAAATGATCTTTTTGGACAAACGTTGAACAACACTAGGTGAGTAGAAATGAAACATTTTTGCCTTACCATTGCTATGCTTATGCTGACAGTAATCTATTTGCATGTTTTTCAGTGGAGTACTTTTATAACTGCACTCTTAGATATTAATATTTTTATGGTAGCAGTGAGTCTCTTCTGTTGGTGCTTTTATGTTTATGTAAGGATTTAAATGAGAACTCAATCTGCAGAAAGCAAGCCAGCAAAGATAGAATAAAATATTTAAGATGGTTATGTATCTTTCAAATACATTAACTACCATTAGAAGCTAGCATTATTAGCTGTAATCCTTAAAGCATATTAAATATTCATAAACAAATTTGTCTGAGAAAATGATTTGTATGTGGATGTGGCAGTGAAAGGATTAAATGCTCAAAGATATGTCTGTTTAACCATACATAATTTGTTGGAAGATGTAAATTAGTAGTCCTGCATACCTTTTGCAAAATAGGCAGCAAGCAGTTTCTTATTTTTAGAAGACTTAGATTCTGTGTGTGACGCTTTTCAATAATCTTTGTAACTGGCCAAATTATAGTTGATCAGTGAATGCTTTGCAGCATGTCAGTCAGCTCTGTAGGCTATCCTTTTATGAACAGCTGTTTTTTTGTGGGAATTAGAAATGATAAGGAGAAGTTGTTTATTGGTGTGAGATAATTATTAAATTGGTTTCTTAGGATTTTTTTGGGGGGGTAAACTGGATTAATAATGACTCATTTTTGTGGCGTTATTCAGTAAATGTACTATAATACTCGTGCAGAACTTTTTCATACTGCTATTAAATGTTAACAATAAAAATGATTAAGAATTTTATCTAAAACAGTGTGAATGCAGATCAGGGAGAAAAAGAATCCTTTAGTTTTTTATAAAGATAGTGCACTGATGGAAACATTCTGGAAAAAGGGTGGAAGTAATATTGCAGAGACTATATCCAGCATTTTAATCTTCTTCTCTGTATCTGTGGGAGGAATCCCTTTTAAATGGGATATTATTTCTTAAATACAGTGATATTTGCACTTAATACTTCAGAAAACTTATCATTTTATTTCCCAGGATATTATTGTAAGGATTCTCTCCCTTACTGCTGGTGTTTTCTTTATAAATATTTTAATATTTATTTAATGTTAACTGTTTTCAAGTTTTGATATCTTGGTTATGAATTTCTAATTAGGCATGTAAAATTATGGAGGTAGCTATAGCAATCATAATCACTTTAATGAATTAAGATTTTCTTAGACATAGATGAAATCTGTAGTCAGTGAGATTTTTCTTACATCCCTTTGGTGTACTGTGAAGTCTTTGAAGCTCTACAAAATGGAGCAATAATTTATGTGTTATCAGCTGTGATTGTAAAACAGTGCATATTTGTAAGGGCATAGTTTCAGGCCTGCAGCAACCAACAAAGCCCTTAGCAACTGTTCTAATCAGCTACAAACCAAGTCCTGATTCTCTGGATCTATTTTTGCAGCTCAAAGTGCATGCTTTTTGCAGATCAAGGTGCATGCTTTTTGTTATTTTTACAGATACATGTGCATAGTGCTTTTAGGTGTGTATTTTGCTTGTAAGTCTCTAGCAAAAGCTGCGTATGGTGTCAGCTTCAAATCAAAAGACATCAGAGAATTTGATTGCATTTGCTGTGCCTGAGATTTAGAATTATATTTATCCTAGAAGACTGGCAAACAAGAAAGGATTGTTAAGAAACCTAGCCTCCTACCTACTATGGGCTGTCTTATTTAGTATGAGAATATTTCTATATTTATAAGGAGCAATGTCGTATTTTTCTAGGTACCAATGCTTTTGGCCTCAAGAAAACATCATGCAGTTTTCTAACATTATCCAGCAGTAATCATAAGAGACTAAGTCATGCTTTCTGTGTCTTCTGAAGTTAAAGTCTAAAAACTAATTGTTCATGCATTAAGAGTTAATGTTTCAGAACTATGGTAAGGAAAACAAAAATACCTCTAGCATGTAAAAGGTTCTGCTTCAGTGAGGTATAATGTGGTCTGTCTCTTTGGACTTTGAAGCTAAACATTTTGTCAGACTGAAAAGAGATGATCCTTTTTAAGGTTTTTCTTTCTGGTTTTGCATCTGAAAAGTAAAATTCAGAATCCAGAAAGGTAACAGCTGACATTAAGCACAGAATGATTAACTGCTGCTTACACAAAGTAATAATGTGAAGAAAACAGGCTAATGCATACTAATAGTATGGTAGATAATGGAATATAAAACAGAAAGTCAGAGGGAACTAGGTACTATGCATATAACTGTAACTGAAAATACATTGCTATTAATTTTCATATAATCTGTTCTTGGACTTCTTCAGTTCTTCTGAAAGTTTAGATATGCTGTGATTTTGTTGCAGGAAAGCCAGTTATCTTGGCCTTCACTTTCTGATATTATACCAAACATTAACAGGAATAGATATAAAACTGTTGGTTTTTTTTTTTTCATTTCCCGTAGAAGCATTATATGAGTTGGGGTCTTATTTGTATATTTTTTGCATTGCAGTAGGTGACGTGAGAGGACCCAAATGATATTAAACTCCTCATAGGTTAGATTGATTTTGCCATTTAAATGGGTTTAGTTATCCTCTGCTAACAACTTCTGTTGGAGGACTATTAGTTCTCTTTTCCCAGCTACATGGCAACACTTTGCTGTAAGATGCTATTGTGAGTGTAAAAGAAATAGCTGGTTTACTGGGCCTTCCTCCTGGTCCTGCACGTCTCTATCTGACATTACCAACTCCAGCCAGTTGAAGCAGTAAGAGAGACCTATGACTTTACCTCAAAATTGTTTCACCTACGTTGGGGACTGTAGTGCTATTTCCTGTGTAATAGGTTACTTTCTATTGAAAAATGATTAGAATTACCTCATGTCAGGAAATCACAAGAATTGTTTTGCATTCTTAACATTTGGCAAATAGCTAGTTTGTGGAATAATATTCTTTATGTGTCTGGGAAAAGAAAGTATGAGAAAAGAAATCAGGAGACCTTTTCTGAAAACATACTAAGTTCTTATGTTACATCCAAATTCTAAAGCAGCATCTAAAGGAGCTTCAGGTTTTTTGCAGTCTAAAATTTTTCTGATGACTTTCAGTGACATACTTTTCATTCAGATGATTAAGACAATGACATAAAGTTTTTAAATGTCTTTAAAAACCTTTAGTTATCAGATCAGCTGGATTTTCTGATTGCCATTCTTCATTTAGAGTTCAGTGTACAAATACTGTGCTGTCAGATGCTCTATTTGTAGCAGTGTGCTTTGTGAAGTCACAGTTGCTTTGGGCAATATTCAGATTAACACATCACTGCATAATGGCGAGTATCCTTTGTGACTAAAATTGATACAAACTGTACAGAAAAGTATCAGTCCGATTTTACCATTGCAGCATATATTAACAGCTTTTCGGTGAGAATGGAAAGCAGTGGATTTACCTAAACCTGGTTTCTCCCACGACACGTTGTTACTTCTTTGTTACAGCTATGTGAATGTGAATTTGTTGTCTAGGTTGGCCACACAGGGGCATAAGATAACCAATATATTCGGCCCAAAAATAGTACAAAGGTTGTTCACAAATTCTGTGTACAGCAGAGACTTAGGAATGGTCCATGTTTAGAAATTAGACACACTTAGTTTAAAAAAGTAAACTGTATTTTCTTTCATTGAATGAAACCCTAAAATTTTTAAAGATTCTTATGTGTTTTCACTTTTTCAATCCCTTGGTAAGCATCTTTTACATAAAGACATTGATTTTCAAAAGGTTACTAAAATACCTAATAAATCAGCCTGTTCATGAAACCAGATATTTACACAGAAAATATAATTTTAGCAGAAAATATGATATATTTTCATTATTTAATTTTCTGTTTTGTTTCCTAAATATACCTATGAGCTATTTACCAATGCTCCATTTTGTAATGAAGCCATCACATGATGTCAAGAATTACTGGCACAGACAATTGTTATTTGTCGTGGTTCAAATAATGATTACTTTGACATTGAAGGAAAAAGATAATTTTCTGTTCCTTGTTGGGAAACAATTTTGTTGAGATATTTCTGTAGAATAGATCTGAGGTTTTTTTCTGACTCTATCAGTTCAACAAAGCAAGAGGTTTGCTATAATTCTAAGAGAATGTTGCATTTTCAACTATTATTAGTCTCAGAGCCAAGGATAAAAACACACTGATGGCATCAGAACCGAGATAATATTGTCCATATTCTGACATACAGTAGTGAATAATAACTGAAACTGCCTCTCCTCACTTTGAAAACTAGCTTGTCTATAACTACCTCTAAAAATTTAGTTTGTTGGGATTTTCACATCTGCTCCCTTTTTACCTCCATCCTAGATTCATATAATCCTGTTTTAAATAATTTCCTGAAATTTGCAGCTGATGTGCTTTCTCAGTTGAAAAACCATGCAATGTTGGAAAAAAATCCAGAACTTTTATTTGCATTTCTACTATGTATTTTTTCCTTAATGAGTTAATGGCATAGCAAAGCTATTTCCTCCCCTGGTTCTTAACTGTTCGTGTCTTGCATCAGACAAAATCAGAATTCCAAAACAAAGTTAACACCAGCCCTAGATGTCTATATTACTTCAGAGAGGTTATCCATCTCAAATGATCCTCTTATCTTTTTTTCTTCCTAAATTAGAGGCATAAGCCATATTCAGGTGAATCGCTATCTGCATATATATATACATAAACTTCTGTAAACACAAGGGAAGATTGGCTGGGGCAGCAGGTTGTACGTAAAAGGCAGAGAGAGACTCTTACAGCTGTGTGTTTGGTCTTTTTTGCACCTTTGCTATACATCCTTTCATAGAGCACTCTATGTCCTCTTTGAGTTGCAAATAAGTATATCTAACACCATCCGTCCTCTGCCACTTAATTTGCTACTTTGGGAGAAAGTGGGACAAGTAGCATGAGTTTTTAAAACTTCTCATCTCTCTATTTCCCTTGGCGGAAGCAACTGAACGTACTAACTTGCCCCAAAGCTATTTCTTTCTGAGAAGAAGTTCTGTATTCCATCCTGTCTTGGCAGCTGTTGGGTTTTGGGTTTGTTTTTTAAATCCCTATTTCTAGGAAAAACCATCCCTGTAACATCCTGTTACAGATATTTTCAGAGAGAGAAAAGTAAGAGATTTCCTTACAGAACCATTTCTCTTCCCATGTCTTCCAGCTCTGGAGAGAGATACCTTCTGTTACTTCTACCTCAGTTGCTACAGATTTAATAAGGTGACATATGCTTCCTCCATGAATCTCACAGAGCTGTGGATATTTGCAGCCATAACAGGTTTCTCTCTATTCTCATTGTGCATCAGCTGCTGTTATCTGATGATTGTAATAAAATCCTAGCTGGCATATGATCTTAACCTCCCACCAGGAAGAAAAAAGAGGATGGGTCAGAGGTGGATAATTTATCTCAATTCAGATAGTATGTTAAACTGGCAAATTTAAATCATCCTAAATTTGGAAATGATTAAACATGCCTTAAAACTTGATTTTTTTTTTCCTCACCTGGGTGAGAGCAACAGAAATCTAAGCTATATTTGAGTTACCAAGTACCACATTTTTGATCAGAATATATAAAAAGAATCTCTTTCCATTCTTGAATAACTCAGATAATTTCTGTCATTCCTCAGAACATCCACGTAAGATATGGGTATTATCTTCTTTTTCTGGAAGAAGAAAAGGCAGAGGCCATGATATTAAAAAATGACGAGTGATTTTTTGTACTCAACTTGAAACATTTAAAGAGATTTGTTCAATGACAGAGCCCAGTAGTTTATGAAAACTCCATGTTCCAACACAGACATCCAGAAATCAAATTTGCTAGTCATGACCCTTGATTAGGTAGTAGATACATTTGGGGATAGATTGAGCTGTGATGACTGAAACAATAACTAGCCCCAGCTATCCATTTGACGCTTCTTCACGGTGCTGTCACTCCGGTAAAACTGCTGTGAATGCTATGCAAATTGGCTGCATATTGCCTCAGTTTAGAGTTTGGTATATTGGTATGAGGCAAAGTCAATATGCCAGACTGCTGCAGCTGGTCAGACTCATATTCATAAATATTTCTGTTTTCCCACCTGTATGTTCAAAAACTCCTGGTGAGAGTCTTCACCAGTCCTGCTTTGCTCAGTACCAAGTATGTAAAAAAATGTTTAACTGCACTCATGTAGTCCCTCACCTTGTTTTCACTCCTTTTTTTATCCTTTTAGCTCTT
Organism: Haliaeetus leucocephalus; assembly: GCF_000737465.1. NCBI lineage: Eukaryota > Metazoa > Chordata > Aves > Accipitriformes > Accipitridae > Haliaeetus > Haliaeetus leucocephalus. The sequence continues at coordinate 16,511,119 of NW_010972991.1, read as the reverse complement.
TTCCTCTTGGGTCAGTAAGTTAAATCACATGCACATCTATGGCACAATGTGCCTACTATTGGCACTATTCATTTACCAGGTCAGCAGTAGTAATTATAATGCATTGTAGAAACATGGGGCTTCAAAAAGCAAAACTTTCCGTATCAGAACTACGATATGTCTGCGTTCCTTGATAGAGAAGTTTTGCTGGCTATTCCTGCCACCATTACTGACTGACTGAAGCAGTGGAACGGAAGATGACCACTTCTGTTGGTGTGGGCCCTGCTGTTTCTTGATGGGTTTTTACCTCTTTTTCATCTTTTTGGCAAAGTGTGATTCTGAGTAGGAAGAGGATTAGAAGGGAAAACAAACCTATTTAAACCTCTACTACCACAACTTACAGGTGGACAGAATAGCACAAATAAAATTGGGAAGTTTGGCTGCGTAGGTCCAGTTGAACTGGGGAGGATGGAAGAGAGCAGTATTGCAGCTACATTGCTTCTTCACTTTTCAGGTGCGACAGGGCTTTCCTACCAGTTGCTAACTGTGGAACTAGTGTCCCTTTAGATTTCTCAGGAATATACTCTTTGATTTTGCACTATAAAAGCAGAATGAAGGTTTACTTGTAGAAAACATTATGTTTCAAAACAGTTCAAGAAAGATTGGTGTCTGGGCCTCAAGTGATTTACAAGGTTCTGAGAAAAGGAATAAAAAATATAATAATGGCCCCCGAAAAACTGTGAAATCCAAGATGAGTATTGGAGTTAACAGTATCATTTTAGCTTTACCCTAAGATAAAAGGTTTGAAGCAGAAATTGGAAGTATTTCAAGTCCTTGGCTTCACTTCAGCATGTGCTTTGCAATAGGGAGGCAAAGGCAGCTTTCTGGTAGCTGCTTTTGCTGTCTGCTTTTTTTTTTTTCTTAACCTGATAAGAAATAATTATGAGACTGAGAAATTAAATAAAAATGTTGTGTATTGGAAAATTTTGTCCCAAATTTGTCTAAGTGTGACAGGGATTACAGATTTAATTGCTGAAACATAACTTTTGTTGGTTTTAGGATAAGAATTGAGTTGGATTTATCGTACAGAAGTCAGAGTGAATTTGCATGGTGTCTTTATTTATAAGAATGAAATATTTCTTGAATAATACAGTTTATCCTCCCTGCAATTTTTGACTTATCTTTATGATTAAGATATACTTCCAAATTCCTATCTGCTGGTATTCAAGATAATTTTTTATCATGAAACTTCATCAATATTTTCAATACATTAGTTTTTAGTCCATGTCTCTTAGATAGTAATAGCCATACATATTATAATAGGAACAATAATATTTACTTTTTAAGAGGTGCACAAAATTAAGTTGACAAGCAAGGTAATACAATTATGATAATTGCTTTTAAATAGTTATTATTTTTAACCTATGAAATAGTACATAAAGTCACAGAGAAATACTCTAAACCAAAGAACTTTAGTATGTGGTTTAACTATTGTGCACCAAAGATGTGACCTTTTGGCATGTGTTATGTATGTATATTTGTAAGTAAATAATAACTCACTTCATTATTAAATAAGTAGTAGAATAATGAAATGAGAATATTTGTTACAAATTTTAGCATTTTTTCTCCATGTAACACATTCAAAATAGTATTTTAAAGTGACCCAAGATGATGAATAAAACATTGCTAAAAGATGGAACCTCAGAATTTCAAGGCAACTTCACACTCCAATTATTTATCTGTAATCCTACAAAATTTATTTGCAAGTATAGAAATACAAACAATTAAAAAGAATCTAGGATAACTTTAAAAACTTTGGCTGAAACAGCAAGCCTAAAAGCTCTCCTCCCCTCTTACCCTCTCCTCTTCTATATACCAATGTGTTTTTTTACATTTCTTGATTTTCCCAGTATTATTTTTTATGTTGTTGCTCCTGTGTGTTCAGGTTGCACTCAAAGCAAGTGCATTTTGTGTAGATGTTAGGACTGCAGGGGTGCTTAGCATTTCATTCATTGGAGGACTTCCATTTTTCACTGCTAATGGTGGCATTGTTCTGCTGCAAAATTACAAGAAAAATGTGGGTTTTAGAGAAGACCCAAATTTTATAACTCTTCTGTATCACAGTGACTCTAACACTCTTTGATCATTATTCAAATAACCTACAGTAAAAGCTTCTAAGTAAGTAAGTGCCCTGTTTTCAAGAACTCTTCCAGGAGAAACTGCTTCATCTAACTGTCATACTTTTGGGAGTTTTGGAAAAGTGTCAGGGAGAACAGAAAAGATTTTAAAATGCAACAAGAATTATGATATTAAAAACACAGCAATAGTTTATGTGCACAAAAGCTTGCTTGCGCTTAGCATAGATCTTTAATATTAAAGTGCGCTCATTTGTAGGACACAGCATAGTCATGGTTTATAAGGAGTACCTGTAATAGTAATTAAAATCTCTTATTTTAGAATAAAGCATGAGAAGAAGGTATTAGTGTCATTCAGTCAAAGAACTGGGGGGTGCAGGGGTCTGAATTCTACACCTGCCACTGTCAACATCTCCTTTTTAGTGCCAGGAAAATCATGTAAACTTCACTGCTGGAGTTTTCTGGGATGTATTTCATATTTAATACTTCATGGGAGTCTCTGAAGTTTAATTTATAAATATTTGCAAAGGTCTTCATGATCCTGGGCTTGTAAGTATATGCAAGTGAAGGATCAAATTAAATTTGCATTCTATTTTCTGGGAATTGACATTCATCTTTAGGTTTTAGGCCATGTGGCAGAGTAGCTTAAATATCCTAGAGATACACAAGTATTTTGTGCCATATCCTTCACTTGCACCAACGATGACCTCCGTCATACCAGCTGCAAATTGCATCATATTACTAACTATATTATTTCCTTACACACTGTCAGCTACACAGCTGAAGTGTCCTCACTACATTGATTTTTTTTTTTGTCTTGGGATAGGTCTTTCAGAAGTTTTTTTCATTAATTTAAAAACTGAACGTAATTATGCAATTCTGTATTCATATACAAATAGTAAATGTATTTGTATTTGCAAAGAAATTCTTAACACGTGAGGATGTTGTGCAGTAGGCATGTTTGATAATATTTGCCAAGTGTAATGGAAACACTGAAAACTTGGGCTACTATGCAAGATACTCAGAGACTGCGCTCACAAGATTGCACTAGTGTACAGAAATACCTTGTTCTCCTGTTAAGCACAGAAAAAAATCATTAATTCTGCAGGGGGTGTCGTGTGGCCTCCTGATGTTAAACTGGGGAAAAACCTGCAGATCTGCATTTTTGTGGATTTTATTGTCGCAGTACTTCCATGCAACTAATGCAAAGGGATCGTTACTGGATTCTGGTCTGTTGATGCAATCCACTATGAATAAGTCTGTATTTTAGAGTTCACAGCTAAATATAGAAATAAACACAGCTGAGAAATTTGAACATTTCCTACTTACCTTTAGTTGGGAAATCTTTTGAATAATCACTGGGCTCTAAATGCTGTCTCAATAACCACTTTTCTACTGGAATTATGCAAGGTACATTGATCAATATTTCATTTTGATCACATATGGGTGATATACAAACTGTTCTTGTTTCATACAGAAAAAAGTCTGTTGCATATATTTACCTTTGATTCGAGCAAGTGGATATTGAAACAACAGTTTAGGTCAGACTGAGAACTAATCTCGAATCTACTGCTGCTTCAGCTGAAGTGAGGTGAGCTAACTGAAAAGAAGAAAGAAAAAAATATTTTTACATATGTCTTTGGCAATGCATCAGATTTACTTGAATTCTGGGAGTTTCATTATAACAATTTCAAATTTGGAGTGATGTGTTAGTGATGTGATATGGTTTTGTCTCCAGAAAATAATGTTAGCTCATTGTAATTGCCATGAAAATGTGTGGGAAAAGTACACTGAAATCTAAGGAGTGCAACAATGTGGAGATAGGATAGAAAATGGAGTTTGTGATATGGACCTATTCACTGAGTTGCAGTGTGTTATTTCTCTCTCTTGCCTGTCTGTATTTTTTTCGTTCTCCTGCTTCAGTTCTCTCCCCTCACAAGAATATGCTGCAGAATAATAGAATATCCTTATTAAATCGTGTGTCATGCATCCCTCATGCAATGCAACATTTAAACTATGGCAATAGAGTGGAATATTCCATTATTTCCAGGTACCTAAATAACACATTTCAGAAACTTTAATTTCTTTCCTAGTTACTTTATACGGGGATGAATCTTATTCTATTGCATAACAAAAGCACTTCATTCAAAGTTCAACATCTTTCCCTGCTCATATCACTAGCTAAAACCAAATAAATTATATTTATTTCAGTTTTTCAAATGATTTTGCATTAACAACCATTGGTGGCTTTTCTTATTTTCCAGAAGAGAGTTTGCAACTTTAAGTTATATAATCAAAACCAAGAGAAGGTAACATGTTCTCAGGCCAATATATTAATTTCAGATTTTTATCAGCACTGTGCTGGATGAGTCTATGCACTGAGCAGATCTAGAAAGAAAATTCTATTTTCTATTATTTTGACAGGTTTTGTACTTAATCACTTCTGTGCAGTGTATTTTTAGAGTGTGCTTTAGCAAAGACTGAACTGGATACACTGAGAAAATGTAAGAAAATGCTACAATGATTAATTTTAATGCACTTTATACTGATTACAAATTGACTAATGCCAGCATGAAACTGGTACAGTCATAGTAGGGACCTTTGCATATAGACCGTATATCTGGACTTTGCCTGTACTCAAAACATGTCGGGAAGTCCAATTTAGAAGCATTACTGAACTGGAAGAAGAGGTTTATGAGAGCAGCTGTGAGGAAGGATGCTGTCAATATCACAGCAGAAGTCTGTATTAACTCTGCAGTGAAAGCATAGCCTCCATTTCACCTGATTATATTTTCTGTCTATAATATACTTTGTGCTGATTAGCTGCACTTTCTACTGCAGGGCTGCTGCATTTTATTTGTGGTATATAATCATGTATAATAAATAAAGCAGTTTGAATACTTAACCAGGAATGATACTACATTTATACAGGTATCCATGATTATCATGCATTAATTATGGTTCCATAGTTAATGTTAAATCTTTTTTTCTTTTTTTCTTTGAAGCAGAAAATTAACTTTGTTGCTTGTATGAAGGAAAACAAAAATCTCAGGTATTCCTAGCATTCTCTCAGGAAAGCTAGTTTTGTCTGGGTATCTTGAAGCATCTCTAATCCTGTAAGATAATATTTTAAATATGTACATACTGGGTCTCATTTTTTTCCAACTCTGTACAAACAGTACAAGGAATATGGTACTAGTATAGCCTTTTTCAGTTTCTTTATAGCTATATGATCTGCTAACTAAAAAAGACTAAAACCGGCTAACTAAAGATTGCTTTCCATGTATCATTATTGACCTTGATTAGTCAATAAAGATTGCTTTTACTCTGTTGGTTTAAATATTTTAAGTTATATATATAGAATAATAATTTATTTGTTAAAAGAAGATTACAGTATCTACTGTTGTCTTCAGTAAATCTAATACAATAAATTAGGTATACAGTTTGCCATGAAAAGCTCTTACAGTGTTCCTCCCAAGCATCCTTCTATTCCTTCTCTAAACCATCTTTCTATGTGTTGATGAGAATTTTGGGTTCTAGTGAACTAGTTGGAAAAAGGAGCTTTATATTTGAACTCTTCGTGATGAACATATGTTTATTGTATGTCACTCAGGAACTGAGACTGAGATAACAGACTTTTAGAAAATAGCAGTGGACTTCAGATGAACATCATCTATAGAATGGAAATACAATGTTTTTCACATAAACCCCACAGATGCCTGTTGGGGCTGACCATGACTGGTGGGTTACCACCTAACTAAAAAGTTTTGAATACCATCTTAGGTTTTGTGTAGTATTTCTAACTGTGAAATGCAAGGTGGAACATGGGGTCCTAAACAACTCTGAGTCACTGACACTGGGATCACTGTGCATAATTCTGGACATACATTTTTAGCAAGTCTAGAGTTCAGAAAAGCAATAAAAGGAGGTAAAAAAATACAGAAGAGAATAGTGAAGAGAAATGGAAATATGGCCAGGTTGGTTTAGTTAGAGTTGAAAGGAGGCAGATTAGCAGCATATATGTGTATTAATTACTTAAACAGCAAGAAGGGAAGAGATTTATTTAGGAGATTTAACCCCTCCCTCCCAAAGTGTGATGTAATCAATAGAAGGTTTTAACTGAATGCCCATGCAGATTTCTTAATCTACCACATTATAGAATGAATCACATAGGAAATGGTATAAGCCTTAAAAAAATAAAAACTTCTGAAATTAGATTGAGAATACTCTATAAAATGTACTGTGGGGAAAGATCCTTCATTGTCATGGAAACAAACTAGATGATCTAATAAATGTTTTCCATCTCTAGCTATGTTCTATTTTTGCCATTTATTTTCAGGTGAAGACAGAAAAGGGAAGCATTTTTGATTATTTTTACTGTCTCGCAATACGGTATAGTATACTAACAGCTGAGATTTCAATACTATCCCTGGAAGTTCATCTTTCATTAAGATTAAGTAGGAATTATTGTTTACAGTACATGAATGCCTAATTAAAACATGTGGACTAAATAACATTTTTTACAGAGCAAATACTACTGCTACTATCTCTGTTGTTTTCTGCATCATGTGAGTATCACTTCTGTCATATTTTGCTAATTCTACTGTCTTTCAGTCCAATGCAAGGCAAGTCAAAGAACTGAAACTAAAATTGATTAATTTTATTTACCCTTTATCTAAATTATCCCTTTGACAAGCAAAACCTTGTTTTCAGAAAAGTGTTTGGACTGCGTTTGTATGTTAACTTTTACACAAGTTTTTATAGAGTAAATTATTTGCTTGGAAGATTGTCTAAAGAATAGTATCACAGATAAAATATGTGCTTCTTTCCATAACGTTTAAAATTAATTTGACCTAGCACCAATCTAACAGCCTTTTTTCCAAAGAGTTAACTGCCACCTGATGACATGAGAAGTTTGTAGTTAAAACATCATCAGAAGTTGTGTTAGCTTAAATTCAAATTCTATATTTTGTCTTTCTTTATAAAACTTAATTCAGAAGTCAAGTATCTATATAAAGAAATAGAAAAAAAAACAGGTAAAGAATGTATAGATTCTGAAGGCATTTTTAATGCTTGCTGCACTTATGTGCAGTTTCTAAGTTTTCAGCAGAAATTTTTACCCTTTGCATTGCTGAAATAGTTTTCAGTTATATAAACTTTTTGAGTCAGACAGTATATTTACAAACACCTGAAATGGAGCTTGTATTAAAAGTTCAAAATCTAGAAGGAACATTTCAAAAGCTAACACTGAGCTCAGGAGACTTGTATCAGGCACTGAGACCATTGTAGGCTGCAGAAGGAAATGAGAACTTTGCCGAGCTCTGTCTCACCTAACAGATACTAATCAAAGCACCATAGGCTTCCTGTGAAATCAGTGGAGAGACATAGATATTTTAGGGCAGAAACCAGCTGACATGTTTTAAGCAGCTACATTAATTTAAGTGTATTGCTCACCAGAAAAGGTGAGGTAGTAGTAGCTTTGTCTTTTTGGGGAGCTAACATTTACAGAGGGATGTGAGTGCAAAGGCTGTAATTACTGCTATTTCCTGAAAATTTCCTAGCTGCCTAGATCGCACCTTAATGCCCGTGGCTCACATTGCATGCCTAACATTTTACATGCTGAAGATAATTAACCAGTTAATGGTAATTATAATGAAACTCAGAGTATTCCGAGAAAAGGAGTGTAAGACAAATATTTATTACCTCATATGAATATGACTATTAGATGCACCCAGATTTTGAATCAGTTGTCTAAATGAGGCCAGTGTACCCTTGTTACAGTGATTTGAGTGGTTATTTCAGCATTATAATGTGCGGAAATATTTAATGATGATATAACTTCTAAAGAAAACAGAAGTTGCTAAAGAATAAATATTTGTTTATAGCATTAATAATTTCTTTATTTTTCCTTAGGCAAAGGCAGTTCCTTCTACTTAGATTGTAAGAAAATTCATATATAGAAAAGAAATCATTTCTCAAATAGTGCGATAGAGAAATGCTATCCTTTTCTTTTAGTAGTTGAGATGTAGTGTCTATATAAAAAAAAAGTTATTTGTTCATCTAGCTACTATGGTTGTTGATAGGAGGAACAGTGCTGCTTGGAGAATAAACAAAAATTTATTATGTAAAAATTAAATGAAATAAGTAATATAAGATTAATGAAATTCAAATTACCACAGCCTGAGTCTGTGAAAACTAAAACTTTGATTGAGGCTACTCAAATAAATCTATTGAAATACAAAAAAAAAATCTCTGAACCCTCTTTTAAGTGGAAGTCCAAGCCTGCAGCAATATTTGCTTATCCTTGTACGCTTTCACAGCAGTGGAACTTTTCATAAGGTAAATTTGTCAGACGATTCACTGCAAACACAGTTTAATGTGGTTTGCCAAAAATGAGCTCTGTACTGTATCATTTGCCATAGAAGCAGCTTATTTCTAACTATACTATTATCAATATACTGCTCTCAGAGTTATTTTTTCAAATGCCTTCACCATTTAACACCATTCAAGTTCCTGCACTTTACAAAGATAATACGATTTCTAAAGTGAAGAGGAAATATCAAATAAAATCTTACACAAAAAATTTCTCAGAAAATATTGCAGACTCATAGAAAAATCATCATACTGCCAAAGGGGGTACATTTTAAAATAATGTATTTCAGTGTATTCAAATCTGTTCTTAAATCTGTTCTACATTCATGCTAGTCTAATGATAACTATGGTGCTGCCTACCTTTTCTTCCCTTATGTCTGTCAACAGCAGCTGTTGCAGCCAAACCACTGAAATGAAAAAGAATCAGCACAAAATATAGCCACATTTTCCAGAATATTAATTCAGGCTTTGTGTGCCAAATAAAAAATAAGAATACTAATTCATTAAAAGTAGTAAGCAATGCTTGGCAGATATTTTTTTGTCTAATAAGATGGTTACATTGAGTCTAATTGTGTTTAAAGAATAGCAACAGGAGAAAAATTTAATACAAATATGTTAAAAATTAAAATTAGATTTATCATTAGCTGTTTATTTCTGTTCTAACTTTGTCTCTTGCGCTACAATCTCCAGAACTTTCTTGTTTTATAATTTATTTCTTTTGTAAAGCAGAAGCCGCATAAAATTTAATTGAATAGCTCTGAAATACTATACAGAGACAATCACAATTAATTCATTCAAGTAAAAAATATACTTCACCAAATGCTTCAGGACACACATCCAACTGCACTGTCAGTCTGACTGGTTCCAGATAAGTTTTCTGTTCAGTCATCCGGCGATGCAATGTAGACTATAAATTATTGTAAAAATCCATCAAGGATGTTTTTCAGTGTGCGTTTGCACACATTTTAAAATACATTTAATAATTAACACAGATTTATGACTGTCCTAAAGAAGAATTACTCTTTTTGTTTATTTGGTTTACATTTTGAAAAATAAACCTGTGTGCATCTCGTAAGTTAAACAGTTCATAGAAATCTGTGGATAAGTACCCAGGTAGCTGATAGATCATGGACACGCACATTTTTATGACTAAACCTACATACTGCTTGCAGTTCTGAGGAGATCCTACCAGTTTTGCGGAGCTGAACATCTTACCACCTACCAAACGGGTAGTACCGTATGGGATTCCCAAGCGAGGCGCTCCCTGATGCGGTAGGCGGGGAAGCAGAGAGCCCTGAGGCCAGCACAAGACACACTGGCCGTGGACACACTCGCTCAGAAACACAGCGCACTTACGAGAATACCCAGCTGCGGCCTGGGATCTTTTGTCCTCCTGTTAGCGAAAGCATAAGGGCCTCCTAGAAGGTGACTAGAGTGAAAGACACAGAGGAAGAAAGGGAAGTATTGTGAGTGTCAAAGGCTCAAAACTGGATCACAGAGACACCAAGCTGAGCCCTCCAGGTAGTGGCCACTGCTCCCTGGAGACACCCAGGAGGTGGGGGACGCTCCAGTCAGAGGCGCAATTGAGTCAGTGGAAGCAGGAGATGAGGGAGTGAGAGTAGATCCTCAAAATGCCAGAATCCCCAAAGGATTTTCTTTGCAGGTGACATGGATGGCCTGCTTCGCCAGGGCCGGGAACTTGGTGGAGTCTTGGAGGAGGGCCATCTATTTGTTGACTTAGGTATCCCATATACTGCTTAGAAACATAGTGAGTCAAATTCTCAAATTCCTAAATCTTCTCATTTGCTATATAAGAACTGTTAATGCTTAACTTACTATTTTGTTTCCTGCTTCATGAACTACATACTTACGAGGCAATTGTCATTGTCCCCATACCCAAGCTCTTGTAAGGAAGCAAGATTATCTTGCCTTCTCATTTTTGACTCTGCACCACTAGCATAGCCAGCTCCTATTTTCCAATTTTAAGATATTGTTGATTAGAAGGTGAGGCAAACAGTTACACCTATTTTTCTCTTATGTGTGTTATGGATAGTTATATTTACACATATGTAATAAAATCTGGCAGCAGTACTTTTTGAAATATATTCATTAGCTCTTCGAGTAAGAAACAAGTAAACATTTCTGTTTCAGTTCATTTCCTGTACATATAAAGCTTACAAAATTTCAAGCAACAAAGTAAGTATTAAAAGCAGTATGCTGTAGAAAGGTCCTATAAAAGTGGAGAAAATAAAGGAATCTTTATAGGTTAATTGAAAGCATATATAATTAATAATTTATCCATTATTTGGTTTTACTTTGATACATTGTTTTGTATGCTCCCTTTTACATTAAATGCTGAGACTTTGATAACTGTAGTTAAACATCTTAGCTGTTGATATGTACTGCATAAAATTTACTTGCTAAGCACATTAAGCAACAGTTATAGATATTTTTTGTGGAAAGATACAATAATACAAAACCTGCCAGTTCTCTACTGATGGAGACATTGAAGGGAGAAATGGAAAACAAAATTATTATATAGTACAGAGATAAGTATTGTCCAGGTTTTTGAGCAAATGGGCTGAGTGTTGTATCTTAAAAATGTCAGCAGAGCAGAGTCATAACTTGAGGGCAATTTGTTCTGTTCACTCTTGCTCCCTCTCTGCTATTTAAAGGACCACAAAGGAATCCTAAACTACCAGTGGAGTCTCCTTCTAGGGATTCTCACAGTTAGTGATGTTACCAGAGTTTAAAGATACCTGTTAGACTTTAGTCTACAATACTAATACTTTCTGTGTTATTAGCAGCTTTTTTCCTGGGTTTCAGCTCTAGATGGTAGTGTGGTAAGTTAAGGCTCTGGCAAGAGATACTGAAAAATACAGAGTTATCTTGCTTCTGTTTTCCTCTGTTCAGTGGGTTAGCAGCCAAAGCTGGGGGGGATGGTAGGATGGAGTAAAGAATATTGGTCAGAGTGCTTTGACATCCCATAGCATGAGATTGCTCTTGAGAAGCTGAAAAGCAGGGTTTGTTGTCAGAGGCAGTATGAGAGAGGCAGGACTGATTCAAGTACTTTCATTTAAAGGAAACAGTGTATTGGAAATGCATTTTCAGACTGTAATCAAACGTATTTTGGGGTTTTGATGCGGTAATCTTTGAGATTTTTTTCTATACATCAGAAGTAGCGCAGGAGTGCATGCTGTTATTATCAGTTACTGTTAGTTAGCTATTTGTCCATAGATTACAGGTGACAAGATAAGCATCAGCAACAACAAAGACATATCATGCAAACTTTTCCTTTTATTTAAAAAAATCTATGTCCTCTGTTTTCACTATTAGGAGCTTAATTTCTAAATTAGGAAGAAACTATATCTTGGCATTTTGTCTAAACCTCTCTGTGAAGATTTAATTGTAAACATAAATAAAGTGAAAAATTTCCATGCAACTCTCTATTTTAATATATGATTTATGGCCCAGTGTAAAAACTTATTTTACTATTACTTTGTCTTCCATAAATAATTAATTATTAATTACTTAATAAATAAGTAGATTATTATCGTATAAGCTTGCAGAGCACTACTGTATTTATTGTAGTCTTATACAGTACTGTAGCTTGAGGTGATCAAACCCTGGCAGAAATAATTCCTTACAAGTCATGGAAGAGAATAGTAAGGTAGATCTTCTTCCAACATAGTACACTGTGGGAAGTGGTTAAATGGTATCCAGCTGACCTCAGAACAGTGCAGTCAGTATAGTCAACCCGATGGATGGGAAAAGATGGGTTGATGAAAGGGGGTGAAAGAGGCAGGGAAGAATCAGGAGGCTCTTCCCTGTGGCTTTGGCTTAGGAAGAGCCCTATCTGTGGATATCATAAGTGAAGTGCAAAAAATCTGTCACCTTCTCTGCAGCGTGTGACTTATTATCATTATTATGGTTATTGTATTATGTTATTATGGTTACTGTGATTAAATCTTATACATGAGAAATGAGAAAGAACTGAGAAGGATCAAGGAGGACTGGACGTGAGGTATAGTTTGGAGCAAGAACACGAGTATCTGAAAAATTGAATGGACTGCTTATATTTCATGGAATGTTCATGTGAGTGTTGCAATCCTAAAGTTGACTCATGATAGAGATAAAATTGTAGGACAATTAGTTGGGTAGAAAAGTAATAAAGGAACAGTAAGAGTGTCAAATGGGTGAGTTCCTAATGGCTTGACAAATCAGTACCTTTTTTCTGTTGCCTGTAGGCTTGTGTTTCATGACTTAGTCTTTCATTCAGACAAAATTCTGTCTTTCAGAGAGGTGTGAACATAAAGCAAGTATGACCAGATTTGCCCATGTGGGAGATAAGTGTGAAAAAGATTAGTAAGATCATTAACTGTATCTAGTTTTAGGTTCAAGTCTTCCAAGGGATTTTCACTCCTGGCAAGAGCTTAAGAAAGCTCACAGGGCGGCTTCAAAGTCTGGAAAACTTGTCTTAAAGTTTAAGAGGCTAAAGATGCAGTATATTTAAAGAAGGTGAAATGTTTACTTGATAATGGTTGATAGGTTCCTGCTCCCTGAAAAGTTTTCTTAGGTCCAACAAAATCCATTAGCTGAAAGTAAGGCAACATCTCAGACTAGAAGAGGGTAGAAGTTTTGTTCTAGAATTGCGGGACTTTACATCAAAAGACTCTAAATCACAATGGAATGTTTTTCAAAAGCTTATTTTTCAGCTGAAATGCAGTTTATGGTCTTGATGTAAGAAATCTTCTGACCTTTGTAATGTGGGAGACCATATGGGTTGATAAGCATAATTCTTTTAGAATTTAATTTATGAACTGCTAAAGGCCAAGTGGAGGGTAAAATTCTGTAAAGAAAGCTATATCCTCAAAGATTTGAGACAAAGGGAGATAAAGAAGGTTGTAGTAAAAGTAAGGAATTGAGTCTCCAGGTGGAGATAAAACTATGTTATATAGAAAGAGAGTGCAAACGTGCATAGAAGTAATGTGGTCTGCTTATGGACATCCAGCAGGTCAAAGCTGTGAATATATGAGACATCAGGGTCATTTGATAGATCTTTTTTCCCCCAGATATTCCCGTGTGAAATGGTCTTTATGTTTTGTTCTTGTGAACATAATATTCTTCCAATTTTATTGTTTATCTACATGGAAGAACTGATATGTATTTATCAACAATAACATGAAAAAGCAGCAATAGTAACTGGGCACAAGTAGGTGAACACTATTTAACTTTTGAAGCAAGCTTTCTGAATTAATTTTAACCATTCATCTTGCTAATAAAGTATTATACACAATGATGTTATTTAATTTTTTCACTTAGACATTTGTTTTGTATTATGTTCTTCTTTCCCAATGAGCCAGATTACTGAGTTTCAGAAAATTTTCCTTTTCTTTTGACATCTATTAGTAATGCATTTAGCAGCTGCAGTCAATCAAGAAGAGATATTTTAATTCAAGCAAATTTTCCATAGCAGGCTTTTCCAGTAATATTGATTTTAGCATTAATTTTGTATTAAAACAAGCCTTAAAGGCTTAGCTATTTTACCTGAGAATATAATTTTAAATCTAGTTTATTACTTAAATGTGTACTACTGTATGTTTTATATTGTATGTATTGCATGCCTTATGTTCAATTTTAGCAGTCCAAATGAGTGGAGGGTGGATATGATTTCTGTGCATTTTAAGAAGCTTACCCAGATGGTGGGTATTGCTGATTCACCACTCCAGTCACAGGTAGCTGTTTTCTATGGCCCTTATAAAAATATTTGTTATGATTCTCATCAATTTATCTCTATGCTTATCAATTCACCTCATAAGTGCTGAGACTAAATGGCCTCATGGCTTAAATAATAGATATTATTGAGAAAATATTAATATTTCAATCAAGTTTTCATTAGAATCCATTGTAATATTTCAAAATCATTCCAATTCAAAGAGCATTGTTGTTAAAGGAGGACACCTCATCATTTACTTTCCATTTCCACATATTAGATCTTGTTACTCTTTTCCTAAATCAAGAAGGTACCTATTAGGAAGTTTATTTCCCATTTCATAAGCTAAATAGACTGTATTAATCGAGTCTTTGTTAAGAAGTGATGTGTTCCTAGTGGTTGAACCATCCGTATCTGTACTTCTTGGAGTTCAATCATTAGAACTGGACATGGTCTTCAGAGGCAGTTGCAATATAACTTTATAGCAATAACGGAGGAAATACAACTTCTGTAATGAATTCAATTTCCTTAGTTCCTTATTTATACATTCAAGGATTGTATTAGCCCCTTTGCTCAGATTCTTTCTTGAAAATTGAAGTGACCACTTTTCAGTTTGGAGTCATCCATCCTAATGATATTGCTTACCTGTTTTTTCCTAGCTGTTAAGATTTACATTTAGCTGTGCTGCAACATGATTTCCGAAGTTATCCTTTTCCTTTAGTCATTCAGTCAGTGTCATCCTGACAAGTTCATGCTTACTTGGGAGATATGTAAATATCAAGGTGTAAATAACTATTGGCACAACACCCCCAGTGCTTCAGGATCTTGAAAATCACTGTTAACACATCACCTTGCTCTTTGCGTAGCCCTTTTGAAGCTACTGGGTACAAACTTACAAATTCTGTATCATTTAAAAATGTAAACCAATCCTTACTAAAATTAGAGATTTCCTTAGCTACTGATGGAATGGGAAATATTTATGATCATCACCACATCATATCAATATATCTTCTGGCTTCCTTCCAAACCACAGGAGAGCAATACTTAGCATTTCTGTCTGTCAGCTGAAAATTTTCCATTTCATAACAGACTCATATAATTGTTAGAATTCCTGTGCTCTTAATATACTTGCAGAAATACTTCATACATTTTTTGTTCTCGTCTCATCTGACAAGGGATTTTCCTTATATCTTTTTGATTCCATTACTAGATTTCTGTTAACTTCTAGCTTTATGCTAATTATTCTCAGCTTCCTTTCTTTTCCACTTGTTATATTTGTGTAACTGCTTTCACTTACTGCTGAAGTAAAGGATAGCCGCTAAAATGTTCTGAGGAGTACTTGATCAGAATTTCCACTTTTCAGTTCACATTTTTTTCCCTCATTTGATTTGGATCCTTGGATCCTGATTTGGAATTGTTTTCAGCTTTGGGGCACAGATTACTTTAAAACCCATTGTACCTATATTACAGGCTTGGACTTGACTGTGAATCATACAGCAAATACAAAGTAATTGTGGTCATTTATACCTAGGATGTTACTAAGTTTTAGTTCCAGTTCGTAATCCTCTCAGGATGATCTCTGTAAAGGTTGTCTGGTGTTGATGAAATTTTTTTTTTCACTATTGACAGCTATCTTTCTAAAAAATTCTAGGGACATTTTGGCATTGATAACCTAAGACTTCCAGTATGTGTGGCATATATGCTTATACTAATGTCTCCTCATTATGAAAAACTTTGCTTTTGTTACCCTGTAGATGAGTCTGAAGGAATTTGTCATTTACTTAGCCAGTGTGACTAGATGCTTTGTGCCTAGTCGGAAGATCAACAACCATAATCTGGAAGTGGTACAGATGATTGATCCTTTGTCACATGACACAAATTATGTGCATACTAAGTGCTGCTCATGGTTGGCTGGGAAATTATAGCAAGCTTTTAGTCTGTCTTTTGTTTTTATAAGTTAAAACATTGATTTAAAAATGTTTGAGATAATTTCACTGAAACTTCTTCAGTGAACAAAAGGTAGGTAAAGGAACTAAAGGGGACTAATTTAGTAAAGCGAATTTTCTGACCCCCATTTAGCGACATGAATTGTATGAAGAAATGAATCTTTTTAGAGAAGGTGCATGTATGTTCTAAATCCGCACCTAGACAAAAGTTCAATTCCAAAATGCAATCAATAATGTGTTCAAGAATAATCATTAGTTCTTAGTGTTCTGAAATCACTATAACCTGCAAAGATGTTGTATGGCTGTGTCATTAATTCTGATACATATCATTACCAGTAGCAGAAGCCCATCAGGCAATAATTATATCTTGGATCTTGACTTTAGAAGGCAGTATGGCATCCAGTAGTGTATCTATTTCTTGCAGATTTTTTTTTAAGATTTCATTACATTCCGTCAACAGAGATCATCAAAGACCATACCTGTCTCTTGGATATTTATAATTCCCTCTATGGACATGTTTGTTTTTCTTGCTGTTTGGGCTGGGTAGCCATTAAAACCAGTATGTCCTGTAGTTTACTCCATTCCAGCGAGCAAGATATGGTTACATTCTTGGGCAGTTTTCTTCACTGACATCTTGGATAACCTTGTCTGACAGTTTAGTTACCTTCAAAAGACCTTGCCTATATTTTTCTACTAGTGAGAAAACCAGCCCTTTCTTTGAAATTAAACTTGGTGGATTAAA
Organism: Haliaeetus leucocephalus; assembly: GCF_000737465.1. NCBI lineage: Eukaryota > Metazoa > Chordata > Aves > Accipitriformes > Accipitridae > Haliaeetus > Haliaeetus leucocephalus. The sequence continues at coordinate 16,494,232 of NW_010972991.1, read as the reverse complement.
ATGCAACTGCAAGCAGCATTTGAATCCCCAAAACTTTGTTCCTTTGCACAATTATTACTTAAAGCTGCCTTCTTATAGCCATAATGATATTTGGCAGACATTTTGCAAGATTAAAGTTCCTAGTGGTTTACTACTCACTACAGGACATGTAGATGAAGTGTCCCTTAGGTCACTTTCTAACTTACTTTGCCAGTATTTGTCCACTTTCAAGTCAAACAGCCTATTTTTCTTTCTGTCCTTTTCCTTTAGGCTCCTTGCCTACTCAGGGAAAAAAACAACAAAGCAACAACCCACCAACCTTTGCATGCCCTTAATGTGAAATAGAATCATTTTTTGAAAGAGAGAGAACAAAGACCTTTAAAAACTAAAATATAATGTTTGTATCCTATGGGGAAAAGAGCAAAGGTGATTCCATTTAAAGGTTTTCCAAATGAATGAGATCATGTAATAAGACTTACTAGAACACATAAATTCTTAGTGTATAAAGAGCTCAGCCAAGCAGGGCTATGGTCACATTTATTTGAGGCACATTCAATGTTGCAGTTTATAGAACAGTTCTTTGTAGCTGAATTCACCCATTTACTAAATATGCTTACTCTGACTTAATGTCTTATTTCTGATTTGGGGAAAACTATGTTACAGTCTTTGTTCGAATGAGAATCCTTTGGCTCTTCTTGGCTGGGTTGTGCTGCTAATTAACATCTTACTTTCAGAAATGTATAAAGGTTTTCAAAGGAGATCATATATCCTCAAATAGAGCATAGGGTGAAAGGTACTAGAATTGGGTCCAATCCCTTACATTGCAGTTAAGGATGCAAGTAGACACTTTTGAGAGGTCTACAAAATAACTGCCTACTACAAAGCACTGTGGGGTTTTTTGTTTGTTTGTTTTGGGTTTTTCCTTTTCTTTTTACACTTAAAAAAATGAGACCTATAGTGTAAGATTTCAGGGAAAGGGAAGGAATGACCAAGAGCTTTACCAGTATCTTATATTTTTCCAAAACGAGTAACACACATAAATAAGAATGCCAAATGACCTTAAAAAATAGACCATACTTTATACTCCAGAGAAAGACAAAAAATAAGCCCCTGCCAATCTGACATAGCTAAAATTCATTCTTGACCTCGATTGCATCAGTTAGTCTATCCATGCAATGGTAAGAAAAATGCAACAATAAGACAGCCGAGATTTTTTTCATACCATCTGGAGCACGCTTGTCCTCCTCTCAAAAATCTGTTGCTAGATAGAGCCAAATTCTCACACATCAGTGAAAACTAAAGTCTAGCAAACCTAAAATCAAATCATGCTTCTGGAAAAACAAGGATGTACATGTGAGCACTGAAAGTCACAAAGCACAGGACTTGTTAAATAAGATGGTGGAACAAGCAGGATCCACGCCTTGTTTTTCAAGATTTCTTTATGTGTGGCAGTTAAACAGACTTCTATGTGCTCATATCTCAAGTTTATATTTCTATCATGGTCAGATGACACCTCATTTAAAATTACTCTTTCTGTTGTAAAACAATGTAGGTTTCATGCCTCTGGTACTGTTTGGAATGCAACTCTAGGAAAATACTTTGTAGATGATTAGATAACATTTCAGTTTTTAGTCTTAGTTTATTCATGACCGATTTGTATCTATCTCATCTTGTTACAGCATTATCCTGTAGCTTAAGTTGTGCTTTTCTCTCCGTATTTGTCCGTAATTACATAGAGTCATAATATTCCCTCTTGACTTTCATTTTGCATAACTAGATAAGCCAAACTATTTTAATATTACTTTTTTTGTGAAATTCTCCATTTTCCTAGTCATTGCAGTAGGTCTTCTATGTGATTTAATTTTTTGAAGATAAGTGAACACAAGTGTACAAGGTAGTCTAAAGGCAGCCTAAACAGAGTCTTACAGTGCCTCCTACAATGATACCAATACTTCTTCCTGTTGCTGAAAGTAAGTTTTTGATTAATCTTAGACTCATGATTGCCTTTTTCACTATAACACACCTTTGTATCATACTACAGTCATGCTGTGAATGGCCACTGCATGTACACTGCATTCGATTTAGAAACACCTCCCTTGCTTCCTCTAACTGCTTCAGTCAAGGACCACATTGTTTTCAGCAGAAGTTTTTTTCATTTAAGCAAGATTCCATTTTTTAATATTAAATTTCCCCATTTCTGTTATTGTGTTTGATTCTGTATGTCTGGAAACTCAAATTCAGCTGGTGAGCATGGATGGTTCTGGGCTGCACGTTTCTGTGCTTAATTTCTGCTATATACGATATAACTTTATAAAACAACACTTGTGCAGACAACTTTTAGGAGTAAGACAAACCAAAACTGTACTTCAAAGATTCAGTTCAGGTTGGTTGTCAAATCACAGAGGTGTGTTGTGTTTTTTTTCTGTTCCCAAGAATGGATGTTGTAGATTTCCATTTCAGAATCTTTAGATTCAGGTTTTCTACTTTCCTCTGTAACTGAAAGGACTAGAAACTTATCTTATAAAAAACCTATGTATTTACTTTTTAAATGAGAAAGCTGAGATTCCTTTTTTCTGCTTAATGTGTAGGTCATTTAAGTAATATTCAGCTTGCATAAATTCTCATAAGAAGCAATGAGTCCATCAGTTAGTGGAGGGTAGAGCACGGTCAACTATACGGAACTCACCATCTGCTACTTTAGCAGCAAAAAGATTTACTAGATATCCCATTGGAAAGCAAAGATATTATTTAGAGAAAACAGAACAACTATTTTAGCTATATAGTTGCCACTTATAACTGTGCACGTAGTCTAATGGTATAGACTATGACGTATAATGGTAATGTAAAAGTCTGGTTCCTTGTGCCTGTTGAAGCACCACCTTTGTATATTCTTATCCCACCCCATTGCCTTTTCGTGATGTTAGCGAGGCCGTGCAGGTCAGCGATTTGAGTACCTCAGTGTCCTATCTCTGACAGTGACGAGCAACAGAGGTTTAGGGAGGAATATGAACAGCAGTGAAAGTGTATAACATCTTAGCTGCCAAGAAACAGAAGTCCAGGGCCTTCTTGAGGCATTGTATGACTGGTCTGTCTCTGGTAGCCCTGTCATCCCATATTTAAATAGTTTTCTTAATCCAGCTAGTGTTTTGGCATCCACAGGCTACTATTGCAACACGTGAATTACATCCTTTGTGGAAAAAAGTGTTTCCTTCTTGTTTGTTTTAAAATCTAATCTGACAATTTCATCAGGTGCATGCAGTTTTGTGAGATAGAATGAGTAATTGTTTCCTGTTTATCTTTTCCTTTTCATACACGATTTTATGAACTGACGTCTGCTTCCATCAGCTTTCCCTGTTTCTTTTCAACGTTTCAAAGCATTATTACTATGCTTTTGACCACTATTGATGGCTAAGATGATATTTCAGAAAACTGTCCACAATGCCTCTGGTTTTTGAGTAGATAATAGCTAATATATGGTCTTTTACAAGTTAAGTCTGGTTAGGTTTATTTTTGCCCTTTTACATTTTTCACATTTAATATCTGCCAGTTTATTATCCAATCATTATTGTAAGATCTCTATTGTAATTCTTAGCAGTCAGTTTTCACTGTCTTCTAAATAACGATGAAAACTGTCATATCAGTATTTGACTCTGTTTAGAAGTCATCTGTAAATATACTGAATATTATCAGCATACATCTTTTGTGCCCACAAAAGAGAAACAGGAAACTTGGAACTCAGATATGTATTTTTACGATTCTGCAGCCATTATTACCCATCCATACTTCCCAAGTTCACATGGTGGATGAGTTTGTCATAAGTTATCTAATACACATTTTGATCAAAGAAGAGCAGTCTTTCTCTGATTGTGCTTTCTTGAATGCTTGCCTTTTCTGTTGTCTTTAAAGACCCTTTTTCTTGAGTATTGAGTCTGTCTGGTAACCTTCTCCCCACTCTACAACCGCTGGCTCTGAGGATTGTATAAACCCCAGGTCTTTTTAATGTGTGATATGATGGAAGGAGAGAGAAAGGTAGAGAAGCACAGATTTTTCCTTTTTCTAAGTGCTTTCTTCTTCCTTCAAATGTGGTCCCCAGATACCCAGTCCCTGATAATATAAGTGCTTCTTTGAGGTCCATTATGCTTAGTACTGTATGTACTCAACTGCCTTTGTCTACTTTAATAGCCTAATTCAGCTTCTGCTGAGATCAATAGAAAGTCTCCCACTGACTTCACTAGGAGATGGATCAGACCCTGTTGTTAATTCTCTGAGTCTATTACCTTTCTGCAACTTTATTCACTAGTTTGGCAATTTCAAATATCCAAAAGGGGTTCCAGCTTAATTTGCCTAGTTGCTGTATCTTGGATTTCCACAGCTTAAAAGTTAATAAAAATGTGTAGGGGGATGAGATGGGATATGTAATATGAATCTTCAAAACTATGGCATGTAAACCTGCCAAATTCCATCTCCTACATCCAGCTTAAATTCCTAGTAAAATAATAAAAAGTGTAAAGGAAGAGATCTGTAAATCAGTACGGGACCCTAAACCCAATTGTTACATTGAAAATAGGAAGAAAGAATATTGCTTAACAAACTATTTTATTTGACAAAACAGTGTAAGAGGATAAAGAGGATGCATAGTTTACTGTGCTTTGCAGAAGACTTCAATGCAATCTCTTAAGTTGTCTTCCTTCAGATCATCTGGGTATAAGCACAATTGCATGTGTTGAAAAGAGATGGAATGACATCATACAGTAGGTTAGGATTAATGGTAATGTTCAGGATGAGAGATCAGTAACACATGGATTTATGTAATCTGATCACATGCTACATTTTTATTAAAGTATCTAGAGATTAATATTCTGTTAATTAAATACTTTGATGATGCTAAATGACAGTTGTTGCTAACACTGGAGTTGAAAAAAAACGGTAAAATAGGATGAGCCCTAGAAAAATACCATCTATAATGAGATGAATGTGATGAAATATGGCTTTAAAAATGCAAGTGACTATCTCTGTGCAGGAAGATAATGAAGTGCATGCCTAACTTTGAATATGTGAGTCATCAATTAGCCTGCTCAGAATGCCGTTTAGATGACACGTTGTCTTTGACAGTCAAAGAGATTTTTGGTCCATTCTCATCTGTCCCATACCCTGGCTCCCACATTCCCACCTCTAAAGACACAATTTACCATCCCTTTGCACAGATGTGCTGCAAGTGCTCATTCATAGCTCCTTCAAGTCAGGCAGTGCACCCTTGAGCAGCATGTTGGATGACTTCTTATGGCATTTTAGATTCTGATTAAATGAACAGCAGTTGAGTCAAACTGAAAGCATAGATACTGGGGACCCTGTACTTTCTGTGCTCCCATGAGGAGTTCTGCTGGGCCATAGCTTTGTGTTCTATTATTTGGTACTGGTATGTGATTATGGTAAAGAGAATATCTGTTAATAAAGGTCAGAGATAATGTGTTAGTCCACTTCTACAGTACTGGACTTCTATTTATTGTAGTGAAATTACACCACAAAAGAAACACAATTAGTTTTACATTGTTCTTCCTCATACAGCTTAACTGTAGAGCAGTTATTAAAAACCTGTGCCCTAAATTTTGATTTTTTTTGGTTGCTTAGGGATAATTTGTTAGTTATGCTTCTGTACAATATATAGAGAATATTTTTTTTTACCTTTAAAAAAAAAAGGTTTAAATTAGAGATACCACCCAACAACAAACAGAATTTTTACTAGTTGTTCAGAGTCCTATTTTTATCCTCAATGCCCTTAAACACCTACACCAACTGTCTTTGAAGGCTATGTAATTAGCTCCCATAGGCAGCTTGAGCTTTTGTTTGAAGCTTCATTTAGGAGAAAATCCCTTGTGTACCATTGTATTTTTTTTTTACTCCATTTGCTAGGCTGAATTACAAACTGCTATACATATATGCTTACACAGCTGAAATAGGTATCTCTTACCTTCCCCTGTTCCTTTTCTTTTCTTTTTTTTTTTTTTTTTTTACTAATGACAGACTCCTAATACTTATACCTCTTAAGTAAATGTGGCAAAATGGACGCTGCTTGCTGAACCATTATTTCTGGGAAGTAAATTTTTAAATGAGATCACACTGGAAATTAATTAGTTCATCATGTTTTCTGCTTGGTAAGGTATTCATGTAGCCTCTGGCTTGAATGTGGATATTCCTACACATGAAAACATTGCTTAAGAAGAAAAGTATAATTCTATCTTTTGTCTCTTAGATTTTTTGGTTGCAGAGTGATTTTTTTTCACTTGACAAGTCCCAGTATGAAGGACAAAAGACATTAAGCATAATCTGTGAAGACATTTTACTTTGCTCACATTATTTTTGAAGAGCTGAATGGTTGAATAGGCTTTTTATCTGAGGCACAAGTATGTTAAACTACAATATTGATGTAATACAGTATAGAATGTGGTAAAGCTTAATATAGCACACAGTATAATATTCCATTATGAAAAAGGTAGGGGGTTTTCCTTAACAGTAGAAAAAGAGGAATTTTAATCAAGCTTTTACGGTTTTGGTTTTTTTTTTCTGTAAATTGCTTTACAGTGAATTAACACTTAGTAACTCGAAAGAACAAAATGTAGATGCTAAAATTTTAGCTGAAGTTGATGTTATTTTGAGATGAATAGCTGACTAAGGTTGCAGTGAGCTGTGAAAGCACAGTTGAGAATGTTAAGAATGATCAGAATGCAAAATATTTCAGATTTCATTGTTACTGTAACTACAAGTTTTTCCTACTTTGGAGTGACTGGATTATTTGAACAGCTAATCTGGATATACTGTACTTAATTGGACTGTACTTTCTTTACTGAAATATCTTTTTCTCTCTGAACGATATTGAATTGTGTTACCAAAATGTTCATGTAACATATTTGAAATTCAACACTGAATCATGTACCTGTTCCCAGTAAGTGACTTATGGACCACTGTACATGCTGCAAGTGTTACTAGAAATGGAGCCTTCATTTGTCTTTAAAGAAATAATTTGTTCTTAAAATATTCCTTATTCTTTTTTGAGTGTTCTTATACAAGCCTTTATTTTCCAACAGTTTTATTTAATTTTGACATAAGGTGGTTTTTTTTGATGGGCTCTAAATATATATTATTCTGGCTTCTTTAGCTTGTTATGACAAAGGTTAAAAATTACATTTCTCTATTCTGATTTTAGCATTAAAAATGGACTATTATGGAGTTTTAATTTTCATTTTGGCTTTATGTTCCCATAAAAATGTGAATTGCCTTCGAAACACGATATCACTTTTTTACTGTGAAAGTCTACAGGCAAATAATATTGGGGTATATTTTGACTGAAGATGGGGAAAGGAAGGTTTACCTAAGCTGTTTCCCAGGTTTCTGAATATTTACCCTTCTGATCCTTATACCTGGTGGGTGTAAAAGTAGCTGCTTACATAACTTCCCATTTTCTCTTTCAAAAGCCAAATAAAGATTTAAATCTGGATACTGAAGCCGATGTAAGAATGCAGATATCAAGCTCCAATGAAGTCCTTTTGGAAATAGAGTAGTACCATAATTTCCTAGCATGAGAGTGTGTTGAAGTTAGAGAAGGTGCTGCAGTCTGATTGAAGGGTGAAGAGTAAGTCGAAGTTTAAAAATTTATAACCCTTGATCTAAGTGATTTGGCTTGGTCTACATTAGATGATAACAAAATTGGTCTTTCTTCTTAGCAGCATCACACATAGGAAGTGTGCAAATGATGTGCATTTGTTTTCTTTAGCAAGTTTGTAAGATATCTCCTCCTACTAAATAACTTGAATAAAGAGACAAAACGGTGACTGAAGATGCTTATTAAGGAGGAGATACAGCAAATTAGATTAGGGGCAATAGCTAATCTTTGATACAGCTGTGAGTGTTATCGGATGTAATCTCAGTAAATAAAAATTATAGGTGGTAATACAAAAATGGTTCATTAATGACCATGTGTGCCTTCCAAGTGTCTACTTAAGCATTGCTTGTTTAGCGGGCATGATTTTCTTGACTCACCAGCTGAGAAACTCTTATTCAGGAAGTGCAGAAGTTCAGATCTCATAATAAATCAACAGATTCTATTGAAATGAAATTAACTCACACAAGAACCCCTTATTCTCTCCTGCAGTGTTTAACCATGTGTATTTAACACAGTCCTGTGTTTTGACCTTGTGAACATGAGCCAGTCATTCTGTCAGCTCACATTAATGCTTAAACTCAGTAAAATTTCTCAATGAAGTCATTCAAGTTCTGGAACAGACCCTGTTAAGGAATAGGGTTTTCAAGACTGACTGCAAAAGATACGTACTCAAGTCAGTAGGTAATCAGTGGTGCCTGAACGTCTCAGAAAAATATTTGGTTTATGTTTCGCTAGCTGTTACTTCATTAAGAAAATTGTTATACTTGATATCATTTAGATAGAGCTTTTGTAAATTGGTTGGAAGTGTTCTGTCAGAGTGGCTATTGTATTTGGGATAATAATATAGTACTTCAGCATACTATTTAAAAAGATATATTGGCAGAAAAATCTCAGATTATCTAAAACCATTGACTATTAAAGTTTATTCCTCTGTTTTGCTTTCGCAGATCAGTTTAATAAAACAGAAAGCAAAAGTGTCTTCTCTGTTTAACAAAAATCTAGAATTTCCCATAAAACTTTGATGCAATAGGCTTCACTTAATTTTATCTAAACTGGTATCAATAAATTGTCAAAGTAATCTGGATTGTTTCATGAGGGACCAATACACCTTAGAAATATATATTTTTCTCAGTATTCAAGGCAATGTGCACTCACAGCCCAGAAAGCCAATCGTATTCTGGGCTGCATCAAAAGAAGTGTGGTCGAGGGAGGTGATGCTGCCCCTCTATTCTGCTCTCGTGAGACCTGACCTGGAGTACTGTGTTCAGCTCTGGAGTCCTCAGTACAGGAAAGACATGGACCTGTTAAAGCGGGTCCAGAGAAGGGCCAGAAAGATGATCAGAGGGCTGGAGCACCTCTCCTATGAAGACAGGCTGAGACAGTTGGGGTTGTTCAGCCTGGAGAAGAGAAGTCTTGGGGAGACCTTATAGCAGCCTTCCAGTACCTAAAGGGGGCCTACAGGAAAGCCAGAGAGGGACTTTTTACAAGGGCAGGTAGTGATAGGACAAGAGGTTAATGGCTTTAAACTGAAAGAGGGTAGATTGAGATTAGATGTAAGGAAGAAATTCTTTACTGTGAGGCTGATGAGACGCAGGAACAGGTTGCCCGGAGAAGTTGTGGATGCCCCATCCCTGGAAGTGTCCAAGGCCAGGTTGGATGGGGCTTTGAGCAACCTGGTCTAGTGGAAGGGGTCCCTGCCCATGGGAGGCTGATTGGAACTAGATGATCTTTAAGGTGCCTTCCAACCCAAACCATTCTATGATTCTGTGATTCTGTGATTCTATAATTCACTTTGTATGTCATTTAAAGCTCTGTAACATATTCAGAGTACTAATTTTTACTAAATTAAATGGAATCATTCTCATATTTGTAGACAGAGCCTTGAGATATTTGTAATTCAAGGTGATAAACCAAAAAATTGAGTGAATAATGCCAAATAATTTTATTAAATATCAAGTTAAAAATCAGAACCCTCCAGGAGCACTTAACAATAGTCAGTTTCTTTTCAGTTTACAAAATATCTTTAGGCTTAGAGCCATTTTCCAGTAAAATTTATGAATGTTTGATAAAAGGATATAACAGAAAATTTGCCTGCTCAGAAGTCATGAAGTCTTGTTAATATGGACTAAAAAGATATATTTTAATTTTAAAAACATTTACTCAAGATACATCTATCCTATAACAACTTTTTTATTAGTCCTTCAGTGTTTCCTGACATTTAAATTATTCTATGAAGCCACTTACTAAAATAAAATCAAAGCTCGCTGAGTTCTTCTGAAAAAATTCTTTGAGACTGTTTTGGAAAATAAGCCAAAACCAGCTGAGGCATTGTCAAGGAAAAAGGCCTTGTTTTTGGATCCTGCTTTAAAGCCGGCAAGGTCTGAGTCAATCCTCTTTTTGTCTGAAAGTTCACATTGGACATTTGGAGGGCAGTGCCATCATCCTGGCTGTCAGTTATTGAGAGAGAGAGAAAAGAACATTCATGCCAGATGGTCTCATCCTTTTTATCAGATATGTAACGGTGATAGACAGCATGTGAGTTAGGCAGCAAGAAGACAAATGAGATGGGGGAAAGAAATATAGATGTCAGACAGATACTTTTAAGTTTTCTTTCTTGCAGAATAGTGGAATAGATACCAATGCAGGGCAGGAATCCTTTGCATCTGAGGAAGCAATGTACATGTTAATTTTAGGCTTTACAGTGTACAAAGATGCAACGCTAGGATAACAGTGATGCAAAAATACACAAAGTTTTCTCAACTCTAGTTCTTGTTCTACTAGAGACTTTATGTTTTTCTAAGACTCTAATTAATCTTGAAAGGTTTAAGAGAAATGTTAAAGATATATGTAAAGACGAACTGCATAGCATTTTTTATGTTGTCAGTATGCTCAGACTAGTTTTTCTTTGTTAGCTTAAGGACTGTTGATGTTTTGAAATGCCAACTTTCCTGAGTTATTGCATATCCAATACTGAGACTGTAATTCAGAAAATGAAATACACTGAGTTTGAAAGGTTTTATGATTAACTTTTTTTGGTAAAATAATCCTGTATCTTGATTCTTTGCTCTGGTGTTGCACCAAGTCTTTTAGCTATCAGAACAGCTGCCCAACCTTTTAGTGGAACTTTATAAAATAAGAAAATCTGTGAGACTGTTTAGCATGCCACATTTTCCTCATCATGTAGGATGGGGATTGATTATTCAGTTCTTACAGAGTATCATAAAGATTCGAATCATATCCTGGGCTGCATCAAAAGAAGCCTGGCCAGCAGGTCGAGGGAGGTGATTCTCCCCCTCTGCTCCACTCTT